>NC_086451.1:458516132-458821514 GCF_028390025.1 Pseudophryne corroboree | reverse complement strand
CCCTTCCAAAAAACCCTCCCCAAACAGCACATGACGCAAAGAAAAAAAGAGGCGCAATGAGGTAGCTGTGTGAGTAAGATTAGCGACCCTAGTGGCCGACACAAACACCGGGCCCATCTAGGAGTGGCACTGCAGTGTCACGCAGGATGTCCCTTCCAAAAAACCCTCCCCAAACAGCACATGACGCAAAGAAAAAAAGAGGCGCAATGAGGTAGCTGACTGTGTGAGTAAGATTAGCGACCCTAGTGGCCGACACAAACACCGGGCCCATCTAGGAGTGGCACTGCAGTGTCACGCAGGATGTCCCTTCCAAAAAACCCTCCCCAATCAGCACATGATGCAAAGAAAAAGAAAAGAAAAAAGAGGTGCAAGATGGAATTGTCCTTGGGCCCTCCCACCCACCCTTATGCTTGTATAAACAAAACAGGACATGCACACTTTAACCAACCCATCATTTCAGTGACAGGGTCTGCCACACGACTGTGACTGATATGACGGGTTGGTTTGGACCCCCCCCAAAAAAGAAGCAATTAATCTCTCCTTGCACAAACTGGCTCTACAGAGGCAAGATGTCCACCTCATCTTCACCCTCCGATATATCACCGTGTACATCCCCCTCCTCACAGATTATCAATTCGTCCCCACTGGAATCCACCATCTCAGCTCCCTGTGTACTTTGTGGAGGCAATTGCTGCTGGTCAATGTCTCCGCGAGGAATTGATTATAATTCATTTTAATGAACATCATCTTCTCCACATTTTCTGGATGTAACCTCGTACGCCGATTGCTGACAAGGTGAGCGGCGGCACTAAACACTCTTTCGGAGTACACACTTGTGGGAGGGCAACTTAGGTAGAATAAAGCCAGTTTGTGCAAGGGCCTCCAAATTGCCTCTTTTTCCTGCCAGTATAAGTACGGACTGTGTGACGTGCCTACTTGGATGCGGTCACTCATATAATCCTCCACCATTCTATCAATGTTGAGAGAATCATATGCAGTGACAGTAGACGACATGTCCGTAATCGTTGTCAGGTCCTTCAGTCCGGACCAGATGTCAGCATCAGCAGTCGCTCCAGACTGCCCTGCATCACCGCCAGCGGGTGGGCTCGGAATTCTGAGCCTTTTCCTCGCACCCCCACTTGCGGGAGAATGTGAAGGAGGAGATGTTGACAGGTCGCGTTCCGCTTGACTTGACAATTTTGTCACCAGCAGGTCTTTCAACCACAGCAGACCTGTGTCTGCCGGAAAGAGAGATCCAAGGTAGGCTTTAAATCTAGGATCGAGCACGGTGGCCAAAATGTAGTGCTCTGATTTCAACAGATTGACCACCCGTGAATCCTTGTTAAGCGAATTAAGGGCTGCATCCACAAGTCCCACATGCCTAGCGGAATCGCTCCCTTTTAGCTCCTTCTTCAATGCCTCCAGCTTCTTCTGCAAAAGCCTGATGAGGGGAATGACCTGACTCAGGCTGGCAGTGTCTGAACTGACTTCACGTGTGGCAAGTTCAAAGGGCATCAGAACCTTGCACAACGTTGAAATCATTCTCCACTGCACTTGAGACAGGTGCATTCCACCTACTATATCGTGCTCAATTGTATAGGCTTGAATGGCCTTTTGCTGCTCCTCCAACCTCTGAAGCATATAGAGGGTTGAATTCCACCTCGTTACCACTTCTTGCTTCAGATGATGGCAGGGCAGGTTCAGTAGTTTTTGGTGGTGCTCCAGTCTTCTGTACGTGGTGCCTGTACGCCGAAAGTGTCCCGCAATTTTTCTGGCCACCGACAGCATCTCTTGCACGCCCCTGTCGTTTTTTAAAAAATTATGCACCACCAAATTCAAGGTATGTGCAAAACATGGGACGTGCTGGAATTTGCCCATATTTAATGCACACACAATATTGCTGGCGTTGTCCGATGCCACAAATCCACAGGAGAGTCCAATTGGGGTAAGCCATTCCGCGATGATCTTCCTCAGTTGCCGTAAGAGGTTTTCAGCTGTGTGCGTATTCTGGAAAGCGGTGATACAAAGCGTAGCCTGCCTAGGAAAGAGTTGGCGTTTGCGAGATGCTGCTACTGGTGCCGCCGCTGCTGTTCTTGCGGCGGGAGTCCATACATCTACCCAGTGGGCTGTCACAGTCATATAGTCCTGACCGTGCCCTGCTCCACTTGTCCACATGTCCGTGGTTAAGTGGACATTGGGTACAACTGCATTTTTTAGGACACTGGTGAGTCTTTTTCTGACGTCCGTGTACATTCTCGGTATCGCCTGCCTAGAGAAGTGGAACCTAGATGGTATTTGGTAACGGGGGCACACTGCCTCAATAAATTGTCTAGTTCCCTGTGAACTAACGGCGGATACCGGACGCACGTCTAACACCAACATAGTTGTCAAGGACTCAGTTATCCGCTTTGCAGTAGGATGACTGCTGTGATATTTCATCTTCCTCGCAAAGGACTGTTGAACAGTCAATTGCTTACTGGAAGTAGTACAAGTGGGCTTACGACTTCCCCTCTGGGATGACCATCGACTCCCAGCGGCAACAACAGCAGCGCCAGCAGCAGTAGGCGTTACACGCAAGGATGCATCGGAGGAATCCCAGGCAGGAGAGGACTCGTCAGAATTGCCAGTGACATGGCCTGCAGGACTATTGGCATTCCTGGGGAAGGAGGAAATTGACACTGAGGGAGTTGGTGGGGTGGTTTGCGTGAGCTTGGTTACAAGAGGAAGGGATTTACTGGTCAGTGGACTGCTTCCGCTGTCACCCAAAGTTTTTGAACTTGTCACTGACTTATTATGAATGCGCTGCAGGTGACGTATAAGGGAGGATGTTCCGAGGTGGTTAACGTCCTTACCCCTACTTATTACAGCTTGACAAAGGGAACACACGGCTTGACACCTGTTGTCCGCATTTCTGGTGAAATACCTCCACACCGAAGAGCTGATTTTTTTGGTATTTTCACCTGGCATGTCAACGGCCATATTCCTCCCACGGACAACAGGTGTCTCCCCGGGTGCCTGACTTAAACAAACCACCTCACCATCAGAATCCTCCTGGTCAATTTCCTCCCCAGCGCCAGCAACACCCATATCCTCCTCATCCTGGTGTACTTCAACACTGACATCTTCAATCTGACTATCAGGAACTGGACTGCGGGTGCTCCTTCCAGCACTTGCAGGGGGCGTGCAAATGGTGGAAGGCGCATGCTCTTCACGTCCAGTGTTGGGAAGGTCAGGCATCGCAACCGACACAATTGGACTCTCCTTGTGGATTTGGGATTTCGAAGAATGCACAGTTCTTTGCTGTGCTGCTTTTGCCAGCTTGAGTCTTTTCATTTTTCTAGCGAGAGGCTGAGTGCTTCCATCCTCATGTGAAGCTGAACCACTAGCCATGAACATAGGCCAGGGCCTCAGCCGTTCCTTGCCACTCCGTGTGGTAAATGGCATATTGGCAAGTTTACGCTTCTCCTCCGACAATTTTATTTTAGGTTTTGGAGTCCTTTTTTTACTGATATTTGGTGTTTTGGATTTGACATGCTCTGTACTATGACATTGGGCATCGGCCTTGGCAGACGACGTTGCTGGCATTTCATCGTCTCGGCCATGACTAGTGGCAGCAGCTTCAGCACGAGGTGGAAGTGGATCTTGATCTTTCCCTAATTTTGGAACCTCAACATTTTTGTTCTCCATATTTTAATAGGCACAACTAAAAGGCACCTCAGGTAAACAATGGAGATGGATGGATTGGATACTAGTATACAATTATGGACGGGCTGCCGAGTGCCGACACAGAGGTAGCCACAGCCGTGAACTACCGCACTGTACTGTGTCTGCTGCTAATATATAGACTGGTTGATAAAGAGATAGTATACTCGTAACTAGTATGTATGTATAAAGAAAGAAAAAAAAACCACGGTTAGGTGGTATATACAATTATGGACGGGCTGCCGAGTGCCGACACAGAGGTAGCCACAGCCGTGAACTACCGCACTGTACTGTGTCTGCTGCTAATATATAGACTGGTTGATAAAGAGATAGTATACTCGTAACTAGTATGTATGTATAAAGAAAGAAAAAAAAACCACGGTTAGGTGGTATATACAATTATGGACGGGCTGCCGAGTGCCGACACAGAGGTAGCCACAGCCATGAACTACCGCACTGTACTGTGTCTGCTGCTAATATATAGACTGGTTGATAAAGAGATAGTATACTCGTAACTAGTATGTATGTATAAAGAAAAAAAAAAAACCACGGTTAGGTGGTATATACAATTATGGACGGGCTGCCGAGTGCTGACACAGAGGTAGCCACAGCCGTGAACTACCGCACTGTACTGTGTCTGCTGCTAATATATAGACTGGTTGATAAAGAGATAGTATACTCGTAACTAGTATGTATGTATAAAGAAAGAAAAAAAAACCACGGTTAGGTGGTATATACAATTATGGACGGGCTGCCGAGTGCCGACACAGAGGTAGCCACAGCCGTGAACTACCGCACTGTACTGTGTCTGCTGCTAATATAGACTGGTTGATAAAGAGATAGTATACTCGTAACTAGTATGTATGTATAAAGAAAGAAAAAAAAACCACGGTTAGGTGGTATATACAATTATGGACGGGCTGCCGAGTGCCGACACAGAGGTAGCCACAGCCGTGAACTACCGCACTGTACTGTGTCTGCTGCTAATATATAGACTGGTTGATAAAGAGATAGTATACTCGTAACTAGTATGTATGTATAAAGAAAGAAAAAAAAACCACGGTTAGGTGGTATATACAATTATGGACGGGCTGCCGAGTGCCGACACAGAGGTAGCCACAGCCGTGAACTACCGCACTGTACTGTGTCTGCTGCTAATATATAGACTGGTTGATAAAGAGATAGTATACTCGTAACTAGTATGTATGTATAAAGAAAGAAAAAAAAACCACGGTTAGGTGGTATATACAATTATGGACGGGCTGCCGAGTGCCGACACAGAGGTAGCCACAGCCGTGAACTACCGCACTGTACTGTGTCTGCTGCTAATATAGACTGGTTGATAAAGAGATAGTATACTCGTAACTAGTATGTATGTATAAAGAAAGAAAAAAAAACCACGGT
Organism: Pseudophryne corroboree; assembly: GCF_028390025.1. Lineage (NCBI taxonomy): Eukaryota > Metazoa > Chordata > Amphibia > Anura > Myobatrachidae > Pseudophryne > Pseudophryne corroboree. The sequence continues at coordinate 458,816,408 of NC_086451.1, read as the reverse complement.
TAGGTGGTATATACAATTATGGACGGGCTGCCGAGTGCCGACACAGAGGTAGCCACAGCCGTGAACTACCGCACTGTACTGTGTCTGCTGCTAATATATAGACTGGTTGATAAAGAGATAGTATACTCGTAACTAGTATGTATGTATAAAGAAAGAAAAAAAAACCACGGTTAGGTGGTATATACAATTATGGACGGGCTGCCGAGTGCCGACACAGAGGTAGCCACAGCCGTGAACTACCGCACTGTACTGTGTCTGCTGCTAATATATAGACTGGTTGATAAAGAGATAGTATACTCGTAACTAGTATGTATGTATAAAGAAAGAAAAAAAAACCACGGTTAGGTGGTATATACAATTATGGACGGGCTGCCGAGTGCCGACACAGAGGTAGCCACAGCCGTGAACTACCGCACTGTACTGTGTCTGCTGCTAATATAGACTGGCTGATAAAGAGATAGTATACTCGTAACTAGTATGTATGTATAAAGAAAGAAAAAAAAAACCACGGTTAGGTGGTATATACAATTATGGACGGGCTGCCGAGTGCCGACACAGAGGTAGCCACAGCCGTGAACTACCGCACTGTACTGTGTCTGCTGCTAATATATAGACTGGTTGATAAAGAGATAGTATACTCGTAACTAGTATGTATGTATAAAGAAAGAAAAAAAAACCACGGTTAGGTGGTATATACAATTATGGACGGGCTGCCGAGTGCCGACACAGAGGTAGCCACAGCCGTGAACTACCGCACTGTACTGTGTCTGCTGCTAATATATAGACTGGTTGATAAAGAGATAGTATACTCGTAACTAGTATGTATGTATAAAGAAAGAAAAAAAAACCACGGTTAGGTGGTATATACAATTATGGACGGGCTGCCGAGTGCCGACACAGAGGTAGCCACAGCCGTGAACTACCGCACTGTACTGTGTCTGCTGCTAATATATAGACTGGTTGATAAAGAGATAGTATACTCGTAACTAGTATGTATGTATAAAGAAAGAAAAAAAAACCACGGTTAGGTGGTATATACAATTATGGACGGGCTGCCGAGTGCCGACACAGAGGTAGCCACAGCCGTGAACTACCGCACTGTACTGTGTCTGCTGCTAATATAGACTGGTTGATAAAGAGATAGTATACTCGTAACTAGTATGTATGTATAAAGAAAGAAAAAAAAACCACGGTTAGGTGGTATATACAATTATGGACGGGCTGCCGAGTGCCGACACAGAGGTAGCCACAGCCGTGAACTACCGCACTGTACTGTGTCTGCTGCTAATATATAGACTGGTTGATAAAGAGATAGTATACTCGTAACTAGTATGTATGTATAAAGAAAGAAAAAAAAACCACGGTTAGGTGGTATATACAATTATGGACGGGCTGCCGAGTGCCGACACAGAGGTAGCCACAGCCGTGAACTACCGCACTGTACTGTGTCTGCTGCTAATATAGACTGGTTGATAAAGAGATAGTATACTCGTAACTAGTATGTATGTATAAAGAAAGAAAAAAAAAACACGGTTAGGTGGTATATACAATTATGGACGGGCTGCCGAGTGCCGACACAGAGGTAGCCACAGCCGTGAACTACCGCACTGTACTGTGTCTGCTGCTAATATATAGACTGGTTGATAAAGAGATAGTATACTCGTAACTAGTATGTATGTATAAAGAAAGAAAAAAAAACCACGGTTAGGTGGTATATACAATTATGGACGGGCTGCCGAGTGCCGACACAGAGGTAGCCACAGCCGTGAACTACCGCACTGTACTGTGTCTGCTGCTAATATATAGACTGGTTGATAAAGAGATAGTATACTCGTAACTAGTATGTATGTATAAAGAAAGAAAAAAAAAACACGGTTAGGTGGTATATACAATTATGGACGGGCTGCCGAGTGCCGACACAGAGGTAGCCACAGCCGTGAACTACCGCACTGTACTGTGTCTGCTGCTAATATATAGACTGGTTGATAAAGAGATAGTATACTCGTAACTAGTATGTATGTATAAAGAAAGAAAAAAAAACACGGTTAGGTGGTATATACAATTATGGACGGGCTGCCGAGTGCCGACACAGAGGTAGCCACAGCCGTGAACTACCGCACTGTACTGTGTCTGCTGCTAATATAGACTGGTTGATAAAGAGATAGTATACTCGTAACTAGTATGTATGTATAAAGAAAAAAAAAAAAAACACGGTTAGGTGGTATATACAATTATGGACGGGCTGCCGAGTGCCGACACAGAGGTAGCCACAGCCGTGAACTACCGCACTGTACTGTGTCTGCTGCTAATATATAGACTGGTTGATAAAGAGATAGTATACTCGTAACTAGTATGTATGTATAAAGAAAGAAAAAAAAACCACGGTTAGGTGGTTTATACAATTATGGACGGGCTGCCGAGTGCCGACACAGAGGTAGCCACAGCCGTGAACTACCGCACTGTACTGTGTCTGCTGCTAATATATAGACTGGTTGATAAAGAGATAGTATACTCGTAACTAGTATGTATGTATAAAGAAAGAAAAAAAAACCACGGTTAGGTGGTATATACAATTATGGACGGGCTGCCGAGTGCCGACACAGAGGTAGCCACAGCCGTGAACTACCGCACTGTACTGTGTCTGCTGCTAATATATAGACTGGTTGATAAAGAGATAGTATACTCGTAACTAGTATGTATGTATAAAGAAAGAAAAAAAAACCACGGTTAGGTGGTATATACAATTATGGACGGGCTGCCGAGTGCCGACACAGAGGTAGCCACAGCCGTGAACTACCGCACTGTACTGTGTCTGCTGCTAATATATAGACTGGTTGATAAAGAGATAGTATACTCGTAACTAGTATGTATGTATAAAGAAAGAAAAAAAAAACACGGTTAGGTGGTATATACAATTATGGACGGGCTGCCGAGTGCCGACACAGAGGTAGCCACAGCCGTGAACTACCGCACTGTACTGTGTCTGCTGCTAATATAGACTGGTTGATAAAGAGATAGTATACTACTAATATTATATATACTGGTGGTCAGGTCACTGGTCACTAGTCACACTGGCAGTGGCACTCCTGCAGCAAAAGTGTGCACTGTTTAATTTTAATATAATATTATGTACTCCTGGCTCCTGCTATAACCTATAACTGGCACTGCAGTAGTGCTCCCCAGTCTCCCCCACAATTATAAGCTGTGTGAGCTGAGCAGTCAGACAGATATATAATATATATAGATGATGCAGCACACTGGCCTGAGCCTGAGCAGTGCACACAGATATGGTATGTGACTGACTGAGTCACTGTGTGTATCGCTTTTTTCAGGCAGAGAACGGATATATTAAATAAACTGCACTGTGTGTCTGGTGGTCACTCACTATATAATATATTATGTACTCCTGGCTCCTGCTATAACCTATAACTGGCACTGCAGTAGTGCTCCCCAGTCTCCCCCACAATTATAAGCTGTTTGAGCTGAGCAGTCAGACAGATATATATAATATTATTTATATATAGATAATAGATGATGCAGCACACTGGCCTGAGCCTGAGCAGTGCACACAGATATGGTATGTGACTGAGTCACTGTGTGCTGTGTATCGCTTTTTTCAGGCAGAGAACGGATTATAAATAAAACTGGTGGTCACTGGTCACTATCAGCAAAACTCTGCACTGTACTGAGTACTCCTAATGCTCCCCAAAATTAGTAAATCAAGTGTCTCTCTAATCTATTCTAAACGGAGAGGACGCCAGCCACGTCCTCTCCCTATCAATCTCAATTTACATGTTTGAAAATGGCGGCGACGCGCGGCTCCTTATATAGAATCCGAGTCTCGCGATAGAATCCGAGCCTCGCGAGAATCCGACAGCGTCATGATGACGTTCGGGCGCGCTCGGGTTAACCGAGCAAGGCGGGAAGATCCGAGTCGCTCGGACCCGTGAAAAAAAACATGAAGTTCTGGCGGGTTCGGATTCAGAGAAACCGAACCCGCTCATCTCTAGTCTTTAAGGTGAATATCCATTTGAGTTCTTCCTTGTTGATCTTTTTTATGTAGTCCCCTCCTCGCCAGTTCTTGGTTGCTTGTTGTATGGCCATGAATTGTATATGTGTGGGATCTTGCCCGTGTTTCTCTTTGAAGTGTTGTGATACGCTATGTTTCTCGTAGCCCCTTTTTATGTTATGTATATGTTCTGCTTTCCTGATCTTGAGTGACCTGATCGTGCGTCCAATGTATTGCAGTCCGCATGGACATGTAATGAGGTATATGACCCCTTTTGTGTGACATGAGAGCTCTTCCTTAACCATGTATTTTTGTCCTGTGGTGTTTGAGAAGAATTCTGTGATGCTCTTGGTGGTTCTTGTGCATGTGGTCCTACAGCCTAGACATGAACCACAGTAGTGGAACCCCTGTCTTTTGGCCTCACTGTATATCTTCATCTGATGGGTCACTGGTGGGGGAATGTGGTTGTGTACTAATTTGGTGCTTATATCAGGGGCCTTTTTGTACACCACTTTTGGCTGCGGGGGTAGGATTCTTGCTAATGTCTCGTCCTGCATTAGGATGGCCCAGTGTTTCTTTATGCTCTGTTTAATTCTTCCGGCTGCGCTGTTGTATTGTGTCACAAAATAGATATCGTCCCCCTTCTTTGATTGGTTCCTATCCTTGTATGTTAGGAGTGTTCCTCTATCTGTCTCCTCCAGTTTCTGATATGCCTTATCTACAATGTCTTTGTCATATCTTTTCTCAAGGAATTTCTGTTCAGGGACAGGAACTAAAACAGAAATTCCTTGAGAAAAGATATGACAAAGACATTGTAGATAAGGCATATCAGAAACTGGAGGAGACAGATAGAGGAACACTCCTAACATACAAGGATAGGAACCAATCAAAGAAGGGGGACGATATCTATTTTGTGACACAATACAACAGCGCAGCCGGAAGAATTAAACAGAGCATAAAGAAACACTGGGCCATCCTAATGCAGGACGAGACATTAGCAAGAATCCTACCCCCGCAGCCAAAAGTGGTGTACAAAAAGGCCCCTGATATAAGCACCAAATTAGTACACAACCACATTCCCCCACCAGTGACCCATCAGATGAAGATATACAGTGAGGCCAAAAGACAGGGGTTCCACTACTGTGGTTCATGTCTAGGCTGTAGGACCACATGCACAAGAACCACCAAGAGCATCACAGAATTCTTCTCAAACACCACAGGACAAAAATACATGGTTAAGGAAGAGCTCTCATGTCACACAAAAGGGGTCATATACCTCATTACATGTCCATGCGGACTGCAATACATTGGACGCACGATCAGGTCACTCAAGATCAGGATAGCAGAACATATACATAACATAAAAAGGGGCTACGAGAAACATAGCGTATCACAACACTTCAAAGAGAAACACGGGCAAGATCCCACACATATACAATTCATGGCCATACAACAAGCAACCAAGAACTGGCGAGGAGGGGACTACATAAAAAAGATCAACAAGGAAGAACTCAAATGGATATTCACCTTAAAGACCCTTACACCAAAGGGTCTGAATATAGAATACAACATCACCTCAGTCATGCTATAAAGCAGAACCCCACTGAAAGGTTTACACAAAAAACATATCTTCCCAAATCATTGCCGCTCACTACACAATATCACCCACCTATTCACACAAATATGGGCCTTGACTTATGCACAGTGGGGGACATCAGGTCCCTCGGTCATATCCTAACCGAAGATACTATGTAATATACACTGTAATATTAATAGGCGTTATTTAAGGGACAACACAAGGCCTCATTTAGAAAGTCATCCATACCAAAATTGTGTGAGGGATAATATTCCATCACATAATCACTAGATCTCAGGCATACCAGAACAATCTACCCACAACTAGTGATAATATTTACCTTGCCCATACACATTCCTCAGATTTCAAAATAAAGGATCTGCAACTAATCACACCTTTTAAGGGGGTTATATACACACTCTGCAACCCTCAACAACATCCGTCACCCATGGCTCCAAAATATGCACACAAACATTATTTATTATTCATTTACTATTCATTAATTAATTGGACATTGAGACAAAAGGGACTGGCTTTACAAAATCACATTGAACTCCATTTACAACTATGGATAAGGAACATCCCATCAGTAAAGAGGGCGGCACCAACAAGCAACCAATCACGGGATAGACACTGACTTAAAAGCAATCCAGAACATGAGGGTCGTAATCCTAGAAAAAGGCACGTATGCTGAAACGCGTTGGAGACCCGCCACACACTCTAACACAGACCGTTTTCATTATCATCGCATTTGCAGATCCCCCTCTCAGGCCGGAGAGGGAGAGTGCATGAATCGAGACACTTCGTCCGCTCACGTGACCAATCACGTGACGCGGGCAACCAGGAAGCAGACGGGACCCACGAACAGGAGCGCCTGCTATCGGATTCGGGACCGGAGCTGCAGACAGACGAACACGGAGGCAGTGCGGGACGAGGGACGGGACTGTGGCAACCGACGGCAGGCACATCCTCCTGCCCCCGGCGGTAAGTGACTTCCACACAGCCGTACACCCGCCACCTCGACCTGAGCACACAGGGAGAGTCTGACAGGCGGGACGCCACAACTGTCACGCTCATCCCACACCAGCTGAACGGAGAACACTCAGAGTCACATAGGCAGACCACACCTATGGTAAAGGCGACCCTTACTAGGGTACACCTGACATTGATCCAGCCGGGATATACTCTGCACAGGGTATACCATTGGGAGGGTATACAAATAAAGGGTAATCTGAAAAGACACACCTGATAGTGGCATTCAGACATTCAGAGCTACATAGGCAGACCACACCTATGGTAAAGGCGACCCTTACCAGGGTACACCTGACATTGAATCCAGCCGGGATCTACTCTGCACAGGGTATACCATTTGGAGGGTATACCAACCAAGGGTAGTCTGTCAAGACACACCTGATAGTGGCATTTAGACCAATTGACTACTCACATCCGGGCATAAGTGCACCACTCAGAAGGGACAGCCATAGAGGATATCCTATATGACAAACCTGAAGAGTCTTATACACAAATCCTAACAATAAACAAGTGAATCTCACTACGTCTCACCTCATTAATATACATACAGGACTCATCACCTCCCCGTCCCATTGTTCATACCCCCACCCCTGTTTCCCCCCCCCCCCCCCCCCGGTACCCGCATCCCCAAGTGCGCTGTCCATTTTCTTTTCCACAAAGCTGAACCACTAGCCATGAACATAGGCCAGGCCCTCAGCCGTTCCTTGCCACTCCGTGTCGTAAATGGCACATTGCCAAGTTTATGCTTCTCCTCAGACGATTTTGATTTAGATTTTTGGGTCATTTTACAGAGATTTATTTTTTTTGGATTTTACATGCTCTCTACTATGACATTGGGCATCCGCCTTGGCAGACGACATTGATGGCATTTCATCGTCTGGGCCATGACTAGCGGCAGCAGCTTCAGCACGAGGTGGAACAGGATCTTGATCTTTCCCTATTTTACCCTCCACATTTTTGTTCTCCATTTTTTAATGTGTGGAATTATTATATGCCAGTAATATATCAATAGCAATGGCCTACTACTATATATACTGCGCACAACTGAAATGCACCACAGGTATGGATGGATAGTATACTTGACGACACAGAGGTAGGTAGAGCAGTGGCCTACTGTACCGTACTGCTATATATTATATACTGGTGGTCAGCAAAATGATGCACTGTCCTCCTACTATATATACTGTGCAAAACTTAAATGCACCACAGGTATGGATGGGATAGTATACTTGACAACACAGAGGTAGGTAGAGCAGTGGCCTACTGTACCATACTGCTATATATTATATACTGGTGGTCAGCTAACTGTGCAAAACTGAAATGCACCACAGGTATGGATGGATAGTATACTTGACGACACGGAGGTAGGTAGAACAGTGGCCTTCTGTACCCAACTGCTACATATTATATACTGGTGGTCAGCAAACTGTGCAAAACTGAAATGCACCACAGGTATGGATGGATAGTATACTTGACGACACAGAGGTAGGTAGAGCAGTGGCCTACTGTACCGTACTGCTATATATTATATACTGGTGGTCAGCAAACTGTGCAAAACTGAAATGCACCACAGGTATGGATGGATAGTATACTTGACGACACAGAGGTAGGTAGAGCAGTGGCCTACTGTACCGTACTGCTATATATTATATACTGGTGGTCAGCAAACTGTGCAAAACTGAAATGCACCACAGGTATGGATGGATAGTATACTTGACGACACAGAGGTAGGTAGAGCAGTGGCCTTCTGTACCGTACTCCTATATATTATATACTGGTGGTCAGCAAACTGTGCAAAACTGAAATGCACCACAGGTATGGATGGATAGTATACTTGACGACACAGAGGTAGGTAGAGCAGTGGCCTACTGTACCATACTGCTATATATTATATACTGGTGGTCAGCAAACTGTGCAAAACTGAAATGCACCACAGGTATGGATGGATAGTATACTTGACGACACAGAGCTAGGTAGAGCAGTGGCCTACTGTACCGTACTGCTATATATTATATACTGGTGGTCAGCAAACTGTGCAAAACTGAAATGCACCACAGGTATGGATGGGATAGTATACTTGACGACACAGAGGTAGAGCAGTGGACTACTGTAGTACCGTACTGCTATATATATAGTTATACTGGTGGTCAGCAAAATTCTACACTGTCCTCCTACTATATACTACAATGCAGCACAGATATGGAGCGTTTTTCAGGCAGAGAACGTATAATACTGGTGGTCACTGGTCAGTAAAACTCTGCGCTGTCCTCCTACTATATAATACTGGTGGTCCCAGTCCCCACAATAAAGCAATTAGCACACTGAGCACAGATATGGAGCATTTTTCAGGCAGAGAACGTAGATATTTGCACTTGCAGCACACTGAACACAGATATTTGCAGCACACTGAGCACAGATATGTACAGCACACTGAGCACAGATATTTACAGCACACTGAGCACAGATATTTACAGCACACTGACAGAGCCGGATTAAGAGGGGGGCCCCGGGGATAAGTACCCCGGGCCCCCCTTTTTAAAAGGGCCCCCGTCCCCGCAGTCGCCACAGATCGGATCTTTGATCCGATCTGCAGTGCTACGCTCCCGGCAGCCGGCGCGGCGGCTCTACATACAGGGCAGCTGCGCTACAGCTGTCCCCACTTCCCTGGCGGCGGCGGCACAGCACGGCCGCACATAAGACTGTGTGTACGGTGTCCAGGTAGGACAGCTGAGCGACGGCTCAGCCGTCCAATAATATGTGCAGCAGCAGCCTGTGGCTCAGCCATTGGCTGGGTGCACAGGCTGCAGGGAACAGGGAGGACAGCGCGTGGACAGCCTTCCTGTGCCCAGCCAGCCAGCATTAGTCCTACCAGTATCAGAGCAGTAGTTTATGTTACTTTTTATATATATGTGTATATATATATATATATATATATATATACACGTGTATATATGTACCCGTGTGTGTGTGTGTGTGTGTGTGTGTGTGTGTGTGTGATATATATATATATATATATATACGTGTGTGTGTGTATATATTTATGTATATATATATATATATATATATATATATACACACACACACACACTATACATCATCTTATACACCAATGTTTCTGGGCTTCCCATGCCGGCCCGCCGCCGCCCTCAGTCCTTCTCCACACGGCCGTCTCCTCCGCACCATGCCGGCCACAGCCTCCGTATCCACCGCAACGCAGACCAGAGCATCCTCAGCACCGCCGCTGCTAAATACTCTAGGTAATCTTACCCTGCTGCCTTTCTCTCTCCCTAGTCCCTACTGTATGCCCTTGCTGTCCCTCTCTCTGTCACTCTCCCTGTCCCTATGTCCTTGCTGTCACTTTCCCTGTCCCTCTTTCACTCTCCCTGAATTTTGCCTCATTCCTTGTGCTTTAATGTGAATTTCGGCTCATACTGTGTGCTATTATGTGAATTTTGGCTCATAACATGTGGTATAATGTGAATTTTGGCTCATACCGTGTGGTATAATGTGAATTTTGGCTCATTCTGCGTGCTATAATGTGAATATCGGCTCATACTGTGTGCTATAATGTGAATTTCGGCTCATACTGCATGGTATAATGTGAATTTTGGCTCATTCTGCGTGCTATAATGTGAATATCGGCTCATACTGTGTGCTATAATGTGAATTTCGGCTCATACTGCATGGTATAATGTGAATTTTGGCTCATTCTGTGTGCTTTAATGTGAATTTCGGCTCATTCAGTGTGCTATAATGTGAATTTCGGCTCATCCTGTGTGCTATAATGTGAATTTCGGCTCATCCTGTGTGCTATAATGTGAATTTCGGCTCATCCTGTGTGCTGTAATGTAAATTTCAGCTCATTCCGTGTGTTATAATGTGAATTTCGGCTCATTCAGTGTGCTTTAATGGGAATTTCGGGTCATCCTGTCTGCTAAAATGTGAATTTCGGCTCATCCTGTGTGCTATAATGGGAATTTCAGCTCATTCTGTGTGGTATAATGTGAATTTCAGCTCATTCTGTGTGGTATAATGTGAATTTCAGCTCATACCATGTGGTATAACGTGAAAGGAGCACCAGTACTAGATAGTATAAGGGGTCCTACTATTGTGGTGATTAATGTGTATAAGGGGTATGTGGTGTGGTAAACTACACTGAAGGCCACACACCCTTTTTAGTGGCCACACCCCCTTTTCCGGAGGCGCGCGCATAATTGCAACCTTCACTTTTCCATACCTTCACTTCAAAATTTCCACTTCGACCACTGACTGCACATATAAAAATATATATTATATATACATGAGTGTGCTCCCTATCTGAAAGATTCTTTCAAATTGTTATTTTCTTTGTAGTAATTGAAGACGTTATGATTTTAATTTTAGATTTTAGGGCCCCACTGTCTTAAGTACCCCGGGCCCCCCGAAGCCTTAATCCAGCTCTGCACACTGAGCACAGATATTTGCAGCCCACTGAACATAGAAACTGAGAGGACGCCAGCCACGTCCTCTCACGATCATCTCCAATGCACGAGTAAAAAATGGCGGCGACGCGCGGCTCCTTATAGAGAATACGAATCTCGCGAGAATCTGACCGCGGGATGATGACGTTCGGGCGCGCTCGGGTTAACCGAGCAAGGCGGGAGGATCCGAGTTGCTCGGACCTGTCCAAAAAAAGCTGAAGTTTGGGCGGGTTCGGAGCCCGACGATCCGAACCCGCTCATCACTACTTTTTGGTAAGACCAGTAAGAAGACTATTGCAATAATCAATCCGGGAGACAATGAGAGCATGGATTAGAGTTTTAGCAGTGTCTTGTGTAAGGTATGGTCGTATTTTGGATATGTTTTTTAGATGTATGTAACATGATCTTGAGACAGATTGAATGTGGGGAACAAAGGACAGATCAGAGTAAAGTATGACACCTAGGCAGCGAGCTTGTGGGGTAGGGATGATTGCCGAGTTCTCAACAGTGATAGAGATATCAGGTTGGTACCTACTATTGGCCGATAGAAATATAATTAACTCTGTCTTTGAAATATTAAATTTAAGGTGGCGAGATGTCATCCAGGATGAAATGGCATGTTAGTCTTGCCTTGTTGCAAGGAAGAAAAATGCTTAGTGGGCTACATTATCCAGTCACACAGATTTATCAAGCCTTGGAGAGTGATACATTGCTTGCATGGTTATAAAGTATTAACCAATCAGCTCCTAACTGTCATTTTTCAAATACAGCCTGTAACATGGCAGTTAGGAGCTGGTTGGTTGGTACTTTATGACTGTGCAGTTTATCACTCTCCAAGGCTTGATAAATCTGGGCCTTAGATTGGGAGTCCGGTGGTCGTTTGATGTAAGTATCACATGAGGCTATAGTCATGTAGCCTAGGGATGTGAACTTAGTGAGTCAGGAATTTGATAAACTGCATAAAAAGCAGGAGCCATTTAAGAGAGTAAGGGCTGAAATGCCGTCACCGTGTGGGCCCCTTGTACTCTATCACCAGAGCATGCGTCGAGAAGACTCTGTCTTGCACTGATTTGGGGTACAATGCTACATCTATACAGCAGTATATTTACCCAGAACAGAGGTAAGTATACTCTATGGGTGCAGGGGGTGCAATGTGAGTCCGCCTTGAACCAGGGGCCCATGTGTATCGTACAACCTGCACCCATTATAGAAACTCCATGGTTTTCAGGCAATGCTTGAAGGTCTGGAGGCTAGAAGAAATTCTTCTTGTATGTGGTAGAGTGCAGCCCGCAGATAAAGTCCTGTAAACGGTAATGGGAACCGGTAATGGGTGCAAGTGAGAGATGCAGACCTTCGGCCTAGGGTGGCCAATCCCGGGATTGGGGTGGGTGGGATCCCGGAATTTTGGCCAAAAATGGGCCAGGATTCAATTTCGGGATTGGGGCTTCCAATACCGGGGATTTCAGGATTAGGCAGCCCCTTTGTTTTTTCAATGCTGGGCAGTGTTGACTCAGGAGGCTCAGACGCTGCCTGGCTTCCCCTGCTCACCCCTTCCCCCCCCCCCTTCTTCCCGCTGCCCCCGGCTGTGCGCACTGCGCATGATGTGGAGTCAGAGGTCACGCTGTGCAGGCAGCCGCACACTGCTCGGTCCTCAGCACCTGCACCGGCCCAGCCGCAACTCAGCAGCAGGTGGGCCCACCCAGATAGATGAGGGTAAATTATGTGGGGTGGGGCAATGCAAAGGAACCAATCCCGGGTACCACCCAGGATTGATAATTTTTCAATCCTGATTCCCGGGGATTGAAAAAATGGCCCAGGATTGGCCACCCTTCTTCAGCCAAGCAGAGAGCAGGGCAGAGGGACCGAGCTTGGAGATATTTCGACACAAGGGAGGAGATGTACATGAGTCGCTGCAGTGTAGTCAATGGCTTGTCTGTTAATAGAAGTATTTTAGACTGAATTTGTCAGTCCAGCTGCTGCATTCAGAATAGATTGTACGCGGGAATGTTTGGCTGTGGCAACAACGATAAGGAGGGAGTGCAGAGCCGGCCCTAAGAATAGGCAAACTAGGCAATTGCCTAGGGCATCTGGTATGCCTAGGGGCACAAGCAGCTTCTGCTAATTAAAAGGATATGCAGCATGCCTATATTCTGTGTGTAGCATTTCATATGCAGATACAGCCACAGTCGCACACAGTATATAGGCATGCCGCATATCATTTTTACCAGCAGAAGCTGCTTGTGCATCCTATCCACATAGCAATGCAAATAATAAATAAATAATAAATATAAAATAGACACGCAACGTTAGCAGAGCTGCCAGTTGACTCACGGCAGGAGCTATATGTGTCATTATGTGTATAAGGGCATTAATAATGTGTAACATATGTGTAAGGGGCACTATGTGTGTCAGTATGTGTATAAAGGCACTAATAATGTGCTGCATATGTGTTATGTGTGTCATTATGTGTATAAAGGCATTAACAAAGTGTGGCATATGTGTAAGGGAAATTATGTGTATAAGGGCATTAATAAGGGTTGGCATAACGTGTAAGGTGCATTATGTTTATAAGGACATTAATATTGTGTGTCATATGTGTAAGGGGCATTACTGTGTGGTATTATGTGCATAAATGCATTACCAATGTGTGGCATTATGTGTATAAGGTGCTCTACTGTGTGGCGTAACGTATAGAAAGGGCACTACTGTGTGGTCTAATGTGAATAAAGAGCAATATGGTGTGGTGTAATGTGAATAAGAAGCAATATGGTGTGGTATAATGTGAATAAGGAGCAATATGGTGTGGTGTAATGAGAATAAAGAGCAATATGGTGTGGTGTAATGTGAATAAGGAGCAATTCAGTACAATGTTATGTGAATGTGGGGCACTACTGTGAGGAGTAACGTATTTAAGGTAAAGTGGTACTACTGTGTGATGTAATGTGAATAAGGGACACTATTGCATTATAAATTATGAATAAAGTTGCACTACTGTGAGGCATAAGTTGAATTGGGGGTACTATTGTGTGGCCATGCCCCTTGCCAGCAAAAACACATACCTTTTTGGGCTGTGAACTGAATGTGCACACTGTTCTTATTTAAATGACAGGGAGTAGGGAAAAAAAGGACTGCTATGGGTGGGGGGTGATGGTGCTGGGAAATGGGTGCAGGGTCAGAGGCGGAACTAGTGGTGGTGGCAGAGGGCACCAGCCAAAATCTTGCCTAGGGCGTCATATTGGTTAGGGCCGGTTCTGAGGGAATGGCAGCGGTCGGTGTGGTATATCACTGCAGTGTCTTGTGTGGGATACAATATGTGCATTTCCTGGAAATATTCCTTAGATGTATGGTATGTAGCAGGTGAGGGGAACATAGGACAGTGCCGATTCCTGGATGATGCCTAGACAACATCGTGGACAATATGCCATCTTGTCCAGGAACTATGATATAAGCTCTTAGACAATGTTGGCAGTTTGAGGGGTTGGTGGTGGGTTTGAGGAGACATTTATATAAGAAGGTTAGAAGCCTGACCTAATATGGAATGAGTAAAAAGAGAAATAATATGCAGAAAATAAGATTGATGGCCATCACTACGGGCAAAAGAGTTGATCCGCTGGGTGATAAAAAGAGAGAAGGCTAGGGGGAAGAGTTTGGCAAATAAGCAATTGGAAATTACCAGTATGATGATGGGGATATCCAAGGATAAGAAATAATGTAGCTATGCAGAGAAAGCTTCAGTGTTGGAGTGATCTGAGGGGTGATAGGCCACAGCAACACACAGCAGGATAGTATCTACTCCAAAACAATGTGAATGTCCACTGGTGGCAAGTCCAACTCCTCCTCCTTGTCTGCTTCCAAGCTTGGTGGCGTGGGTGAAGTGGAGGCCACTGTGTGTAAGGGTTGCAGGAGAGGCAGGGTCTGACTGTGGGAGCCATGTTTCTGTGATTGCCAGGAGGTTGATGTTGATAGAGAGTAAGAGGTCAATGATAGATGTTAGTTTGTTCAAACAGGGTGTGAGTTCTAAAGCGTACATGTAATGGATTTATAGCGGTCAAACCAATTAGGTGCGAGTTGGCAAATCTGCACTGTGAATTGCAGCTTCAATCCAATTGCAAACTTGCATTCCATTCTCATACCTCCCAACGTTCGGATCGCTGAAAGAGGGACTCTCCGTGCGGCGTAGCTGAAAAGGGGTGTGTCCTGTCGAGAAGGGCCTGGCCTCGCGTGGATGACGCTATCACGGGCACGCCTCCAATTTTCGTCACAGTGGGGGCATGGCCAGCGCTCTGTGAGCTGCTGGCCATGCCCCCAGTCTTTCTGCCTCACTGGAATAGACGCTGTGCGCATGTGCACAGCGTCCATTCACCGCTGCTCTGCTCTGAACTGAGCAGAGGAGCGAGTGATAGGGAGCCTCCCAACTGCCCCCACCGCGGGACACTGTGGCCCGCGGGAGGGACAGCAGGACAGACCCAAAAAAACGGGACTGTCCCGCGAAAATCGGGACAGTTGGGAGGTATGCATTCTACCTACAAAATTGCTGTTTTGTTTGTGCGCACACCCCTGAGCAGGTGAAAAAGTAAGTAAATATTTATTTTATGTTAAATGTGTCAGGATATAATACAAAGCCTCTGGTTCACCTCTCCTAATGAATAATGACGCACTTAGAGGCAGTGCTAAGTTTCACTGCTACAAAAGTAGATGTGGGTGGGGTGCAGGACCGGACAGGCCATCTGGCACTTCTGGCAAATGCCAGAATGGCTGTCTGCCTGTTTTAGCCCATCCGGCCACACAGAGAGCTGGGATGGCCGTGCACTGCGCAGCCTTCCAGCTCACTCTTTGACGTGGGTGTCTCAGAGAAAGAGGGGGAGGTGTCACAAGACCACGACTCGTGGCACACCCCGGTAAGCAGTGGCCACGTCCCCTATGACGTGTGCACATGTGTTGCACACTCTCACTCAAAAGGGGTGTGTCCTAACTGAAATCTAATTAGCAGTGTAAAAATAAAGCTGCCCAGCCTTTGCGGCTACATGCAAAAGCAGCCAGTATTTACCCTGCACAGAAACTATATAAATGTATTTGCTTCCCTTGTATGGCAACATGGTTTATTCCAGACAGAGTTACTTGCTTTTTTTGCTTTACTTCCAAATCAAACTCAGACTATTTGTTATTTTATGGGTTTCTCTTTTTTTAGTTTATACTAATTACTAAGATTGAAGTCTACATATGAGCCTGTTACTGCAAGATGGATGCACTCGCTGATCCTGGTGTTTATCAGGTTGTTTGTAAGTGATTGCCGGCCAATCAGCTCCTGTCATTTTTCAAACACAGCCTATAGACTAACGGTTAGGAGCTGATTGGCCAATACTTTATCTCTCTCCACCTTATCACTCTCCAAGCTTTGATAAACCTCCCCGTTACCTGGCCAGATTGCTATGCTTGCATCCTGCCTGACTCGTCCTTAAGATTTGTAGAACTGTGCAAAAAATGACAAGCTGGCGGTCAGGTGATGCCTCTGTCAGGTCTGACACGTGCTCCGTGACCCCATCTCTGTGACCGGCTTTTACACTTGTCCCAGCTATGAGACCGAGGTGAGCCGCACTGTGAATGATCTGCCTGTCATTCTGTCAGCTGCCTTCGTCTTGAGTTCCAGAGATGTCATGTGTAAGACCGCTTGACACTCCAGTACTGGGACGTTCCTCCAGATGGGAATTTTACGGTGACAGATTATGTAAGAGTTGAGAAATTAGTGCATTCTGATGAATGGTACAAGAAAGCAGTGATTGTATGACTTCATGGTGTATTAATAAATGTTCCGTCCAAGCAGTAACGGTTTCGTGATGAGACGTTACAGGTGATAGCCGGATACATTTTGGGGCCTATTCATTAATCTTAATGGTTCCGTTACACGTGCAGCAACAGTAATTTCCAAACGGTTTAAATGGTTTGGTTCTCCAGAAATCCAAATCCACCTGTATTTTGTGGATCCGAACCAAACAAAAACCCGGTCTAGATCCCTCAACGAACTCTGATCTGAACTGAGTCTCTGTTCAGATCTTCCCGTGGTTCAGAATTTGGGATTTGGATTGCAAAAATGACATGATTTTAGCTGGTTTTATAAAAAAAAATTTTTAATCCAGACCCAAAACCAAAACACTGGAGGGTGATTTTGCAAAACCAACAAATTAGGATAAATTTGAACCAAACCAACACTTCGCGAACATCTCAAGTTTTAACTAATGGCCCTATTTATCATTTGTGGCCACCCCATATTCTACAAAGTCCAAAATCTGAAAGTTCCTTTGCGGGAAATTGAGATTCAGATGGTTAGTTACCAAATCCCAGTTCCTTCCTATGGATAGAAGGTCCAGGTTACAAAGAAGATCCCTCCTGCTCTCTCCGCGCGTCTGCAGGAACTCCGCTCACACTGCCCAGCACCGCAAACTTTTGACGCTACATATTAGCATCAAAAGTGCCAGTGTTAGGGCTCGCAGAACTGACGCTTTTTTCGGGGCAATACTGCACTTTATTATCCTCCGCTGAAACGCGCCAGAAGATGGATATCTAATTATTAAAGGCCAATCAGGGCTGGATAATAAATAGGTATCTTTGTGTCAATTGATAAGTTCAGTATAATTGGCTGATGCACACTAATGTAGTCATTGGAAAAACAGATTATTGTTTTTCAAGATCCAGCTCTATCTGGCTCCTGAGTTTTCATGGTAGTTCTGTTTGATACAGAAGCACGCCTGACCTGATTCAGAGATTATTTCGCACTTTGCACGCGTCAGTGCCTGCAGACAAAACCTTGAGCAAGGAAAGGTGATTCAGTGTCTCTTGCCTCCCAGCTTGCATCTGAATGTTTGCAGCTGCGCCAAAACTGGGCGTGGCCACATAGCCGTGGGTGTGTCTTGCAGTCTGTCCCTATGCAGAGATCCAGTTTATTTCAGCCAGACCTCTGCACCAGGCATCGTGCTGGTGTAAATGAGTGCTGATAGTGTTGACGGCTGGTTTCACAAGCAGACAAACTCTGAATCGGGGCCAATAAGCCTAAGTGTTGCCAGCGTGCCATCTGTGTATTCAGGGAAATCAGAAAGATTCTCTGAAGAGAGCGATCCGTTCTTATTATCTGTAATTGTTATTTTGCAGCAGGAGATTACTCAGATAAACAGAGATTAGAATAGAACACCATGCACAGGAACGAATACTGCAATTGAAGCAAGTTCTTCCAATTAAATACATTGTAGGGCGGAATTATATTCAGATTTCATTACAATTGATGACGGGTTCTGTTTATCTGCTTTTGTTTTCATCTTCGTTTCAATTTGTATATTTTATTTATTTTATTCAAGGAGATCTCTGAAGGGTTTTCATTCATGTCCCCTGGCTGTGTGGGAGATTTTGTTGAGTCTCCCCCCACTGTCCCCGTGTATGCATGATGTGGTCTGATATACCAGCTACTTAGAAATCAAGGATTACAGATAGGCATAGGTGTCCGAAGGGCTGCTTTAACAGAGGAGGGGGCAGGTGTGTACTTCCGAGTGGGCCCCCTCCTTTGCACGCGCAGTAGTCTCCGGCAAAGTGCCGGACTCTGCTGCGCATGTCTTCAGAAACATGGAGCCCACCCTGTTCCGGAGATCAATTTGGCTACTGCGCATCTGCAGCCACCAGTTTGGCAGCGATTTTCGCCGCAACAGAAGTTCCTGACGCTGGACTCCGAAAGGTAAGTATTAAAATCTGGGTGCAGTGTGTGCAGTTTGGCCCCCCCTGGACCCAGGGGCCCATATGCACCTCACACACTGCACCCATTATAGAAACACCAATGGGAGTCAGAACAGGGAGGGCAAGGTACGGCTCACCCCCAAAAAATAATTGAGTGGAGCCAGTCAATGTACTGGGTCGCGGGGTGCAGTGCGGCTCCATCTACTGTAGGCTTTCCACAGGCAGTCAGTATGGAGATAATCCCCTTTCCTGCTGCTCCAACTCCAACCTCCCCACAGCCTTTCTCCACCTGCCTCCAAGGCTCTCCTCCGCCCGGCACCCTATACTGTGTGGCAAGTTACTGTGGGCTGGCCCCTCCTGTGGGACCAGTCATGTGCCCAACTTACCTCCCACTTCACACGTTCCTCCCCTCTTACCCCACAGCTCCACCATCATAATCCCCCCACCTTCGTAGAACCCTGCTCCCCTTGATAGATAGAGATCTCTATATATCTGTCAGGTAGGTAGTGTGGCGGGTAAGTCCAGCTTCCCCTGAGGGGGCAACATTCAAAAATGTAGGGGCACCATCCTGGCCCGCATCGGCCTAAAAGCATTGTGGTGCTCCTTCAGATAGGCTTTGAATGATCTGCTGAAGTGGCTGAGATATTTCCCAGTAAACTCTGCATTGTCCGCTATCCAATGTTGATCTTTAATATTGATCCATAAATCAGCTAACCGAAGGGCATTATCCTGGCAAATTCACCACTAGAAAAAGGAAATTAAAAAATATATTTCTTGATAGTCTCTTTTTTTGTAAAAATTAGACATGCGGAAAAGCCACGGTCGCTGAGAGGGGGCGAGGTAAAAATTACCCAGACACAAATGACAACAACGCTTGATATAAATAATGTGTTGTTTCCCTTCTGATGGGCTGAGCGAGAAGACATACACGGGGAAGAATATCTGCAGGGCCGAAACTAGGGGGGGGGGGCTAGGGGGGCAGGCGACCTGGGCGCCGGATTGGTGGGGGCGCCGAGACCCCCTTTCCAGAGCTATCGCTGTCCGCTAAGTGTGGTCCGCAATGCGAGGCTCCTGGTCAGGGAGATCGCGCTGAAACTGCTCCGTCCTGCACTGCTAAGCGTGCCGCTGTGTGTCTTTGAAGTGAGGGGAGAGAAGACCTGGTCAGGGAGATCGCACTGAAATTGCTCCGTCCTGCACTGCCTAAGCTTATCGCTACCTGTCAGCTGTTTGACAAGCGCAGCAAGAGCAGAGTGGGAAACTCTGCTGCTTGCTGCACCTGTGAAACAACTGACAGGCAGCAGGAAGCTTAGGCAGTGCAGGACGGAGCAATTTCAGTGCGATCTCCCTGACCAGGTCTTCTCTCCCCTCCCTTCAAAGACACACAGCGGCAGTGCTACGTGGGGAAGGAGGAGAGCAGCTAATTACTATGTAAGTGAAGAAAAGGGGGGGGGGGGGGGGACTACAGGAAGTACAGCTGAGGCCAGGGGAATAACTGACATCACCCAGCAGCCCAGCTTCCCCTCTTCACTCCTCTGACCTCTCTGCAAGTTTCCCAGACCCCAGGTCTCCTGCTGCTCCTCCGTTCTTCCCCTGCTTCCTCTAACTGAAGCTGAGCTAGAGAGGCCATCAGAAGTTATCCAGCTGTGCCTCTCTCCCCTGTATCCCCAGGTATGCCTCTTACCCAGCACTCAAAGTCTTATTCAAACAAAGTTTATTGTTCTCCACATTTCAGGGGATGAACCCCTTTCGTCAGGAGATGAAAGGGGTTCATCCCCTGAAACGTAGAGAACAATAAGCTTTGTTTGAATAAGACTTCGAGTGCCGCCTTGTCTCTGCTGAGATATTGGATTTATATATATATATATATATATATATATATATACGCACACATAGTTACATGCGCGGGTGGGGGTGCCAAGTTAATGCCTTGCCCCGGGTGACGTAAATCCTAGTTTCGGCCCTGATATCTGAAAGATAAGATAAAACATATTTTTGAACTTGAAATGGTTAAATTCCAATTGGCTTTTCTTGGCACCACGCAGCCAGGCTGCCAGTGATGAATGTATTTTATTCCCAGAGATTTTTATACATAAATGTCCCACTTGATTAAAATTTCAGCAGCTAAAATCTGAAGATGTGCTAATTTTCCATCACTTATTGGCAGCCGTTCAGCATAATCAGGCTATAAATTTGCTGATCGACATTAAATATTGCTTTAAGGATTCTCACATTTGCATTTAAA
The DNA here is from genome assembly GCF_028390025.1 of Pseudophryne corroboree. Classification (NCBI taxonomy): domain Eukaryota; kingdom Metazoa; phylum Chordata; class Amphibia; order Anura; family Myobatrachidae; genus Pseudophryne; species Pseudophryne corroboree. The sequence goes on along the minus strand of NC_086451.1, from coordinate 458,795,373 downwards.
ATATGTGGAGAAATCTCTCTATTTTTTTTTAAATATGTCTACTAAGCTTGTAACTATTATACAGCTCAGTTCCGGTGCTTGTATATTATAATGGTGTGTTGCAGTGCATCTGTATTTTTAAGACACTGGGGGAGAGGAGATGTATCGATCCTTGGAGAGAGATAAAGTACCAGCCAATTAGCTCCTAACTGCCGTGTTACAGGCTGTGTCTGAAAAATGACAGGAAAGGATTGGTTGGAACTTTGGGGTCTATTTACTAAGCCTTGGAAGGAGATAATGTACCAACCAAACAGCTCCTAACTGTCAATTTTCGAACACAGCCTGTAATGTGTCAGTTAAGAGCTGATTGGATGGTACTTTATCTCCGCCCACTTTATCTCTCTCCAAGGCAAGGTACATAGACCCCCTCAATCTCTCTTCACTTTATCTCTGTTCACGTTTTGATACATCTCCCAAAATTAAAAATGTTAAGTTGTATGATACCACGTTTGTTTGATCTCATTAAATCCAGTCTGTAACCTCCACCCCTTTCAGATATTTCCCATGTCTAAGGTAATATTACCTTCAGACAATAGAAGGTAACATTTTGTAACTCTTCCCAGTGGCGCACCCAGGGGGGGTTTCCGAGCACCCAGAAACCCCCCTCCACTAAAAAAAAAAAAAATTTTTTTTTTTTTTTTTTTTTAGCTGCATGAGTATTATTAATGGCTGTCTAGCGTCCTCTGCAGCCTGCTGTCTTCCTGGTGGCACTTGTAAGTGCAATAAAAGTTTACTTTATTTTAATTATAGTACATATATATCCATGTGCATACATATATACACGTGTATATACATACATATAAACACACACACACACACACACACTTATGATATATATATACATGTGTATATATATATATATATATATATATATGTGTACTGTATGTGTGTGTGTGTACATATATATATATATATATATATATATATATCTATGCATGTTTAATATGCTATGTATATGTATGTGTGTGTGTATGTGTATGTATATATATATATATATATATATATGTGTAGATATATGTATATATATATATACACACACACACACACACTAGTTTTACGGACCCAGCATATACTGGGTCACCTCAGTCCCCACCCCCGTGATTGGCTCCGCCCAGTTCTGGAAACCCCCCCATGCAAATCCTGCGTTTGCCACTGCTTCCAGCTTAGACTTCAGCCTGATTGACCTGTTTTTTACCTGGAAAGATACTGTACTATCGGTGAATATTGAACTGCAGACAGGGCCGGATTAAGCCTTGGGGATACCCGGGGCACTTTAGACAGGGGGGCCCCAGTGGAAAGCGGGAGGGGGAGCTGTACACATGCACCCCAACACGACCCTCTCCATTAGGGACAGAATGCTCTGCTCCTGGACTTCTCTCTTCATTTATGATTGCCATCACCTGTGGTGAAACGCCTTTCTTATCCATTTACCTGTTCAGCACAGGTGCCAGCAATCATAAATTAAGAGAATCGTCCTGAAGCAGAGCGTTGTGTCCCTCCTGGAGAGGGTCATGTTGTATATAAGATTGTGCATACCTCCCAACATGACCCATTCCAGGAGAGTCAAAATGCTCTTTACATGGACTTCCCTCTTAGTATATGATTGTAGTCTCATGTGTTGAACTATTTAATTGATAAGAAAGAAACACAGGCGATTGCAATCATAACTTAAGAAGGAAGTCCAGGTAGAGAGCATTTTGTCCCTCCTGGAATGGGTCATGTTGGGATGTATGGATTGCGTATATAAAATTTAGCCCAATGGTGTATATTAGATTTAAACTAAACACCTAATTGAAAGACAACTATTTTATAAAATGTTCCTGTATTGGAACAAAGACAACTTAAACAACTTTAAAATACACATAGAAAAGTAAAATGTATAATTTATCTTGTCACATGCAGAAATAGCAGCAGGCTCTGTACAACTTACACACTGGGATAGGAATCAGGAGGACAGTGTGTGTGTGTGTGTGTGTGTGTGTGTGTGTGTGTGTGTGTGTGTGGGTGTTGTGTGTGTCTCGCTCTCTAGATAACAAGTTACACAGGACTCAGACACCCAGATATGGAAAGAGCTGTAAGTGACAGGGATCCCACCCTGTGTCACTTACAGCTCTCTCCACCCTCCTATCTCTCCTCTGGTTGGGAAGCTCCATCAATAGTTCATGAAATCTGATGCTCCTGTGTCTACACTGCATACTGTCCTGCTCACATTCTGGCTGTCTGGTTCTGCTGCTGAAATATATCAATCCTTACTTGCTAATATTAAGACTGTAAGTAGCGCGCTGGTTTGCATGTCCTGACTGATATTTTGTGATCCAGCAATACCCATTCCTACCACCAGGATTCATTGCTGTTCTGCACAGATGCAATAAAGTTATATTTATTTTTAAAGTGGTGAACAATTATTACAGCAGTTCATCTGGCAAAAGGCAAATGTGATGTTCTCATCACAAATGATTATAATTATCTGTAATACTGTACCTCCTGCAGGAAGTACAATAAGCAAAATTGCACTATACTACAGGTTGAGTATCCCATATCCAAATATTTCGAAATACGGAATATTCCGAAATACAGACTTTTTTGAGTGAGACTGAGATAGTGAAACCTTTGTTTTCTGATAGCTCAATGTACACAAATTTTGTTTAATACACAAAGTTATTAAAAATATTGTATTAAATGACCTCCAGGCTGTGTGTATAAGGTGTATATGAAACATAAATGAATTGTGTGAATGTACACACACTTTGTTTAATGCACAAAGTATATTATAACATTGGCTAAAATGACCTTCAGGCTGTGTGTATAAGGTGTATATGAAACATAAATGCATTCTGTGCTTAGACTTGGGTCCCATCACCATGATATCTCATTATGGTATGCAATTATTCCAAAATATGGAAAAATCCGATATCCAAAATACTTCTGGTCCCAAGCATTTTGGATATGGGATACTCAACCTGTATTATGAAATACTGTAGGTAGCATGAGCTATAAGTGTTGATGCTTTATTGATTGTCCTGCAAAGCTGGAACTCTACCACCCAATGTATCAAATGATACATCAAAAGTTTGTGATTATGGGGGTCATTCCGAGTTGATCGCACGCTGGCTACTTTTAGCAGCTGTGCAAACGCATTGTCGCCGCCCACTTGGGAGTGTATTTTCGCTTTGCAGAAGTGCGAACGCTTGTGCAGCAGAGTGCCTGCAAAATCATTTTGAGCAAAACAAGACCAGCCCTGTAGTTACTCTCCGTGTGCGTTGATTCTAACGATGGAGGGACGGCTTTTGATGTCACATACCCGCCTAGTGAACGCCCAGCCATGCCTGCATTTTTTCTGCCACGCCTGCGTTTTTCTAAGCACTCCCTGAAAACGGTCAGTTGACACACCCAGAAACGCCCACTTCATGTCAATCTTCCTGCGTTCGGCCGTGCGACTGGAATGTTCGTTACACTCTGTGCAAGACCACGATGCTCATTGTACCCGTACGATGCACCTGCGCATTTCGGTGCATACGCATGCGCAGAAATGCAGATTTTTAGCCTGATCGCTGCGCTGCAAACGATGGCAGCTTGCGATCAACTCGGAATGACCCCCAATGTCAATAGTCTACCAATAGACATCAGTGTATCATTGATGGTGCATTAGTATAGTGGGGATCACCCAACTGCAATTTTCAAGATTTGGGATAAGTCTTCCCTATATCCAGTTGTCATGACTGCTTCAGCTACAGCCCAATTTGATCAGCAAGGAAATGACAAAACATAGGCTTCTATATCATGAAGATAATATATAGCAGTGTTTCCCAACTTCATCCCCAGGGAACCCTAACAGTGCCTCTATTCCAGATCGCCAAGTTGGTGCACAGGTGTATTCATTACTGGCTGATACATTTTAAAAGATTCAGAGGTGGTGATCATTATTTCACTTGGGATCCTGAGGAGATCTGCAAAACATACACTGCTGGGGTTCCCTGCTCCGTCACACTAAAATAATGAGATGATCAAATATTTGTAAAAATTGGGATACCAGGGACAATATGCTGTTAGCAGCGCGGCACTGCCAGTACTATTCCCCTGCTCCTCTGTAACCCCTCAGTGCCCCCTCGAATCCTGTGCCCGGGGCACATGCCCCCTTAGCCCCCCCTAGTTGTGGCCCTGCCCTGAGGACTGGCGTTGGGAAATACTGATAGAGAGTAAATGGTCCTCTCTGTACCATCCAGGTTGCTTTGTGAGGTCCTAGAAAGATTTAGGTCAAAGCTCTTGCAGTCGGTCTACAAACATCAACAGCAAAATCAGCAGATATTCTCATGTAAGTGGCCCCTTTGGGTTCATTATCCAGTATTTTTTTTTTTGTTTGTTGTTTGTTGTGTTTCTTCTTCCATCCCATGGTAACATTAATTGGAATATTGGTCCTGAAGTCACAACAACACACACCACGACAGCTTTTGACCGTGTTCACAATGGCAGACCTACCATTAATTAGTGAAAGGATGGTACAGCTAAATTAGCTTCATTGTGTCTAATTGCTATGCCCATCTGCAAAGGGGTTAACATCTCTAAATGTAAGCAGCATTTTCTTTGAAAGTGAAATATTACTGTTGTGGGTAATTTAAATCAGATCCGAAGGACATTCGCTGCAAGCAAGCGGTGAAGAGCATTTTAATCCAGAAATCGCACATTACACTGAACTCTCGTTTGAAGCCATCCACAAGGGAAAAATAAGGATGAAAAACATTGTTGCTGCTTTGTAAAAGTTTGTTCATTTGTATCTCTATGAGACAAGCTTTGTTTTCACCCATCGCTACCAATCATGCAAGAATATGACGTTTCCTACCTATAGTCTCACATAAAACAACATATAATGGATAAGGGTGTTGTTAACATATAGACATGAAGGGACAAAGGTTACCTACTGATGTAGCAAGAGCGAGGGTAGGAGGCCAAGAGGTGAGCAATGTTTTCCAAGCTGTTCTGCTAAATATTTGTCTCCTGCCAGGGCTGCCATCAGAAATTGTGGGGTCCGGGACTGATAAAATAGGCAGCCCCCACCAGAGCTGAAATAGACGATGGTGCTCCTCCTCATCCACCCTCTCCTGATGACACATGCGCAGTAGCACAGCTGGGGGCGCAAAGTGCCAGTAATCCTGCCAGTTAAGAATAAGCCCTAGCCACTTCCCTCCAGTTCTCTGCAGGGTCTCTCCAGCTCCAGCCAGCTCCGCTTCTATTTCACCTGCTCCAGACCATCTTCTGCCTCTCCAGCTCCAAACCCCCTTCTGTCTCTCCAGTCAGCCACCTTCTGTTTCTCCAGCCAGCCCTCTTCTTTCTCTCCAGCTAGCCAGCCCCCTTCTGTCTCTCCAGTCAGCCACCTTCTGTTTCTCCAGCCAGCCCCCTTCTTTCTCTCCAGCTAGCCAGCCCCCTTCTGTCTCTCCAGCCTGCCCCCTTCTGTTTCTCAAGCCAGCCCCCTTCTTTCTCTCCAGCTAGCCAGCCCCCTTCTGTCTCTCCAGCCTGCCCCCTTCTGTGTCTCCAGCTAGCCAGACCCCTTCTGTCTCTCCAGCCTGCCCCCTTCTGTGTCTCCAGCTAGCCAGACCCCTTCTGTCTCTCCAGCCTGCCCCCTTCTGTGTCTCCAGCTAGCCAGACTCCTTCTGTCTCTCCAGCCAGCCCCCTTCTGTTTCTCCAGCCAGCCCCCTTCTTTCTCTCCAGCTAGCCAGCCCCCTTCTGTCTCTCCAGCTAGCCAGACTCCTTCTGTCTCTCCAGCCTGCCTCCTTCTGTCTCTCCAGCTAGCCAGACGCCTTCTGTCTCTCCAGCTAGCCAGACTCCTTCTGTTTCTCCAGCCAGCCCCCTTCTTTCTCTCCAGCTAGCCAGCCCCCTTCTGTCTCTCCAGCTAGCCAGACTCCTTCTGTCTCTCCAGCCTGCCTCCTTCTGTCTCTCCAGCTAGCCAGACTCCTTCTGTCTCTCCAGCCTGCCTCCTTCTGTCTCTCCAGCTAGCCAGCCCCCTTCTGTCTCTCCAGCCTGCCCCCTTCTGTCTCTCCAGCTAGCCAGACTCCTTCTGTCTCTCCAGCCAGCCAGCCCCCTTCTGTCTCTCCAGCCAGCCAGCCCCCTTCTGTCTCTCCAGCCAGCCCCCTTCTTTCTCTCCAGCCAGCCAGCCCCCTTCTGTCTCTCCAGCCTGCCCCCTTCTGTCTCTCCAGCTAGCCAGCCCCCTTCTGTCTCTCCAGCCTGCCCCCTTCTGTCTCTCCAGCTAGCCAGACTCCTTCTGTCTCTCCAGCCAGCCAGCCCCCTTCTGTCTCTCCAGCCAGCCAGCCCCCTTCTGTCTCTCCAGCCAGCCCCCTTCTGTCTCTCCAGCCAGCCAGTCCCCTTCTGTCTCTCCAGCTAGCCAGCCCCCTTTTGTCTCTCCAGCCAGCCGCCTTCTGTCTCTCCAGCCAGCCCCCTTCTGTCTCTCCAGCCAGCCAGCCCCCTTCTGTCTCTCCAGCTAGCCAGCCCCCTTTTGTCTCTCCAGCCAGCCCCCTTCTGTTTCTCCAGCTAGCCAGCCCCCTTCTGTCTCTCCAACCATCACCGATTTTATCTCACCAGCCAACCCCTTCTGTCTCTCCAGCCAGCCCCCTCAGACCACAGACACTTTCCTTCTCCTGTATCTTTATTCTGGCTTTGTCTTTCTTCTCTGTGCTGCGGCCGGCAACTCTGACATTGGTGCAGCGCGCATGCAGTCATGATATCATGCACACCTTGTCTCAATAAAAATAAACTTCATACATTGTACCAGGCAGCCGCCGGCAAGCACCAGTGGCTGCCCGTCCCCGGACCCCACAGCAAAGCAATAGATAGAGCCCTCTACACTGGATAGGATTCAGGTGTGAGCCCTCCTCTCTGTCTGGGCCAGGGACTCCAGCCCTGGCAGTCCCCTCCCCCCCTTCCCATGGCAGCCCTGCCTTCCGTCATTGTACACAAAACACTATGTTCTACCAGAAAAGTGAGGCTCCCAATTTATCCATCATCTTACCTGAACACAAAAGGCACAGCAGAATTAATTGATTGCAGAGCTGACATTACCAATGGCTCTGTGGTAGCTGTGTTACCATGGTGTCTATGACAGCCGTGAAGTCACGTATTCATTTTTGTGGAACCTTCTACCATGCTACGAAGGTACAGGTTTCCCCCTAAGATGCCCCATTCCTCTAGTTTGATGGCCGCAGAGCAGCTGCTATTTGATAGGTGCTGGTATTGTCATGGTACAGTAGCCTGGTGCTTGGTCAGTGGTGGCTTTTTAGGGTTAGAGGGATGGGAAGAAGTTAAACAGCAGTAGAAAGTACCTGTTGATCAGAGACCTGTTGTCTTGGTCAGGCAATTCCTGCTGCGTCATATGGAGCGGAGTGTGCTCCAGCAGTGTAAGAGGAGGCAGAGACCAATTTGGCATTGTATGGAGGAGAGTATAACTGCTGCCAGAAGTGTGTAAGTATAGCTTTCTAGTGATGGAGACAGACAGGGAGGGAGTTGCCTATGAGGTACCCCCAGCTGTTCTACAGGACCTCAAGAGTGGACTATACTACATCTTCAAGGCACCTGGTATAGTAAAATTGTATTATACTCTGCAGACTCAGTAATACGTATGCAGTGGAGAATAGGGAGATTAAAGTATAGTCTGAGATGGTGACTTTCCCTTAAAGTATGGGCCACCTAGTACTGTTGCTGTCTGAGAAATTCTGGAACCTGGAACCACGCTCATCTGTTCCAGCAAAGGCAGGGACAGACTGGGGCTGTAATAGAGCCCCGGCTTTGATGTGACCACGCGCACTCGCAAAAAGGGGCCATGGTCATGACATGATGAGGGGGTGGCCTTGCGGAATGCCCCTGTGCCTCTGTATGCTGGGTGGCAGAGCACCGGGAGGCTGCGTTGCTTGGCCAGCCCGTCTCTCTGTGTGGCAGACTGGCCCATCAGACCATTGACCCTTCTGGCATTTGCCAGTAGTGCCAGATGGACAGTCCTGTCCTGGATACATATGAATTCCATTCCTCAGGAGTAATGGAGAAATGTGAGATATGCTGAGATCCCATTTTATTGAAGTATGGGTTTTTAATCTTGTATACCTATATTTTTATTTATTTTTTGAAACATTCTACACCACATGTTCTCATTTTCAGTCCTGAGGACTCCAAACATTCCATGTTTTCCAGGTCTCTTCACAGAATCACAAGTGAAATACAGTAATTAGCTCAACCTGTGGATCCTTTAAACTGTGTCAGTGAGTACTGAATACACTGGTGCACCTGCTAGGTGACCTGAAAACCCAGAAAGTGCGGGGAGTATGGACTGGGGGCAGTGTAGACTGGGGGCAGTACAGATGGTGTTATGGTTAGCTTTACTACCTCACAGCACTGAGGTCATGAGTTTGATTCCCACCATGGTTGTATAACTGTGTGGAGTTTGTATATTCTCCCCATGCTTATGTGGGTTTCCTCACACAATTCAAAAATATACTGTTTGGTTAATTGGCTCCCGGAAAAAAATTAAACCAAGTATGTACGTATGTTTAGGGCAGACTAGATGGGCCAAGTGGTTCTTATCTGCCGTCACATTCTATGTTTCTATGTAGCTGTTTGGGGTCCTGATCAGTGGTGGATTTCCCACTAGGCACATGAGGCATGTGCCTATGGGTGTCACCTACCAGGGGCGGCACAGCAGGTCTCTCCCTCCCCCCCCCCCTTCTTGATGCTGGCTCTCTGCACATGGAACTCACACCTTGCAAAGCCGGCCAGCAGGTAAGATCCAGCCAGGGGTCAGACTGGACAGGGGGCATCAAAGAGGCAGCGGTCCAGGGAGATATGGGGTGGCAGCAACTGGACACACACATCGCCCTCTATCTTCCTGTTTCTCACTCCTCCCATCAGCTTCCTCCCCTGAATCCCTGCTTCATTAGCTCATCCCCAACATGGAACCCCCGACCCCGCTCAATCCCCCCTCCTGTTGCGGCACTCCCGACCCTCCCCTACTCACCTTCTCATCACATCACCTCCGATCCCCCCACCATCACAGAACCCCCGAATGCCCCTACAGTCAAGGCACTCCCCCCATCGCGGCATCTCTGATCCCTCTCATCTCCCACATTATATCGTATACTATTTTGTGTGTGTGTGTGGTTTGGGGGCAATAATGATGCGCCTATAGGTGGCCAGACCCCTAAATCCGCCTCTGGTCTTGAGGACTGAGTTTGAGAACCACTGTACTATTCTATGATTCTGTCTGGTGTTGTTGGTAATGGGATCTCATAATAGACCATTTGGATTGTTCATCTGATTTACCCTATCAATTGAAGATGTAAAGATTACCAGATAAGCCTAATTTATGGAACTCTAATTATTAGACTACAAGCGCCTTCCTGCTTTCTAGATCTGTTGCCGGCTGAAGGATCCAACAGTAGGAGCTGTTTTAAATCTAAATTTTATCCTTCTAAGGATAAGCAAATCCTACAATTTAAAATCCACTTCCAGGGATAATAAAAGGTTTTTCACAAATTTTTAATACACCAAATAAAAACAAATGGTAAAAATGCAAGCATACAAGATAAAAGACAAATCAAGCTTATCTATCCATATAGGAGATCGGGTACATCTAGTCTTCCATAAATGGTAAAAATGCAAACGTACAAAATATAAATTTTAAAAAGGCTTATCTGTCCATAAAGAGGTTCAGGTATAGCAGTTCCAACGCGTTTCGTCAGCAATTAGACTTCATCATATATATACACACACTGTATATTAAAGGACAATACAAGGACCTTTCAGGTGATTTGTTTAATAAAAATTCTTTGCTCAGGACACGCGGACACCCTCTCAGACTAGAGGAAAGGAAATTTAATACCATATGAAGGAAAGGGTTCTTCACAATAAGGGCAGTAAGGTTTTGGAAATCTCTGCCAGAGAAGGTAGTAATGGTGGACTCAGTTTATAAGTTTAAAAATGGATTAGAAAAATTCCTAACTGAAAGCAATATCCAAGGGTACAGCATTTAGGATAATTTATATTAGAAAAAGAATGTGTTATAGTTGATATTAGACTAATAAATATAATTCATCTTAATTCATCCGGGTCATTATAGCAAACTATAGTTACATTCAGATTAGCGTAAGGATTACATTACAGGTTGAACACGATGGACATTTTGTCTTTTTTCAACCTCATCAACTATGTTACTATCTTACTATGTTACTGTATTTATATAGCATAACATAATTGTAATCTTCCAGTGCTAATGTTTAAAAAAAACAATACCCTGAATATAAATGATTGCGTTCACACTCCTGGAAACAAGCTGGGGAATTCCTCCTAATGTTTCACAGACAAGTACGTTCATTCCTCAAGGGGAAACGCTGAGGTCCTTCCAGAGACTACAGACTCCTACTTAACGTGTACACCCAGTCGGTGAAATAGCTCAAGCCAGTAATGGACTCATAAGTAGTAAATCCGTCCGTATTGAGATAATGAAGATTTATTTACAAAAACAGGATCAATGATTGTATCTCACCAGGGGAAGAAGCAATATCCAGTGTAATACGTCTATTGGAAATGAAATCCCATTAACTCCAAAATGTTTTTTGTGTTTTTTTTAAAAAGAAGAGTAATATTTTAGCCGAGAGCTAGAAAGCAAATAATAAATAGGTTCGCTTGAGTTTCTCTAAGTTGAAGCTCTACTGCTATTATTATTTCCACTAATGCACGTCTATATTTTATTTTTCTAAATGTATTTCTGCTTAAGGAAAAAGATATTTCACCCTGACTAGGAGCATAGTAGAACCTAGTGCAACAAATTTATTTTTACAACGCCCCCAAACAGATTAGTAATGGATTTATACATGGGAAGAGTATCACAGAGTTAGAAGGCATTGTTAAAATGTATTAAAGCCTACAAAAAAAATATGGCATTTATTTTACTTTGTATGGGGTTTTTGTAAAGAGTTTGGTTTCATGTGTGACAATGCAGACTGGAGACAGTGTTAAGATAAGATGCTTCATGCTCTAGCTCAGGGGTGGCCAACCAATCAGAGACAAAGAGACAAGAAATCTTGTTAGGTACATCAAAGAGCCGACTTCGAGCCGAAGGCACACTTGCAAAAATGGGGTGTGACCTTGTGCCTGCTAGGCCACGCCCCTGGTATAAAATATATTGAAAAAGCCAGATCCAACATAAAATACAATGAAAAAACAACTTCTACCTCAAATAATTTAAAAAGCCAGATCCGCAGAAAATATATTGAAAAGCCAGATTCACATAATACACTTCAGTTCCCCCATGTGTCACTCCAGCCAGCACCCGCCTGTGTCACTCCAGCCAGCATCCTCCTGTGTCACTCCAGCCAGCACCCACCTGTGTCACTCCAGCTAGCACCCGCCTGTGTCACTCAAGCCAGCACCCGCCTGTGTCACTCCAGCCAGCACCCGCCTGTGTCACTCCAGCCAGCACGTGCCTGTGTCTCTACAGCCAGCATCCTCCTGTGTCACTCCAGCCAGCACCCGCCTGTGTCACTCCAGCCAGCACTCGCCTGTGTCACTCCAGCCAGCACCCGCCTGTGTCACTCCAGCCAGCTCCCCCTTGTGTATTTGGCTCCCTCAGTTCTCAGTCTACGTAGTGCTGCTGCATGTCTGGCTGGAGTGCAGCAGTTTACAGATCTCTTGTGGTCACGTGACTTTGAGTGTTGGGAGCCACACTTGAATAAAGAAAGAGCCGCATGTGGTTCAAGAGCCACGCGTTGGCCACCACTGCTCTAGCTCATATGTTTCCTTCTCACCCTCTTAACACCCTTCCATTTTCCAACACTTTTTTTAGCGCGTTCACAGCTGTATGTACAAAAGAGAAAATGTGTTCAAAAACACAAAAACTGCAGTTTTTGGACTTGGACGCATTTCCCATATGTAGCAAGTTACGGTATGCAATATATTCCAGGGCTTAGATGTTGTGAGTAACACCATCTTTTGCTGGTGTTACCCTGTAGAAGCCTATGGGCTTCTCAGTGCATTTTCCCAGCACCCCCCTTGGCCGTTGCCTCACTCTGAGCAAGAGCAGAGGGGCTCCTGTGTCCAAAACCCACAAATCCAGTAATCACAAAGGACAGCTCTTATCGATAGAGCTGTCCTCTGAGGTCATATGGCCAGCAGGGTTTTTTTAACCGTTGTCAGGTATCTTTGACTATTAACATTGCTCTTCAACCCTTGTCGGGAATCTTTGACTATTATCATTGCTCTACAACCCTTGTTGGGAATCCATTACTATTAACATTGCTTTTCAACCCTTGTCGAGAATCTTTGACTATTAACATTGCTCTTCAACCCTTGTCAGGAATCCTTGATTATTAACATTGCTTTTCAACCCTTGTCAGGAATCCTTGACTATTTTTTTGTACAATCCTTTTTTTATTAAAGAAACAATAGGAAAATAATATTGCTTACAGTCATTTCAATCAAATCACCCCATAATACAAATTGTGGCAAAGAAAAACACTAACAATCAATTACTAGGGGGAGATTCAAAAAATAAGACATAGCACATGACCAAAGGGATTCATTGGCAAATAACTGAACTTAAGGTTCAGAGAAAACCAGTAGAAGAGAAAATGACAGGGAGTGGAAGAAAAAAGGAAAGACAGCGGTGAGGGGACCCATCAAAGTAAATAGTGAGAATGCCAAAGTAGCTCAAATTACTTAGCTAAAGTCAAGGACATATACGTTTTATATGTGTCAGAGGACTTGCATTCTAACCAAGAGAACCATGTGTTAGAGAAATCAGATTTATTTGCCGAGGATAATAAAATATCTTCCATAGACATAAAGTAATCAAGTTTTGAAAATCAATCTTTACACGTAGGAGGTATGAAGGGAATAACCAAGGTGACAAAGTAGTGACTTTTTGTATTCAGTCACAGGTATCAGGGAGTGGCCTAATAGCCAGAAACCAGGGTCTGTGAGCACTGTCCTGTTCAATATGTGATGGGAAATTGCAATGACATCTGTCCAAAAGATTGACAGATGGGGACAGTCCCTCCAGATATGGATCATGGTACCTATAGCTGTAGAGCATGGCCAGTATGAACTGGGAATGGATGGAAACATGGTATGGTAAGGACGGATGTCTACCGCATCAAAAGCTTGTATTATGCTTCCTTTATTGCTACACAATTTTAGCTAGAATGAGCCTTAAGGAAAATGTTTTTTTGTAATCTATTTTAGATAGAGATAAATCTAAATCTCTCTCCCAAGCCAGTACATAAGTCGGGGTGGAGGTAGAATAGCTATAGTTTGTAGACTGCAGACACAGTATAGGAATGGGACTGGGGGTAGACGCAAAACAACTCAAAAGGAGTTAATTTCTATACTGCAAGGCTTAATCTATTGGATGAGGTTAGAAATTGTCTGAATTGCAAATACTTCCAGAAATCCAAGTGGATGATATCCCATTAATCCTGGATTTCAGAGAACTGTTTTGACACTAAGAGTAGTCACCAGCTGACTGACCCTAAAAAGACCAGCACAGACCCATCTGGGAAAATAAGGCCTGGAGGGAAGTTGAGGTTCACAAGAAATGATGTCAAAGGGCCAAAGACAGAGGAAATGGAGGGAAGGTGTCGTAAATCCTTCCAGGAAGAAAGCATGGGCGAAATTGTTGGCTGAGGAGAAATTTTGTGAAGAATGGAAAGCCATGGGACTATTTTTGGATTTTGCTGCAAAAGCCTTCCAGTGCAACCCATTGCTTTATGTCTCTGTTCCTCATCCATTAGAGGAACCTGTTGAAGAGAATGGCATGGTAGTAAATTTTGAAGTCTGGAAGTTGCAGACCTCCCATCTGATGGGTTGTGACAAGACATCTTGTCTAATTCTAGGTCTTCTACATGACCAGACAAACTGTCGGATCAAGAGGTGGAGTAAATGAAACCAAGAACCAGGGACCTGAATCGGGAAGGCCTGGAGGACATAAAGCATCTTAGGAAGCGTGTTCATTTTGACTACATTAATTCTGCCTAACCATGACAGCTGTTTCAAGTGCCAACTATTATAATCTCTGTGTATAGACTTCAATGAATTTATTTTAAAGTTAGAGGGTTTCCTGAATTTTTCAAATGTTTGCATTAAATGTGTGCAGAAAGTGACAGGATAGGAGATGGTAGCCAGTAAATCATCAGCAAACAAGGCCAATTTATGCTCAACATCCCCAATCCGAATACCAGATATAAGCGTTGGCCTAATAGCTCTTGCCATGACTTCTATGCAGAGGACAAATATCAGTGTAGACAATGGGTAGCCCTGTCAGGTACCATTGCTAATAAGAAAATAGTCTGAAAGAGCACCATTAACTCAGACTCTAGCCGAGGGAGTAACTTAAAATGCCAAGATCTTGTGAAAGACAAGGGATCCTACTGCAATGTGTACGAGAACAAATATCATAAGGTCCAACTACTCCTACCAAATGCTTTTTCAGCATCAGTTGACAGGAGAATAGTGGGGGCCTGGCTTTGACAAGCTAAGTGAATCAGGTTAAGGACCTTGGTTATATTGTCCCTAGCCTTGCGACCTTGACTAAAACCCACCTGATCCCCGTAAATCAATTGCAGAAGCAGGAAGTTAAGCCTATTTGCCATCAACTTGGCATACAATGTAAAGTCAACATTAAGCAGGGATATTGGTCTGTAGCTGGAACACACGGAGTGGTCCTTACCTTGCTTAAAGATGTTAGAGATGTGGGCTTCTAATGATTGATGTGAGAACTGTTGTTGAATTTGTGACTATTAACATTGCTCTTCAACCCTCGATGGGATTCCTTGACTAGTAACATTGCTCTCCAACCCATGTCGGGATTCCTCGACTAGTAACATTGCTCTTCAACCCTCGTTGGGATTCCTTGACTAGTAACATTGCTCTCCAACCCATGTCGGGATTCGTCGACTAGTAACATTGCTCTTCAACCCTTGTCGGGATTCCTTGACTAGTAACATTGCTCTTCAACCCTAGTCGGGAATCCATGATTATTAAAACTTATAATAAGCCATATTCCCTTAAAAAATTAGGTGACTACTGCATTCTTCAAAGATGACTGTAAGTCACTGGGATGAAATGGCAAAGGGTGGTAAGAATGGAGCCTTAGGAGGAGATGTACTAAACAGTGATAAAAGTGGAGAAGTGAGCCAGTGGAGAAGTTGCCCATGTCAGCCAATCAACTGCTCTGAATACTTTTATAGCATGCAAATGATAAATGAACCGTCAATGCTGATTGGTTGCCATGGTCAACTTCTCCACTGGCTCACTTATCCAATTTTATCACTGCTTAGTACATCTCCCCTTAGTGTGTAGTAGTACAAGACAGTTAAGTTGCAACTGTATTAGAAATTCTGTGTTTCTTTAAGACTTTCATCCTATGACTCTATTACTCAGCCCAAAGTACACAGGTGTAGACCATGGAGGGGTCAAATATATAGAATAATGAAATACTAATAATAATAATAATTGGGGTGGTGGCAACGCTGTTCAGTTGGCCCTGGGTGGGCTTGCACGGAAACAGAACACTTCTCTAGATGTTATTACATAGCAGGCCAAAGTACACCATCTGTTTTAGTACTAAGAATAGCAGCCAACAATAAAGTCTGCTAGATATTAATTGCACCGATTTATTGTGTGTGACAGAATACAATGTACAATGATTACAGCACCAAGGTCCCACATGAGAACTGCTGACTACGCTCTGCGCGTTTATATCAGTCATCTCTGGAGAAATTATTCAAAAGAAGAAAAGTTGTCCAATATATTCAGCGATTTTATGTAGAAAAAAAAAAGTTGGAGCAGCAAAAGCTAAGCGCAGATGTGATCATTTTTGTTCTTCGATCTCATCAGAAGCAGCACAAGTTTCCTAAATATCCCCATCACTTATAGATCCTGTTTGTGAATTGTGCCAACTATTTTTGCAATGACATCCTTGGTGCATATTTACAAATTGCCCGTAATATTAATCACAGCACAATGTTCAATGTCTTGTGAGCAGGTGCCATATATATATCTGCAAAGTCCATTTTTAGCACCGGGGACATATTAGCACGAGTCACAATTAACTAGACACAGAAAAAAGACACCTCATCGTACACTGGCTCTTTATGCTGTCTTATTACATTTCCCTAAATGAGTCCCTCTATTAACCTAATGGGTATATCTGTGGCCTGTCCGCCAGTTTGACAGAAGAAGGTACAGTAATTCCTGGAGTTATCTTTTTCCGCTCTGTGAAATAATTACTGCACAGAAAGTTTTCTGGACACTTTTGTGTGTTGCTGAATTTTTCTACGGAAGAAGTTTTTTTCTGCTGAATAATCATTTCTGTTGTAGGGGGTGACCTTTTATAAATAGCATTGCAAGGAAGGAATAAGAAATTTGCAATAACTTCTTAGCGACTGAGCATGCAATAGTAGCATATACAGTACAGTATGCACGCACAATCCTTTCAACAATAATTAAATAGATGTAAAAATAAATTGTGACTTTTAGTTTTAGGGTTAGGCACTAGGGGGTGTTAGGGTTAGGCACTAGGGGGGTGTATAGTGGCAAATACAGGATTTCTAGAGGGGGGTTTCCAAATGCAACCCACAATCTCCCACTGTGCGGAAAATGGAATATAGTATTCATATTTAACACTATAGATGGTCTATAGTATAGACCAGTGGTTCCCAAACTGTGTGCCGTGGCTCCCTGGGGTGCCTCGGGACACTTGCAGGGGTGCCCTGGGTTGGTGGTCCAGGACCAATTCAAATTATTTATGGTCAATATAAAAGGCAAAACTAGTGCTGGTGGCTGTCAGTCATAAAATATGTGGCCAAACAGAAGCAAATCTTGTCCCTCACCACAAAATTGAGCCTAAGGATGACATATAAACACAATCTACTTAATTTAATATTTCTTTCTAAATTTCTCAATAAGAAATTATTGGCCTAGGGGTGCCGTGAAAAAAATTCTGATATTCTAGGGCGCCGTGATTCAAAAAAGTTTGGGAACCACTGGTATAGACTGTGTCAAGCATATTTAAATAATATAAAAAAGATAAGTGGTCAGGACAAGGTTATACATACTATAATAAATAATTACACAAACATAATAAAACCAGTTTCTGAGCACACATTCTCCCACCTGATGGTAAGGTGCCTGTCTCTTCTTCCTGGCAGCTCCTCTCTGGTCCAGTGCACTGATTGAGGACTCAGATCCACACACACAGCAAACTTGGCAGATGAAGCTACTACCACTGGGCATGTGCAGCAGCTCTGCTCTGTCCCTTACAGTGCATGATGTGGTGGTAGCTCTAGTAATCCATGTTAAATACCATTGCTATTGTCATAATTTGAGCCACTTGCCAAGAGGAGGGGGTTTCCAGGCATCCACCTATGGTATCCGGTCTCTAGGTCGACCACACTTAGGTAGACAATGTCTAGGTCGACCACTATTGGACGACAGTAAGTAGGTTGTCATGGTTTCTAGGTCGACATGACAGAAGGTCGACGTGAGTTTTTCTCTTTTTTAAATTGTTTTTACTTTTTCATGCTTTACGATCCACATGGATTACAACTGGGAACAGCAACCATGCCCAAAGCATGGCGAGGAGACACGGTGCACTATATGGGGTTCCCGGTCACTCTATGGAGAAGACGACACAAAAAAAGTAAAGAACCTCATGTCGACCTTCTGTCATGTTGACCTTGTACATGTTGACCTAGAGACCCTGTCGACCTAGAAACCATGTCAACCTACTTACTGTTGACCAATAGTGGTTGACCTAGACACTGTAGACCTAAGTGTGGTCCACCCTATGATCCACACCCCCACCTATGGTGTTATCCGTAGCTGAGACCTCCTGTGGGTTACCCATAGCCACCACCCCTGGAGGGTTAGCCCTAGCCGCCACCCCCCAAGGGTTAGAGTTAGGGTAGGGGCTGGGGGGTAGAAATAGTTACCTTCTCCAACGTCGGCATCTTCAGTGTTGGGATGCTGTGGTCATGTGACTGCTGGCATACCAGCCGCCGGCATTTCATATATATATTCCCTATGTTGGGATGATTAGGAACAGATGGGTGGGTTTCCAAGCCAAAAAGAAGGCAGTCACCACCTTCCACATGTACAGAATTCCAAGAGGGTTTGGTCCGTACACCCTAATTTCCAAACACAGTACTGACAATACAGTACACAATCCAAGATACAGGTGCACAATTTTTGCACATTGACAATAATATTATAGATGTTACACTCTGTAAAGAATATAGATTTTATAAACTGACTGACCAACCCCTTTTGGATATATATGTATGTATACTACCTGCAGTATCTGGCCCAGCTCGGGTGGAAATTGCTGATAACGGAAGTCGGTTACCCAGGGTTTTTGGATTTTGGTAATATGGCTGGGGTGGATGGGGTTGGGAAAATGTGTTATATGTGAAAAGGTATTGATTGTGTGTATTTTAGAAATATTTCTTTCGTTCTCCCTATTTATACAGGTATGCTCTATTTGTGCAGAGAGGCGAGCCACATTTTCTTCAGATGTTTAACCTTGCCTATGTAAACAGGTTCACTCTCTTTGCAAGGATAGGCGAGTACTGCAGAATTTCTATTTGGCGCTGAGAAGCATGTCTCTCGGAGTCTGGCTGGGGTTTACCCGCCTGACTTGGATCCCAAATCAAGGGAAAACATAATCCTCCCGCTGTCGGATTCCCGTGGGTTTTGGATTCTATATAAAGGTGATTGCACCATTTTACTCCGGCTGTGGAGCTTGTATTGAATAGACATGTCCATGCAGTGTCCATCCAGGGGTGCTCTGTTGTCCAGTTTTGTCCATCAACGGGCTGCTAAAGGGGTTCCTGTGTTTCCCAGGGGTGCTGTGTTCCATAAAGGGGCTTGGGCTACTGTGTCCTCCAGGGGTACTCTCTCTGTTCATAAAGGGGCTGCTGTATAATCATACATGTATTGTGAGTGACACTGTAGGTGGTCTGTGCTTTGTTGTACATAAAGGGGTCCTCTGCTAATCTAGGGGTGCACCAGTTATAAAAGCTAAATATAAGATTAAAAAAATTGGTGCTAAACCCCAGTGTACTATACTATTATTTTCCTGTGACACTGCTGGTCAGACCGCAGTGTGTTATCATACATGTTTTGAATTTGTGACACTGTAGGTGAAATTAAACTGCAGTGTTAGATTACTATTTCTGACTCATACGTGCATTGTGTGACAGGGAAAGTGAACTGCAGCGCCGTAACTATATGTGTGCTAGTGGTGCCTTGCACACAGCGCAGATGGGCTGGAGGCGCAGGACCACTAGCAACACCCGCTGGGCCGCTCCGCCGCCGCTATCGCCACTGCCGCACTGAGGTGTCCTGGCCGCGTCTCCCTGCCGGTCACCGGCCGGCCACCAGCTGCATTGCCCGGCTACCATTCACACAGGTAGCCGGGCAGCGCTACAGCTCCCCCTCCGCTCCCCCCGTGACCTGTGTGCTGGGAGAGATGATGTCTCTCTCAGCCCGCCCCCAGCCCATTCACAATGCCCTGCGCTGCCAAGAGCGCAGCGCAGGAAGATGGAAGACAGAAGAGGATATGGAGAGGAGAGACGCATCTATCATGCCGGCACAGGTGGTGAGTATAACTAACTAACTCTCTCTCTCTCTCTCTCTCTCTCTCTCTCTCTCTCTCTCCCTCCCTCCCTCCTTCCTTTCCCTCCCCACCCATAATGTGTAAAAAGGGGGACTGCCTGCAGTAATATGTAAAAAAGGGGGACTGCCTGCAGTAATGCGTAAAAAAGGGGGACTGCCTGCAGTAATGCATAAAAAAAGGGGACTGCCTGCCGTAATGCATAAAAAAGGGGGACTGCCTGCCGGAATGCGTAAAAAAGGGGGACTGCCTGCCATAATGCATAAAAAAAGGGGACTGCCTGCTGTAAAGCGTAAAAAAGGGGATAGCTTTCCATAATGTGTAAAAAATGGGGACTGCCCACAGTAATGCGTAAAAAAGGCGTACTGCCTGCAGTAATGCGTAAAAAAGGGGGACTGCCTGCTGTAATGCATGAAAAAGAGAGACTGCCTGACATAAAGCGTAAATAAGGGGGAGTGCCTGCTGTAATGTGTAAAAAGGGGGACTGCCTAGCATAATGTGTAAAAAAGGGGGACTGCCTGTCGTAATGTGTAAAAAGGGAGGACTGCCTGACGTAATGTGTAAAAAAGAGGGACTGCCTGCCGTAATGTGTAAAAAAGGGGGACTTCCTGCCGTAATGTGTAAAAAAGGGGGACTTCCTGCCGTAATGTGTAAAAAAAAGGGAAGGGAACTCTGCTGCCGTAATGTGTAAAAAAGGGGGACTTCCTGCCGTAATGTGTAAAAAAGGGGGACTTCCTGCCGTAATGTGTAAAAAAGGGGGACTTCCTGCCGTAATGTGTAAAAAAAAGGGAAGGGAACTCTGCTGCCATAATGTGTAAAAAAGGATGTATGTGTGAAAAAGGGGGACTTTGTTGTCGTAATGTGCAAAAAGGGAACTGTGCTGCCGTAATGTGTAAAAAAGGGTGTCTCTCTTGCTGTAACGTGTAAAAAGGGGACTGTGGCCGGAGAGACCAACCAGCCACACGTGTAATGGCGGCTGCGGCACTGAAGGTGTTAACCCTTGTGCCTGGCGCCATATTAAGGGACAATGGGCGCTGGGCGTCACTGTTAAACGTACTTACGGCGCTGGGTACGGACTGTTTAAAAGTTTGTTTAATGATGTGTTTTAACATGTCATATGTAGTGCTCTGTGCACAATTGCAGGAATGCATGTTTAACTGTATTTTATATTCAAGATGTGGTCATCTGTATATTTAAAGAGGAAAATGCACTTACTCTTATAGATGTCTGAATCTTATCCTCTGGGAATAGGACAGGGCCCTTAGCATGCCACTTCCTATCAGAGAGGTGTGAAGGACAATACCTTTTGATGTGTAAGTTCTTTAGAGAGAGATGCTAATCACTGGGTTTATGGGCTTGGAACTTGTTTCATGTACCTGATTTAATTGACATGCGAGCGACCTATGCAGGAAGGAAGACTGTTTGTATTGTAGCCTTCCTGTTGTGGTCTCAGACACTGGGTTTGCCTGGAGATGTGAATGAGACAGAAACATTGTGTTTTGAAGCTATGTGATAAATTTATCAATAGTGAATGTTAATCTGATACCAAACGCCTGTGTCAGAGGAAGGAGGATATTGTTTTATTGCACTTATATCCTTGTAAAATGTGATTTATTGGTATTTTGTAAAATAACCTGATTGGTTGGAGAAGACAGGGAGGGCTTACCTCCCTGTGATACTGTGTGGAAAACTGACATAAAAAGGAGACCTGCGTGCCTCCAGGTTGTAGTTATACCATCTTATTCTGCTGGAACATCTTGCTGTATGCTGTTGCCCCTAGCAATAGGGAAGAGTTCTCTTTAGAACTATATTTGAGCAAATAAACATCTTTGCCTCAAGACTGCTTCATCTTGTGACCAACAGGGTTAGGCCAAACCTAGCCCCGTTCTCCGGCTGTCCAGGGAAGCACCTGACGTCTCCAAGCTCCGCCTTCCGCCAGCTACCGGTAGAGGCCTAGCAAGTGGCTAGTGGGGATTCGTCAGCACCACACAGCTGTGGTAAGGCAGTGCGTCGGCACATACAGAGCAGAACCGTGGTTCCAAATGCCACGGCAGGTTAGGAGTTTGGTGGTGGCAGCAAGAACCCGCCCACAACGCAGTGGGTGGAGTCAGTAACAGGCGGTTACTGACGGTAAGCGGGAATCCCCTATGTGGTCAGGCCTCGTGCGGCTTGACCTTCCAGTCTGTGCGCAGTCGACGGGACGCGGCAAGCGGCGAGTGCTTCCGTACGGTACCGTCCTGTCACAGAAATTGGTGGCATAGTGGTGGGATATTCCCAGGCGGCTTTTCATCACCTGATTGGAGAAGCCGAGTTACTCAGGAGAGGAGTAACTGCAGCGCAGGAGGACGCACAAGATGGCGGAATTCAGCGGAATGTCCAAGGATGATCTGGAGATCGTATGCCAGGAGAAGGGTGTGGATATCCCTTTCAACGCGTCCAGGAGCGTCATGCAGGCGGCGCTCAGGAGCTGGGAGGAGTCTCATCGGGCGGAGGTGGAAAGCACTGACGGCGTCAGCATCGCAGAGGACGGCCCAACAGTGGACCTTCGTAAGGAACCGGTGAGAACCACAAGTCCCGCCCTCTCTCACAGCAGCAATGTTTCCCAGCAATCCCTAGCAGGGCCAGGATCCCAACGTCCCAGGGGGGGCGGCCCGGATACCCTAGCAGATCGGCTAGCGGAATTGGGGGAAAGGGCAACGGAGCAAGAGCGCTTGATCATCATCCAGATGTGGCGTGATGAGCGGGCACCACAGGCCGTGGTACCCCGGGAGCCGTTGTCAGCTGTTGTACACAGATCAGGACGTATTCAGTTTGCCAAGTTTGCAGACAGTGATGGGGACATTGATGGACATTTGCAAGTTTTTGAAAGGACTTGTAAACTACACGATCTACCCAAGTCAGAGTGGGTGAGACACCTTGTGCCCACTCTGCATGGAGAGGCCTTGGAGGCCTATCGAGGAGTGGCGACGGAGGACTGTGGGAACTACGACGAAGTCAAGAAGGCCCTCCTCCAGCGATTCTTCATCACTCCTGAGTCTTACAGGAAGAAATTCAGAGACTTGCCCAAGAATCCTAGCAGCACCCATGAGCAGTTCGCCACCCAGCTGCGGCAGTACGTGGTGAAGTGGGTGAAGGATTCGGAAGCCACTACATGGGACGCACTGATCGACCTGATCTGCAGGGAGCAGTTCTACCGCCGGTGCGCCCAAGAAGTGAAGGAGTGGGTGCTAGATCGGGAGCCACCCAGCTTAAAGATGGCTGCCCAATTAGCCGACAAGTATGTGGCAATTCGGCCACGGGGGCAGAAGCGCCCCGCCAGCAGCCAGCTCCAACAGACTGTACCACCAAGGGGACCACCCTCTTCAGCTCATCAACCCCAAAGACAAGCATCTTCCAACCCGGGTGCTCTTGGCCAGCAACCGCACCGCAGCGTCCCTGCCACTGATCAGAGATCATCGGTGCCACGACTGGAGAAGAAGTGCTACGGCTGTGGGAAAATCGGACATCTGAGGATGAACTGTCCTGCATCCCAAGCACCCCAGACTCGTGCCCCAAATCCGAGTGCTGGAGCCCGGATCGCTTGTTTGACGAGAGGAGATGAGCCTACAGAGACTGTTCCCCCTCCAGTCAGTCCGATGGAGTGTGGCGAGAGACAGGTGCACTCTGCGGAGAGAGTCACCTGCATGGCCAAACAGCCCCTACACAACATGTGGAGGCACCTGCAGCCGGTCCACGTGGGACCCCTGCAGGGGGAAGGCCTAAGAGACTCTGGGGCCTCAATCACTGTGGTGAGCCCCCACCTTATAGATCCTGCTGCAGTATTGCAGGGTCGCACTGCCACGATCACCCTGGCAGAAGGAACAGAAAAAGCGGTTCCCATGGCAAGAGTCTACCTGGACTGGGGAGCTGGACCCGAGTTGCGAGAAGTTGCCGTCATGGATGGTCTCCCAACTGATGTGGTCCTAGGAAATGATCTGGGTGGTGGGATCGTCACTATGTTTGTTGGCGCCATTCCCCGGAGTCAAGTTCCAAAACCACCATTGACATCAGCTACTCCAGCACAGCCCAGCCCAGAGGAAAAGACTACAGCTGCTAGACAACTGCCAGCACAGCCAACCACAGCATCAACCAGCCCAGAGGAAAAGATTACAGCGGCTAGATCAGCACATCGACCCCGCATGCCTTTTGCCTCTGGTATGCCCACGTCCCCTAGCAACGCAGAGGATGTCGGTTCCAGCTCGTTTGATCCTGTGGGGGTGCCCAATGATGTTCCTGACCCAAGTGGTTTGCCAACTCCGGCGGTGAGTATGAGAAACCACATTGACTTTTCCATGACTGACCCCTACCAGACTGACCCTAGTAGTCCCCACCTAGATCCCCCTGTAGAGTGTCCCAATTTAGGAGAAATTGAGGGCCACAGGCAGGAGTTTAGGGAGGCTCAACTCTCTGACCCATTCCCGAAAGGCATGAGGCGCCACTCTGGCAGCGGCCTTGACAGGGTTGGGGCGGGAAGTTTGACCTGGCGGGAAGGGTTAAGGTACAGGTTAGCCAGGAAAGTGGGAGGGGATAGACCAGATAGGGAATGTGTCCAACTGGTCCCCTCAGGGAACGTTCCTGTGCAACCGGTGTCGGTTGCCAGCGAAACCCCTTTGGACAGCAACCCGGAGACAGACCGTACCCTGAAGTGCTTGACACAGAGCTTACCCTGGTCTGGAATGTCGGATGACGCCCAGACCACATGTAAGGCTGGTGCCATGCGTTGGCAGCCGGGGCACTCCAGCGTTTGTGTTGTCTCTGGGCCTCTGCCCATAGGAGAACCGTTGCAGCAAGTTGCTGTGGACATAGCAGGTCCCCTGCCTGTGCGCAGTAGATCGGGGAAGACACGCAGCCTCCCTGTAGTGGATGCCACACAGGATCCAGAGGCTGGTGGTCTGGCCGCCATCACTGTGGCACAGGTAGCGGATGAGGAGGAAGGAGTAGGCCTAGGTGACAGGGTAGGTTTCCCGAGTCATAGGTCGACAGAAGAGGATTGGAGGGCAGGTCTGACAGTTAGGGCAGACAGTTGCCAGATAGGTATGACGGAGGTGCAGTGCCTGGGGCACCATGTGGGAAGAGACAGGGGTAGGCCCAACCCAGAGGGGGTGGAGGCAACCAGAGGCTGTCCCCGACCCACATCACCCAGACCGGTACTGACCTTAGAACCTGTAAGGCCCTACGGACATGTTGTCATTGACTTTAGTCCTGTAGTGAACCCCTTGACAGAGATGGCTAGGAAGGGCATTCCCAAGTCAGTGGACTTTGCACCCGCTTGCGAGTTGGCATTCCAGTCATTGAAGAAGGCTCGGGTACCCGCTCCAGTGCTGATGGCGCACATTCTTGACCAGGACTGTGTGTTACGAACTATTGCGCCACTGCACGGACTGGGAGCTGTACCGAGCCAGAAAGAGCCATATGGGCAGGAGCACCCTGTGGCCTGTTTGAGCAGGAAACTGCTATTGTGGGAGGTGGGGTATGCCACAATTGGGACACCGTGGGTGGCCCTTGTTTGTAACCGGCCCCCCACCGTGGTGACTTACCACCTACCTGTTAGGTGGCTGCAACCTACCTTGGGGGAATTGGACAGACTTTTGTGGTGGAGCCTTGAACTTGGACTTCAGGTGGACTATTTGAAGATTGTGCACCCACGAAGAGAGGCCCACTGCACTATGGATGAACTGTCTAGGCCAGAGCCTACACATCCCAGGTAGCGTCCCCTTCACCCCAACGGACTGCGGGACCAGGACCCAAATCGTTGGGACATGGGTCCCTGGTTGACCCGCTTGAATGGGGGGGGAGGAGTGTGGCCGGAGAGACCAACCAGCCACACGTGTAATGGCGGCTGCGGCACTGAAGGTGTTAACCCTTGTGCCTGGCGCCATATTAAGGGACAATGGGCGCTGGGCGTCACTGTTAAACGTACTTACGGCGCTGGGTACGGACTGTTTAAAAGTTTGTTTAATGATGTGTTTTAACATGTCATATGTAGTGCTCTATGCACAATTGCAGGAATGCATGTTTAACTGTATTTTATATTCAAGATGTGGTCATCTGTATATTTAAAGAGGAAAATGCACTTACTATTATAGATGTCTAAATAATCATGTCTTATCCTTTGGGAATGGGACAGGGCCCTTAGCATGCCACTTCCTATCAGAGAGGTGTGAAGGACAATACCTTTTGATGTGTAAGTTCTTTAGAGAGAGATGCTAATCACTGGGTTTATGGGCTTGGAACTTGTTTCATGTACCTGATTTAATTGACATGCGAGCGACCTATGCAGGAAGGAAGACTGTTTGTATTGTAGCCTTCCTGTTGTGGTCTCAGACACTGGGTTTGCCTGGAGATGTGAATGAGACAGAAACATTGTGTTTTGAAGCTATGTGATAAATTTATCAATAGTGAATGTTAATCTGATACCAAACGCCTGTGTCAGAGGAAGGAGGATATTGTTTTATTGCACTTATATCCTTGTAAAATGTGATTTATTGGTATTTTGTAAAATAACCTGATTGGTTGGAGAAGACAGGGAGGGCTTACCTCCCTGTGATACTGTGTGGAAAACTGACATAAAAAGGAGACCTGCGTGCCTCCAGGTTGTAGTTATACCATCTTATTCTGCTGGAACATCTTGCTGTATGCTGTTGCCCCTAGCAATAGGGAAGAGTTCTCTTTAGAACTATATTTGAGCAAATAAACATCTTTGCCTCAAGACTGCTTCATCTTGTGACCAACAGGGTTAGGCCAAACCTAGCCCCGTTCTCCGGCTGTCCAGGGAAGCACCTGACGTCTCCAAGCTCCGCCTTCCGCCAGCTACCGGTAGAGGCCTAGCAAGTGGCTAGTGGGGATTCGTCAGCACCACACAGCTGTGGTAAGGCAGTGCGTCGGCACATACAGAGCAGAACCGTGGTTCCAAACGCCACGGCAGGTTAGGAGTTTGGTGGTGGCAGCAAGAACCCGCCCACAACGCAGTGGGTGGAGTCAGTAACAGGCGGTTACTGACGGTAAGCGGGAATCCCCTATGTGGTCAGGCCTCGTGCGGCTTGACCTTCCAGTCTGTGCGCAGTCGACGGGACGCGGCAAGCGGCGAGTGCTTCCGTACGGTACCGTCCTGTCACAGGGACTCTGCATTTTTTTCACTGGCCCTGCTATGTATTTGGCGGGGGTGGGTGCCGATGCTGTTTCTTGCACATAGCGCTAAAATGCCTAGTTACGGCACTGCTGCAGCGTTATTATTTCTGACTTAAATACGTACTGTGTGATACTGTAGGTGAAAGTGAACTGCAGCATTATTATTTCTTACTCATACACGTATTGTGTGACACTGTATGTGAAATTAAACCACAGTGTAAGTTATATTTTGACTCATACACTTATTGTGTGACACTATAGATGGTACATTTTTTTAACAAATTGTGGTGTGTGCTGTACCTCACTTGGTTCGTGTTTGTTGATATATATGGAGGACGTACAATTGAGAGGAGAGCAGTAAGCACACACTAGTGCTGCAGGTGTTGCCACCAGTCATGATGATACAAGTATCGTCAACGTCATCTTTTAAGGCTGATGCCCAAGAGCATAGAGAGCTTAAGTCAGGGCATGTAGAATCAAAGAAGCAATTATATTTTACAGTACTAAAGAAAAAACATCAAAAGGAAAGTTAGCTGCAGCGAAACATGAAAGTGGCAAGGAGTGAGTCAGGTCTTGGCCTTTAAGTGGTGGTTCTGCAAATGTCTGTGAGACATCTTCTTCTGCATCTGATGACAATGCAAAAACTTTCCACCCAGAATCTAGAAGAGGTGTCAAAAAAAAACCACTAAGGCAGTAGAACAGACTGTGCATTCAGAACCATCACACATTCCTGTGGAACGTTTAGGGTTGTCCACGTCATCTATGTATGAGTCTGACATTTCTCAAACTGTCCTCATAGATAAGCCTTTTCCACCTCTTTCTGCCATTTCTGCACGTGTGGGGAGCAGTACAAGTAAAGATGGTGATGATGAGGGCATAATAGAAATTGAGGATTCGTGTGTCGAAGTTCAACAGGACGAGGGGTATATGTATGTACTACTATCTGACTTGTTTGTGTAAGTCAGCCACCAGTGGCTGCAGTTCTTTCCCATGATAAAAAAGAAAACCATTGTGATGTCTGGGCATAAAAGCAAAAAAGCCACCTCTTGGGTGTGGGATTATTTTTACCCAAATCCTTACAATGTTTGTGATGGCATCTACTCCATTTGTGAGGCCAAAGTTAATAGAGGCAGGGACATTAGCCATCTAGGCTACTCCTCCATGTTACATCATTTGTGGCGAGTTCATGAAATTTATTGTACAAGATTATAATGTAATTAACACACTCATCATCAACCTCCTCATTAGTGATTCAAGGTAGTTCTTCCTCAAAATTGTTTTGTGGGGGCCCAAACAAAGCAAGCACTTCAGCCACAAAAGTGTCAGTCCCTGTCACTGAAGTGCTTGGTTTGTTAAACTGTGCATGTCCTTTTTAATATCCAACGTAAGGGTGGGAGGGAGGGCCCAAGGACAATTCCATCTTGCACCACTTTTCATTTTTGCACTGCTGTGTGGCAATGTTTCATAGATGTGCTATAAACTGCCACATGTTTGTGCCGTTGCTGTGTCCGTTAATAACCAGCCAGCTCGCTGCAGCCTTTGGCCTAAAATGGATTAAAACAATATTGTGAGTGAGTTGTGAGGTGGTCAAAATTGACTGTAAATGACTGTAAATGAATGTCATTGAGGTTAATAATACTGAAGATCTAAAACCAAAAACACACATGGGCGATTTTGGCAAAACCAAATACAGATCCAAAACACAAGGGAGATACAGATCTAACACTAAAACTAAGAGACGAGGGTCGGAACACATCTCTAGTTCCTGGTGTTATCCCCCTGTGTGGTTTGTTCTTTTTCTTTTTCCTTTTTTCTCATTTTGCCTACTGCCTGCTGCTACTTTTCGATAAATGAATATTTGGCGTATAACAGTCATTCTCCTGTACTTGTGTAGTACTATTATGCCTTAACAAGAATTTGAATGATACCGCCTCTTATTGTCTTGAATTTTTTCAATAGGATTTATAGCTTCTTGTTTATCGCTTACTTGTTGATTACTGCATGTGCATTTATCTTACTGTTTTCCATTGTGCAGTATGTTGGGGGGGTTTTCTTATCATTGTATCTTATTTTACGAAAGCCAATAAAAATGTATTTAAAAAAAATACTTTGTAAACAATATTTGCAGTTTTTCCTTCAGGGATTACCAAGAAAGACGCTTGGGGCTACTAACTCATGAGCAAGCCACGTAGAGCTGCCCATGAGAGAAGCAGCTGGTCCTGAGTTCTACACCTGCGGCCCTGAGCGTTTGCAACTTGTTGATCGTCATAGCAAATCAGTTACTTACAGGAAACTGCAGGCGCTTGAATTGAAAAGGAAAATTGTTGGGTATAAGGGGTATATGTGGTATAAATACAGTCTCCCCTACGCCACATCCCATTACAATCTCTGCCTCAATTAAGTCCCTCCGCAGAGCAGTCACTTTTAAGGGCCTCATACACTAGTACGGTAAGGAGGGGGAGGGTTTAGCTAGAAACTACGGGTCATGCAGTGAGAATAGTGGGGATGGCGGTAGTAAACGAAATGGGGGAGAAGTTGGGGGGAGGGTAAGAGCAGGCGGTAAGGTTACTAACATGGGTACTAAAAGAGATTTTACCAAAGCACTAACCAATGACGATTACAGGTCATCATTGCTACATAAGGTGAAAGATGTCCCTAACGCAAGTGAAAATACTTATCTTAGTTGTATGTATGTAAATGCCAGAAGCATTACTGGTAAAAAGGGTGAACTAGAAATACTTGCAGCAAGCAAACAGTATGATATTATAGGCATTACTGAAACTTGGTGGGACGAATCTCATGATTGGACAGTCAATCTAGAGGGCTATACACTGTTTAGGAGAGACAGACTAAATAAAAAGGGTGGAGCGGTGTGTCTTTATGTAAAGCAGTTTTTAAAACCTGATATACGGGAAGATATTCAGGAGGGGACTGTAGACACTGTCGAGACATTATGGGTAGAAATTGCATGCGGGGAAAAAGGAATAAAAAAGTTAGTATTGGGTGTATGCTATAGGCTGCCTGGTATTAATGTATCTGATGAGGAATTGTTACTAAAGCAAATTGAAAGAGCAGCAGGAGTAGGAGACATAGTAGTGATGGGAGATTTTAACTATCCAGAGATAAACTGGAAAAACGATACTGCTGATACTGCTAGGGGCAATATGTTTTTAAACACACTTAATGATAACTACTTAGTCCAACTAATTGAGGAACCAACTAGGTACAATGCAATCTTAGACCTGGTATTAACAAACAATGGGGATTTGGTATCAGGTATTATAGTAGGGGAACCCACAGGAAACAGCGACCACAATATGGTCACATTCAATATCAGTTTCCATAAACAGCCCTATACTGGCTCAACTAGGACTCTAAACTTTAGCAAAGCAAATTTTGAAAAGATGAGGGTATTTTTCAGGGATATTGAATGGGAAGGTTTGTTTTTAGGAAAAAATACTACGGAGAAATGGGAGGTACTAAAATTCCTGCTAGCTAAAAATACACTCAAATTTATTCCTATGAGCAGCAAAAAAAGGAATAAAAATCATAAACCGATGTGGCTTAACAAAAAGATTAAGGAATTTATGGGCAAGAAAAGGCAAGTATTTAAAAAATACAAATCTGACGGGGAAGCAGAGTCATTTCAGCACTATAAGGAATGTAACAAAATTTGCAAAAAGGAAATAAGAGCGGCTAAAGTAGAAACTGAAAAACTAGTAGCAAAGGAAAGCAAAGCGAATCCCAAAAAATTCTTTAAATACATTAATAGCAAGAGATTAAAGAAGGAGAGTATAGGCCCTTTAAAAGACAAGTTGGGAGTCTTAAGCAAAAATGATAATTACATAGCGGACACACTAAATGAGTTTTTTTCAACAGTATTTACTAGAGAGGACCCAATTCAGGGACTGACACACAATCTCAATAATGAGAATATCCCACTGATAGGTACTTATTTAAGCGAGGAAGTAGTCTGTGACCGATTAAAACATTTAAAGATTAATAAATCACCAGGGCCCGATGGTATTCACCCAAGGGTTCTATTGGAGCTTCACTCTGAACTGGCAAAACCGCTATTTTTGATCTTTAAGGAATCAGTTATATCCGGTATGGTTCCCAAAGACTGTCGTATAGTGGAAGTAGTGCCTATATTCAAAAAGGGAAGTAAAGCTGAACCAGGTAATTATAGACCAGTTAGTCTTACATCTATAGTGGGGAAAGTATTGGAAGGTATTCTAAGAGATAGTATTCAGAAGTTCCTTGAAGTCAATAAGGTCATTAAAAGGAATCAACATGGGTTTATGAAGGACAGATCCTGTCAAACCAACTTACTTGGCTTTTATGAAACAGTAAGCGCAAACCTAGATCAGGGTAAAGACGTGGATGTAATCTTTTTTGACTTTGCCAAAGCGTTCGATACTGTACCACACATGAGATTTATCTACAAGCTACAAGAATCAGGGCTAGGAAGCACAATATGCACTTGGGTCAAAAACTGGTTAGATAATAGGGAGCAGCGCGTTGTAGTTAATGGATCTTTTTCAACTTGGACTGAAGTGCTAAGTGGTGTGCCGCAAGGCTCAGTATTAGGACCGCTATTGTTCAATATTTTCATTAACGACCTAACAGAAGGTCTAGAGAGCATGGTGTCAATTTTTGCAGATGATACCAAATTGTGTAAGGCTATAAATACAGAGGAGGATGCCGAGTCTCTTCAGAACGACTTAGTTAAATTAGAAGCATGGGCAGCCAAATGGAGAATGCGCTTCAACACAGACAAGTGTAAGGTAATGCACTGTGGTAACAAGAACAAAAATTACACCTACCTACTAAATGGGGTAAAATTAGGGGATTCTGTACTGGAAAAGGACTTAGGTGTCCTCATAGATAGCAAACTAAGCAGTAGTACCCAAAGTAGGACTGCAGCAAAGAAGGCTAATAAGATATTAGCATGCATAAAACGGGGTATTGATGCTAGGGACGAGAGTGTTATACTCCCGTTATATAAATCACTAGTGAGGCCACACCTTGAATACTGTGTACAATTCTGGGCACCGTACTACAAAAAGGATATCCTGGAGCTAGAAAAGGTTCAGAGGAGGGCGACCAAACTAATTAAGGGCATGGAGACGATGGAATACAAGGAACGGCTTGAAAGACTAGGCATGTTTACATTGGAAAAGCGGAGACTAAAAGGGGATATGATCAACATCTACAAATATATAAGGGGACAATACACAGAGCTTGCGCGGGACCTGTTTTTGGTTAGATCAACACAGAGGAATCGTAAACACTCGCTCAGGTTAGAGGAGAGGAGATTCCACACAATACGGCGTAAAAAGGCTTTTTTACGGTAAGGACGATACGTGTTTGAAATTCCCTGCCTGAGGGAGTTGTAATGGCGGAATCTGTCAACACCTTTAAGAATGGGTTAGATAAATTCCTAATGGATAAGGATATCCAGGGGTATGGTGCATAGTCATGCATTATAGTTACTATAAATAGGGATAAAATGCAACGGCTGACATCAGCATCAGTCAGAAATTTTAGTCAAATCATCATGCATAGGAGACCACAAATAGGTTGAACTCGATGGACAATTGTCTTTTTTCAACCTCAGATACTATGTTACTATGTTAATACCCAATTTCATCCGATTTCGACCTTTCAGGTCGATAAATCGGATGGAAAGTGGCAAATCGGATGTGTTTTACATCCGATCCGATGCGCGCTCCCGTGAGCATCAGATCGGAGCCCCTAGGTCGTTAGTTCTGCACTCGTGATATGTCGGTTCCCACAGGCATGACTGGGATCGCATACAATACATCATATGCAAAAGGACCGCAAAATTGACTGTAAATGACTGTAAATGAATGTCATTGAGGTTAATAATACTGAACAAAAACAGGCCAAAATTCTGTGATTTTAGCTGTATTTATGACTTTTTGACAAAAATAAAGATCTAAAACCAAAACACACAAGGGCGGTTTTGGCAAAACCAAATACAGATCGCATGCGATCCTGCCGCCCGACATGTGGCTGTAGTGTATGGGGCCCTTAAGTCAGGTTCCGTTGTATAACTTGGGCAGAGTCATGTTCCTCAGACACATGATCAAACCACCAACTTTCAGAGCACCGGGATGTCAAGCATCTGGTTTATCCATTATTGCTCCTCTCCCCGATGGCACATTGAGATCATACAAACCTCAGTTTATTTCTAGGTAAGCTATACTATTCAGCTACATAATACTGAATACACCATCCAAATTCATCCTGTAGTTTTTGTGTGATATCAGAAAGAACAGACAGACAAAAATTCCGAAACTTTTTGTTTTTCGCCATAGTTCTTAAACAGTCCCTAGAAGTATATTTCTAAAATTTCTGGAACATGCGACTGCCAAAACCACAAATTGACTACTTTCCTTATTTGGAAGCATTGTCTGAATTGGCCAGGCAGTGGAGGGAGGCATGCAGTGGTCAGTGGGTGCCTCACCCTACCTGCAATGGTGTACGAGGCACTCAAAGGTAAGGGAACAGGACGGGTGGCAGTCAACGCTTGTGTAGTCTCATCACCATAACATGCGGCAGCATCCACTTATCACAGTGTTTTCCAACCTCGGTCTTCTACCACTACCAGTCCACGTTTTAGTGATATCCATGTTTGAGCACAGATGGTAAACTCAAAATACTTGAGGTGCTAATTAAGTCACCTATGCTCAAGTACAGCAATCCTTAAAATCTGGACTGTCAGTGTGCCTTGAGGACAGTGATTTGCTACCACTGCCTAATCGCAGGTCCTCCACTCTTGCCCTGATTCCCACTGAGCTCATCTTGGGAGGTTTGATTAAGCCATAATCACTTCTGGTAGCCCACACCAGTATTTGATGGTGTATATCTGGACCTTGCCATGTACAAATACACTTACTAGAAAGAGTCACCATGTTATATCCGTACTTTCCTCCACATTAGAGCGTAGCCTCGTGTCATCGATTTCCTTGTCTCATAAAACTTCCATATATATCTATAACTGGCTACAGTAACTGTGCAACAAAAGGATAAAGCCACTTTGATATCCGGATTCTGCTCAGTGAAAGTTTTATTCCTTAGTTAAAAGATTGTTTACATAAAGAAAAGTTGGAATAAGTAATTCTAGATCAATACTTCACTTTAAAACATAAAAAAATGTCCATAAAGTGTCAGGCTTGAAATATAGCTGTCTTAAGCAGCTTTTCTGAGGGGGCCCAATAGGTCTTATCAGCAGAGCAATGCTTTGGGAATAGCTGTCAAAATATATTGATTGCTTCTGTACAGTGTGCTTTCTAAAGGATTTCTACTACACAAAATGCAGTGTGAC
Organism: Pseudophryne corroboree; assembly: GCF_028390025.1. NCBI lineage: Eukaryota > Metazoa > Chordata > Amphibia > Anura > Myobatrachidae > Pseudophryne > Pseudophryne corroboree. Next base: position 458,761,171 of record NC_086451.1, on the reverse strand, counting down.
TGTTCTTGTGGTTTAAAGGATTAAGATGACAAGAGTAAATCAAGAGGCAATTCCTGGCAATTGTAGTTTAAACAAACTTTAAGGCTGGAGACGGAAAGGACGGGGAAGCTATGAGGCATACGGTCAGCTATAGAGCGAGATGCAGAAAAGCGCAGCTAAATAAAAGGAAACCACATGGTCTCACATGCATCGTATTTCTGAAGGACGTTTTATCAAGCCGGACTTGTGCTTGTGGGATTAAATCGGGGTCAGCCCTACTATTAGGCCAACATTGGTGACAGGCAATGGCGCCAATGGTTAGGCAGTGCCTAAAACATTGGTTGAGTGACGTATTGTTGTATTTGTCAATGTGCTACCCCTATGCCATGAAGCAGCTGGCAGCTTCCTACATGTGAAACCACCAGCGGTGGCTGCTTCTCTATGTCATGGACTCTGGTAGAGTGTATGCGCATGGACAAAGTGTACCCACGGGACGGAGGGTACAAGTTGACACACCACTCTTTTTGTGAAATGGGCGGTTACTGGACGGTGGTTATGCGGAAGCACTGAGCTGCTCCGTGTAGTGGAAGTGTCTTGGGCATGTTAGCTGACTTTGGTAGCACAGACCGAGATAGGATGCCTGTTTCAGATGGATCTTCTGCTCCCAGCATCAGGTGGGTGCATGTCCAGTGACTACCAGGGGAGTATCTAGAGAGGAAGGGACCCGTGTGCTGTCTCCAGGTGTGGTCCCCCTCCATTCCCATCCCGTAGCCGGCAGAAGCACTGTTTGCGCTCTGTCTGAGCACTAGAGACTCTGGAACAGTGCCAGAGTCTACAGCGCATGTGCCAGTCTCCGAAATAATGGCGCGGGGGGGTCTCTACATATGATAGGACCCCCAAACACATCAGCCAGTGTCTAAAACTCAATGACAACTGCATTATGTCTAGTGAAGAAAAAACTCATTATTGTTAGAAAAAACAAAAAACAAGCAAGGCTCAATTATGTAATGTATTACCAATGGGATGAGTTTTAGTGTTGTTACTTTTCTTTTCTTTTTTTTACAACTGCATTCTTAGTTTGCAATATGCTATTTTGCAGAAATTATATTTATACATAAAAAGTAACATTATGGTGCCAATTTATCAACAAGTGATAAAACTTGTAAATGCTAAAACTTGTTGCATCTGATACATTGTGCTCCATCCAATCAGCTCCTGCCATGTGTTCAGCTCCTTACTGTCCTGTCATGTGTTCTGCTCCTGTCATGTGTTCAGCTCCTTACTGTCATGTGTTCTGCTCCTGCCATGTGTTCTGCTCCTGTCATGTGTTCAGCTCCTTACTGTCATGTGTTCTGCTCCTGCCATGTGTTCTGCTCCTGTCATGTGTTCAGCTCCTTACTGTCATGTGTTCTGCTCCTGCCATGTGTTCTGCTCCTGCCATGTGTTCTGCTCCTGTCATGTGTTCAGCTCCTTACTGTCATGTGTTCTGCTCCTGCCATGTGTTCAGCTCCTTACTGTCATGTGTTCTGCTCCTGTCATGTGTTCAGCTCCTTACTGTCATGTGTTCTGCTCCTGCCATGTGTTCTGCTCCTGTCATGTGTTCAGCTCCTTACTGTCATGTGTTCTGCTCCTGCCATGTGTTCTGCTCCTGCCATGTGTTCTGCTCCTTACTGTCATGTGTTCTGCTCCTGTCATGTGTTCAGCTCCTTACTGTCATGTGTTCTGCTCCTGTCATGTGTTCTGCTCCTGTCATGTGTTCAGCTCCTTACTGTCATGTGTTCTGCTCCTTACTGTCATGTGTTCTGCTCCTGTCATGTGTTCAGCTCCTTACTGTCATGTGTTCTGCTCCTGTCATGTGTTCAGCTCCTTACTGTCATGTGTTCTGCTCCTGTCATGTGTTCTGCTCCTGTCATGTGTTCTGCTCCTTACTGTCATGTGTTCTGCTCCTGTCATGTGTTCAGCTCCTTACTGTCATGTGTTCTGCTCCTGTCATGTGTTCAGCTCCTTACTGTCATGTGTTCTGCTCCTGTCATGTGTTCTGCTCCTGTCATGTGTTCTGCTCCTTACTGTCATGTGTTCTGCTCCTGTCATGTGTTCTGCTCCTTACTGTCATGTGTTCTGCTCCTGTCATGTGTTCAGCTCCTTACTCATTATTGTTAGAAAAAACAAAAAACAAGCAAAGCTCAATTATGTAATTTATTACCAATGGGATGAGTTTTAGTGTTGTTACTTTTCTTTTCTTTTTTTTACAACTGCATTCTTAGTTTGCAATATGCTATTTTGCAGAAATTATATTTATACATAAAAAGTAACATTATGGTGCCAATTTATCAACAAGTGATAAAACTTGTAAATGCTAAAACTTGTTGCATCTGATACATTGTGCTCCATCCAATCAGCTCCTGCCATGTGTTCAGCTCCTTACTGTCATGTGTTCTGCTCCTGTCATGTGTTCTGCTCCTGTCATGTGTTCAGCTCCTTACTGTCATGTGTTCTGCTCCTGCCATGTGTTCTGCTCCTGTCATGTGTTCAGCTCCTTACTGTCATGTGTTCTGCTCCTGCCATGTGTTCTGCTCCTGTCATGTGTTCAGCTCCTTACTGTCATGTGTTCTGCTCCTGCCATGTGTTCTGCTCCTGTCATGTGTTCAGCTCCTTACTGTCATGTGTTCTGCTCCTGCCATGTGTTCAGCTCCTTACTGTCATGTGTTCTGCTCCTGTCATGTGTTCAGCTCCTTACTGTCATGTGTTCTGCTCCTGTCATGTGTTCTGCTCCTGCCATGTGTTCTGCTCCTGCCATGTGTTCTGCTCCTTACTGTCATGTGTTCTGCTCCTGTCATGTGTTCTGCTCCTGTCATGTGTTCAGCTCCTTACTGTCATGTGTTCTGCTCCTGTCATGTGTTCTGCTCCTGTCATGTGTTCAGCTCCTTACTGTCATGTGTTCTGCTCCTTACTGTCATGTGTTCTGCTCCTGTCATGTGTTCAGCTCCTTACTGTCATGTGTTCTGCTCCTGTCATGTGTTCAGCTCCTTACTGTCATGTGTTCTGCTCCTGTCATGTGTTCTGCTCCTGTCATGTGTTCTGCTCCTTACTGTCATGTGTTCTGCTCCTGTCATGTGTTCAGCTCCTTACTGTCATGTGTTCTGCTCCTGTCATGTGTTCTGCTCCTGTCATGTGTTCTGCTCCTTACTGTCATGTGTTCTGCTCCTGTCATGTGTTCAGCTCCTTACTGTCATGTGTTCTGCTCCTGTCATGTGTTCAGCTCCTTACTGTCATGTGTTCTGCTCCTGTCATGTGTTCAGCTCCTGCCATGTGTTCTGCTCCTGCCATGTGTTCTGCTCCTGTCATGTGTTCAGCTCCTTACTGTCATGTGTTCTGCTCCTGCCATGTGTTCAGCTCCTTACTGTCATGTGTTCTGCTCCTGTCATGTGTTCAGCTCCTTACTGTCATGTGTTCTGCTCCTGTCATGTGTTCTGCTCCTTACTGTCATGTGTTCTGCTCCTGTCATGTGTTCAGCTCCTTACTGTCATGTGTTCTGCTCCTGTCATGTGTTCTGCTCCTGTCATGTGTTCAGCTCCTTACTGTCATGTGTTCTGCTCCTGTCATGTGTTCTGCTCCTGTCATGTGTTCTGCTCCTGTCATGTGTTCAGCTCCTTACTGTCATGTGTTCTGCTCCTTACTGTCATGTGTTCTGCTCCTGTCATGTGTTCAGCTCCTTACTGTCATGTGTTCTGCTCCTGTCATGTGTTCAGCTCCTTACTGTCATGTGTTCTGCTCCTGTCATGTGTTCTGCTCCTTACTGTCATGTGTTCTGCTCCTGTCATGTGTTCAGCTCCTTACTGTCATGTGTTCTGCTCCTGTCATGTGTTCTGCTCCTGTCATGTGTTCTGCTCCTGTCATGTGTTCTGCTCCTTACTGTCATGTGTTCTGCTCCTGTCATGTGTTCAGCTCCTTACTGTCATGTGTTCTGCTCCTGTCATGTGTTCAGCTCCTTACTGTCATGTGTTCTGCTCCTGTCATGTGTTCAGCTCCCTACTGTCATGTGTTCTGCTCCTGCCATGTGTTCAGCTCCTTACTGTCATGTGTTCTGCTCCTGCCATGTGTTCAGCTCCTTACTGTCATGTGTTCTGCTCCTGCCATGTGTTCAGCTTCTTACTGTCATGTGTTCTGCTCCTGCCATGTGTTCAGCTCCTTACTGTCATGTGTTCTGCTCCTGCCATGTGTTCAGCTCCTTACTGTCATGTGTTCTGCTCCTGCCATGTGTTCAGCTCCTTACTGTCATGTGTTCTGCTCCTGCCATGTGTTCAGCTTCTTACTGTCATGTGTTCTCTCCTGTCATGTGTTCTGCTCCTGTCATGTGTTCAACTCGTTACTGTCATGTGTTCTGCTCCTGTCATGTGTTCTGCTCCTGTCATGTGTTCAGCTCCTTACTGTCATGTGTTCTGCTCCTGTCATGTGTTCAGCTCCTTACTGTCATGTGTTCTGCTCCTGTCATGTGTTCTGCTCCTGTCATGTGTTCAGCTCCTTACTGTCATGTGTTCTGCTCCTGTCATGTGTTCTGCTCCTGTCATGTGTTCAGCTCCTTACTGTCATGTGTTCTGCTCCTGTCATGTGTTCAGCTCCTTACTGTCATGTGTTCTGCTCCTGCCATGTGTTCAGCTCCTTACTGTCATGTGTTCTGCTCCTGTCATGTGTTCAGCTCCTTACTGTCATGTGTTCAGCTCCTGTCATGTGTTCAGCTCCTGCCATGTGTTCTGCTCCTGTCGTGTGTTCAGCTCCTGTCATGTGTTCTGCTCCTGTCATGTGTTCAGCTCCTGTCATGTGTTCTGCTCCTGTCATGTGTTCAGCTCCTTACTGTCATGTTCAGCTCCTGTCATGTGTTCTGCTCCTGTCATGTGTTCAGCTCCTTACTGTCATGTTCAGCTCCTGTCATGTGTTCTGCTCCTGTCATGTGTTCAGCTCCTTACTGTCATGTTCAGCTCCTGTCATGTGTTCTGCTCCTGTCATGTGTTCAGCTCCTTACTGTCATGTGTTCTGCTCCTGTCATGTGTTCAGCTCCTTACTGTCATGTGTTCTGCTCCTGTCATGTGTTCAGCTCCTTGCTGTCATGTGTTCTGCTCCTGTCATGTGTTCAGCTCCTTACTGTCATGTGTTCTGCTCCTGTCATGTGTTCAGCTCCTTACTGTCATGTGTTCTGCTCCCGTCATGTGTTCTGCTCCTGCCATGTGTTCAGCTCCTTACTGTCATGTGTTCAGCTCCTTACTGTCATGTGTTCAGCTCCTTACTGTCATGTGTTCAGCTCCTTACTGTCATGTGTTCTGCTCCTGTCATGTGTTTGAAAAATGTGAATATATTTGAGAAACTGTGCATATAATATTGGACAGCAGAAGTATTTCTTATGTTGGTACGCGCCAATAACCAAACACTCTCTCATTCACATTTCTGAGATATTACTGCCATATTTTTTCACTGGCTACGCCCAATCTCGCCTGATCGTGGAAGCTAAGCAGTGAGAAGCCCCATCAGTACCTAGAAGGGAGACCGCTAGGGAATATTGGGTGCAGTAAAAACACTCATAATTCAATGTGAAAAACAGAAGTGTTGGAGTAACATTTGACCCATACCTATTTATCATCCATCTTTTCTTGACAAAAATGTTGATTACAGATCTACTTAAATAGTTAACTCTAAGATCATACATTTTGCAAAGACCTAGAAATAGCCAATTAGCTTATACCAGGAGAATTTATAACAGTCGGTATATTACACATTGGATCATTTCTCTAGACCTAATTATTGATATATACCACTGTGCCTTATGTCTGAATTTTTTCTCTTATTTGTAATTTTCACTTTCTGATATTTTCACCTTGGGTGCTATCATTACCTCCAGATATAATATTTGGAGGCTTTTTACCTCCAGCCTTTAAGCTTTAATTTACGCTAATTTTGTGAAAGGTTAAACCTAGTGACCTTCCTTATTTGTACGTATGTGTGTTTGTTAGTGTATAAATTTTATTATAAACAAATTAAAAGTTAAGTTTTAATATAATAAAAGTGCCCCCAACACAGAGTCTTTCTTTTTTCTTGCAATACATCTATACATACCCCTGACTGTGGGTGCACCACCAACAACACTAATTCCTTGGATAGCTATTTCAGGCATCTCTCATGTATATGCACTGTTGATCTACAAGGGACATACCTTATAAGAGCCCATTATATAGATTATATAAACAGTCCTGTGCGGTACCATATTGAATTACTTCCACCTTTCCAGGGGGCCGGGAGGGCCACCTGATTTTCGGGAGCCTCCCGGCCATTCCAGGAGGGTAGGCAAGTATGGTCCAACCATGTTTGGAAGTGTGACATTTACCTCTAAATAACATCTCCTATGACTGTGTGACAGTGCTTAGTGACTACACCCATTATGTCCTACCACTGGCATGCTGGAACTTGTAGCTGCACACCGGCCGGATAGAGATGTATGGTGCCTGCATATAGCAAAGAAAGGGGTTAAGATTTCAGATAACTTTCTGTTATGAAAACGTTATTTCATAATCCCTCAGATAGGTTGGCAACAAGCACGTAACGCGTGGATTCCTACTGTCGGCACAGTGCCCGCTACACATCTCTCTGTTGTGAGTAAGATGCTTTGCTTTCCTGATGCTATAGACAGCTCTCACTGCACATAATATTCTGTCTCATGTACATATATTTCAAAATGTTTTAGAACCAGAATAACTTTGAAGATGTTCCCGGAATCAATCTTCATTAATATTTCATAATTCTCCCAAATGACTGTTTTGACTGTGTGGGATGAAAAAAAAAATTGCAAAAACACTTGTGAACACATCATACCATATTGTGTGCCATTCTGCCTCCACATAGACATGTTCCTAGGAGTTCCAGGAACATCTAGGATAAGGTATGTGCTGCATGACAAAGATAAATGCTGTTCAACCGACTCTTCATAGTCAACAAGCCAGGGAAAGATGAAATGCTTGAAGTAGAGACTAGAAGATATAATGTGTGTGTATGAGGGGGAAAGGGTCCACACAGCATACCAGAGGAAGGGTGTGCTCTCCTACCTTCCTGTGCCGGAACCAGGAGGTGTGAGGGGCACGTAGGGGACAAGTGAGGGACATGTGGGAGAGCTTTGACAGTCATATGTTCTGACATTTGTGGGTCAGATGGCCGTGTGGCTAAGTCTGAAGGGCATGTTGGGGGTATGTGAGGGAGTTCTGGAGTACCCATAGTATCTGAGGCCATCTGGGTGCATCCTGGGTCAAATATGAGTTTGGGTGGTCAGACTGGCATGGGGTGGACTGATCGAACATATGGGGGCATATTGAGAAGAATGATGTGTGCGTGCCAAGTAAGTTGCCATTTATTCTTGAAACTAAGGGTAAAATGCAGCCCTTTTGAATGTTGGAGGGCAGGGCATGCATCCCATGAATAATACCGGGTTCCACAACACTAGTGAAGACAATACATGGCATCTTGTAGTTGAATCTTGTAGTTGACATAAGACAAGATGGCTGCTGTTCCCCAATTTGTACTTACACCATTAAAAGGCTTGCTGCCCTGGGTTTAGCCAACATACCACTAGACTTCCAGAACTACACGCCTTTTTTGAGCAACACTGGTCAGCCAAGTTGTTGGTGGAAGGGTGACGGAATGTTTTCAAAGACCCAAATTAACCTACGGTAGTACCCCACACGCCCTTAAAATACATGTAGCTCTGCCATAACCTTAGGAGTACTCCTCTTCTGAACTCTTTAAATCTTGTCAGGGACAGAGGTTATACCCAGCAGGGTGACAATATATCCCTCTGCATTTATAATAGAACAGCAAACACTTGTTTGTTTGTTTGTTTGTTTGTTTTTTCCCTTCCCTGACCTGTCACTGTTATTGTACCTCTCACAATCCATTTGCTCAGTCCATAGTAGCCAAGAACTTAGATTGGCCATGTGCATTTAATGACTTCTCCAACTGCAGTAGTGGATCTGCATCATGTGTGGTACATTCTTTCAGTTGGCTGCAGGTATCCTCACAGTACAACACCTACTGTCTGTTTTTCAAACTAGTATAATAGGCAGTAATTAGATCAAATCACGTGGGTGTCTGGTAGAGATGAGCGGGTTCGGTTTCTCTGAATCCGAACCTGCCAGAACTTCATGTTTTTTTTCACGGGTCCGAGCGACTCGGATCTTCCCGCCTTGCTCGGTTAACCCGAGCGCGCCCGAACGTCATCATGACGCTGTCGGATTCTCGCGAGGCTCGGATTCTATCGCGAGACTCGGATTCTATATAAGGAGCCGCGCGTCGCCGCCATTTTCACACGTGCATTGAGATTGATAGGGAGAGGACGTGGCTGGCGTCCTCTCCGTTTAGACACTTGATTTACTAATTTTGGGGAGCATTAGGAGTACTCAGTAGTGTACAGTGCAGAGTTTTGCTGATAGTGACCAGTGACCACCACTTTTATTTATAATCCGTTCTCTGCCTGAAAAAAGCGATACACAGCACACAGTGACTCAGTCACATACCATATCTGTGTGCACTGCTCAGGCTCAGGCCAGTGTGCTGCATCATCTATTATCTATATATAATATTATATATCTGTCTGACTGCTCAGCTCACACAGCTTATAATTGTGGGGGAGACTGGGGAGCACTACTGCAGTGCCAGTTATAGGTTATAGCAGGAGCCAGGAGTACATAATATATTATATAGTGAGTGACCACCAGACACACAGTGCAGTTTATTTAATATATCCGTTCTCTGCCTGAAAAAAGCGATACACACAGTGACTCAGTCAGTCACATACCATATCTGTGTGCACTGCTCAGGCTCAGGCCAGTGTGCTGCATCATCTATATATATTATATATCTGTCTGACTGCTCAGCTCACACAGCTTATAATTGTGGGGGAGACTGGGGAGCACTACTGCAGTGCCAGTTATAGGTTATAGCAGGAGCCAGGAGTACATAATATTATATTAAAATTAAACAGTGCACACTTTTGCTGCAGGAGTGCCACTGCCAGTGTGACTAGTGACCAGTGACCTGACCACCAGTATATAATATTAGTAGTATACTATCTCTTTATCAACCAGTCTATATTAGCAGCAGACACAGTACAGTGCGGTAGTTCACGGCTGTGGCTACCTCTGTGTCGGCACTCGGCAGCCCGTCCATAATTGTATATACCACCTAACCGTGGTTTTTTTTTCTTTCTTTATACATACATACTAGTTACGAGTATACTATCTCTTTATCAACCAGTCTATATATTAGCAGCAGACACAGTACAGTGCGGTAGTTCACGGCTGTGGCTACCTCTGTGTCGGCACTCGGCAGCCCTTCCATAATTGTATATACCACCTAACCGTGGGTTTTTTTTCTTTCTTTATACATACATACTAGTTACGAGTATACTATCTCTTTATCAACCAGTCTATATATTAGCAGCAGACACAGTACAGTGCGGTAGTTCACGGCTGTGGCTACCTCTGTGTCGGCACTCGGCAGCCCGTCCATAATTGTATATACCACCTAACCGTGGTTTTTTTTTCTTTCTTTATACATACATACTAGTTACGAGTATACTATCTCTTTATCAACCAGTCTATATATTAGCAGCAGACACAGTACAGTGCGGTAGTTCACGGCTGTGGCTACCTCTGTGTCGGCACTCGGCAGCCCGTCCATAATTGTATATACCACCTAACCGTGGTTTTTTTTTCTTTCTTTATACATACATACTAGTTACGAGTATACTATCTCTTTATCAACCAGTCTATATATTAGCAGCAGACACAGTACAGTGCGGTAGTTCACGGCTGTGGCTACCTCTGTGTCGGCACTCGGCAGCCCGTCCATAATTGTATATACCACCTAACCGTGGTTTTTTTTTCTTTCTTTATACATACATACTAGTTACGAGTATACTATCTCTTTATCAACCAGTCTATATATTAGCAGCAGACACAGTACAGTGCGGTAGTTCACGGCTGTGGCTACCTCTGTGTCGGCACTCGGCAGCCCGTCCATAATTGTATATACCACCTAACCGTGGTTTTTTTTTCTTTCTTTATACATACATACTAGTTACGAGTATACTATCTCTTTATCAACCAGTCTATATATTAGCAGCAGACACAGTACAGTGCGGTAGTTCACGGCTGTGGCTACCTCTGTGTCGGCACTCGGCAGCCCGTCCATAATTGTATATACCACCTAACCGTGGTTTTTTTTTCTTTCTTTATACATACATACTAGTTACGAGTATACTATCTCTTTATCAACCAGTCTATATATTAGCAGCAGACACAGTACAGTGCGGTAGTTCACGGCTGTGGCTACCTCTGTGTCGGCACTCGGCAGCCCGTCCATAATTGTATATACCACCTAACCGTGGTTTTTTTTTCTTTCTTTATACATACATACTAGTTACGAGTATACTATCTCTTTATCAACCAGTCTATATATTAGCAGCAGACACAGTACAGTGCGGTAGTTCACGGCTGTGGCTACCTCTGTGTCGGCACTCGGCAGCCCGTCCATAATTGTATATACCACCTAACCGTGGTTTTTTTTTCTTTCTTTATACATACATACTAGTTACGAGTATACTATCTCTTTATCAACCAGTCTATATATTAGCAGCAGACACAGTACAGTGCGGTAGTTCACGGCTGTGGCTACCTCTGTGTCGGCACTCGGCAGCCCGTCCATAATTGTATATACCACCTAACCGTGGTTTTTTTTTCTTTCTTTATACATACATACTAGTTACGAGTATACTATCTCTTTATCAACCAGTCTATATATTAGCAGCAGACACAGTACAGTGCGGTAGTTCACGGCTGTGGCTACCTCTGTGTCGGCACTCGGCAGCCCGTCCATAATTGTATATACCACCTAACCGTGGTTTTTTTTTCTTTCTTTATACATACATACTAGTTACGAGTATACTATCTCTTTATCAACCAGTCTATATATTAGCAGCAGACACAGTACAGTGCGGTAGTTCACGGCTGTGGCTACCTCTGTGTCGGCACTCGGCAGCCCGTCCATAATTGTATACTAGTATCCAATCCATCCATCTCCATTGTTTACCTGAGGTGCCTTTTAGTTGTGCCTATTAAAATATGGAGAACAAAAATGTTGAGGTTCCAAAATTAGGGAAAGATCAAGATCCACTTCCACCTCGTGCTGAAGCTGCTGCCACTAGTCATGGCCGAGACGATGAAATGCCAGCAACGTCGTCTGCCAAGGCCGATGCCCAATGTCATAGTACAGAGCATGTCAAATCCAAAACACCAAATATCAGTAAAAAGCCTCTTTTTTTCTTTGCGTCATGTGCTGTTTGGGGAGGGTTTTTTGGAAGGGACATCCTGCGTGACACTGCAGTGCCACTCCTAGATGGGCCCGGTGTTTGTGTCGGCCACTAGGGTCGCTAATCTTACTCACACAGCTACCTCATTGCGCCTCTTTTTTTCTTTGCGTCATGTGCTGTTTGGGGAGGGTTTTTTGGAAGGGCCATCCTGCGTGACACTGCAGTGCCACTCCTAGATGGGCCCGGTGTTTGTGTCGGCCACTAGGGTTGCTAATCTTACTCACACAGCTACCTCATTGCGCCTCTTTTTTTCTTTGCGTCATGTGCTGTTTGGGGAGGGTTTTTTGGAAGGGACATCCTGCGTGACACTGCAGTGCCACTCCTAGATGGGCCCGGTGTTTGTGTCGGCCACTAGGGTCGCTTATCTTACTCACACTGCGACCTCATTGCGCCTCTTTTTTTCTTTGCGTCATGTGCTGTTTGGGGAGGGTTTTTTGGAAGGGACATCCTGCGTGACACTGCAGTGCCACTCCTAGATGGGCCCGGTGTTTGTGTCGGCCACTAGGGTCGCTAATCTTACTCACACAGCTACCTCATTGCGCCTCTTTTTTTCTTTGCGTCATGTGCTGTTTGGGGAGGGTTTTTTGGAAGGGCCATCCTGCGTGACACTGCAGTGCCACTCCTAGATGGGCCCGGTGTTTGTGTCGGCCACTAGGGTCGCTAATCTTACTCACACAGCTACCTCATTGCGCCTCTTTTTTTCTTTGCGTCATGTGCTGTTTGGGGAGGGTTTTTTGGAAGGGCCATCCTGCGTGACACTGCAGTGCCACTCCTAGATGGGCCCGGTGTTTGTGTCGGCCACTAGGGTCGCTAATCTTACTCACACAGCTACCTCATTGCGCCTCTTTTTTTCTTTGCGTCATGTGCTGTTTGGGGAGGGTTTTTTGGAAGGGACATCCTGCGTGACACTGCAGTGCCACTCCTAGATGGGCCCGGTGTTTGTGTCGGCCACTAGGGTCGCTTATCTTACTCACACAGCGACCTCGGTGCAAATTTTAGGACTAAAAATAATATTGTGAGGTGTGAGGTATTCAGAATAGACTGAAAATGAGTGTAAATTATGGTTTTTGAGGTTAATAATACTTTGGGATCAAAATGACCCCCAAATTCTATGATTTAAGCTGTTTTTTAGTGTTTTTTGAAAAAAACACCCGAATCCAAAACACACCCGAATCCGACAAAAAAAATTCGGTGAGGTTTTGCCAAAACGCGTTCGAACCCAAAACACGGCCGCGGAACCGAACCCAAAACCAAAACACAAAACCCGAAAAATTTCAGGCGCTCATCTCTAGTGTCTGGGTCTCAAGAGCTTCTTCACTTACTGATGTGGGAAAAATATACTGGTCCCACACAAAGGCTGATTTTCCAGCACGGAGAGTCTTATGAACAACTTCATTGCTTATCCACAAGGCGCCATAAGGAGTTAATAACCAATGAGATATACTGCTGTACAACGCTCATCTGAGCACGAATCACATGATGGTGTGAATGGATTATTCAAAAAACATCTTTGTCTGTCAAAACATAATTACAATACATCATTTACTAATTACTTGCCCAGTTCTCTTACTACTAACATTTCTTTCAAAATCTGAAGCTTTACTGAAGTCTTCAATTCATTCATGACTATCTGAAAATGCACACACAACTTAAATTACTTCCTGTAACACAAACAGTTACATGCCTTAAATGTTATGATATATGAGAAATGATATGTAAACTGATAAACTAACCTGGCATGTGAATTCAGACAAAATGATTAAGTGTTGTTTAATATGACAAAAAAAGTCACAACACTTAGGGGGGTATTCAAATGTTTGAAAAGTCGGTTAGGTGTCTGTTTTTCCCTGTCTATTAGATAGGGTAGGGGGGGGGGGGGGGGGCAGACACCCAACTGACTTTTCAAACATTTGAATTCCCCCCTTATTGTATTTTAAAAAAAGTTAACAAAATGACCTATATTAATATTTTGCAAAAAAGTTCATTAAAATAAACAGGAGTGAAAACAGAAACCAAAAACTCATGTACTTTCATGTGACTGCACAGAGGAAAGCTAAAACATGGACAGCTGTTCAATGACATACTGGCACCTGAAGAATCACCTAAAGAATCCTAAATGTCCAAAGTGCCAATGGCTGCCTCACAGACAAAAAGTGGGAACAGCAACCATTCCTCTCTTCAAAAAAATTTAACAAGCGCCTTGCTGTGGGACCAGTGACACCTCCAGGCATTTGAAGTCCAGGGAGTGGGCCAATACAGAATTGCTTCTTCTCTCCCTTCTACAGTATATCTCACCTGTGCTTTAGTGACGGTGGGCAAGAAAGAATGATATGTATATATATTGAACCTGCCAAAAGGCACATAGATACAGGTGTAGATTACATTGCATCGTAGAGTCTATTACCCATCAGTATAGGGGCCATTACTACCTAATCCTGTATATCTTTATAGCCCTATTTAGGTGTGCAGGTTTTCTTTAATATTTATGGTAGCTAAGTAGCAATCGCAATGATGGGGGGGGGTTGTGACTGTGGTGCAAGTAGAAATATTTCCTTAGTGGTACTGAGTGCCGAAAAATGGGCGTCATGCCCCTTTTTTGGGGGGAATCTGGAGGCAAGGCTAAAAATATATAGTGATGCCTCCAGTATAATAGAGATATATAGTGATACCTCCAGTATAATAGAAATATATAGTAATACCTCCAGTATAATAGAAATATATAGTAATGCCTCCAGTATAATAGAAATATATAGTAATGCCTCCAGTATAATAGAAATATATAGTGATACCTCCAGTATAATAGACATATATAGTAATGCCTCCAGTATAATAACAATATATAGTAATGCCTCCATTATAACAGGAAAATACAGCCACTGTCGCACTCCGAGTAACCCTGACACAGTGGGAGGAGCCGTCATGCTGCCAAGCACCATGGTCTTGTTGCTTTGTGGCACATTATAAATGTGGTAATGGTAAAGTGTGTGGCAGGTGGTACCCGCTGACAAATTCTTAAGGGTATTCCGTACCCGAGCGTACCCGCATACTTGCACCACTGCTGTACAGTTAATCAAGAATAAATTCAGTTGTACAATGTACAGCAGAAATGATGAGGTTTTCTACTGGATAGATTTTCTGTACAATGTAGGAATCCTGGATATCTTATGTCTCTCCCCCCTATCCTAATAATACAGACATCACTGTAGGTACAAAACATAAGTCAAAAGTACTTTCCCTTGTCTTATCTCTTCCACCACTTTTTTTCTGCAACGCCTCTTTATTTTCTCCATTTTCAGCGGTATTAATCAGCCTTACACCGGAGAGATCAGCCAGGTTCTCATTTATTGATTATGCTTATTAGTCAAAGGCGTCTGCTTGCACTGAGCTAATGGTCTTATTCTCAGTATCTGTGGATAACGAATATGTTCTGTTCCTCTACTGTTTATGCTTTAAACAGAAATTCATTTTTGGTTTCAACTTTTGGATCATTTAATAAAAATCATTGAAACAGAACAGAGATTAATCATTTCCCTAGTCACAGATGGATGACTTTTTTTTAAAGCGATTGCTTGAATCATTAGCAGACATATTGGCTGTGCCTTGCTGTTTATAATGAGGACAAGTAGTAAAGGTACAGATTGCTCTGAAGGTTAAGGAGCCCGAGCTTCATAATCACACGCCAGTTATCTTCAATCCATTCACTGATAAAACACATCTAAAATATGCTTTAGTTAGATGAAGCTGATATTGTATGCAAAGACCCTTAACATGCCGGCCCTTACATAAAGAGCAGCTTTGGAATGAAGAAACAGAATTTTAAAGGGATGCATCTTGCTTGGAGATGTACATGTAGGAAATCATTTGGTAAATCGGTTTCTAATTTCTGCAAGAGGATTATTTACCAGTTACAACTGAAAAGATACAGCCCATTAAGAACCGTTGCAATCTTGTGGTCCATTATGCAATAGGTAGCATCTATCCTTGTGTATCTATGCCTATTTCACATAAGATGGTAAGCTTGCGAGCAGGGCCTTCCTACCTCTAGGTCTGTTATTACCCAGTTTGTTCTATTGCAGATGTGTCCACTTACATCTTTGCTTTTTTTACAAATTTGGCACAACATGCAAAACACGGCTAAGCTGTTTTTCACGAGTAACGAGTGGATGAATTTTAAAATTCTTGTTTGCCATAATAAAATATGTATAAAGTAAAATAATAAAGAAGCAAATTAAGAAAAATCACAAGGCATGGCTAAATCTCTGAGTCTATGGCATGCAAAACTGTGCCATACATGGCGGGATATAGCAAAGATGTAAGTGGACACATCTGTAGAAACCTTATTTAAAGGAAATAGTTAACCATTTGGTAAGGCTATTTGCAGTTTTAATATGACAGCAGTGGAGCTACATTGAATTGTGTATTAGTGGAGCTGGCGCACTAACCTTATTTAAATTTATCCTATGGCGCCATCTAGTGAATAAATTATTAGTTGCAGGTGTATTAGAAAGCTACTGCAGAAATAAGTAATGTAGGTTTAAAATGCCATTGGCAGCATAGGAAAAGCTAAACATGCATACAAAATAATCAAAATGAAACATAACTTGATACATGCACATCTATAGCAGTAAATGTGTCTTCCGCCGCACCGCTGCATAATAATTGTCATTTTATTGGAATATTTAAATTAGTGATGAGCGGGTTCAGTTCCTCGGAAACCGAACCCCCCCGAACTTCACCCATTTTACACGGGTCCGAGGCAAACTCGGATTGTCCCGTATGGCTCGGTTAACCCGAGCGCGCCCGAACGTCATCATCCCGCTGTCGGATTCTCGCGAGATTCGGATTCTATATAAGCAGCCGCGCGTCGCCGCCATTTTCACTCGTGCATTGGAAATGTTAGGGAGAGGACGTGGCTGGCGTCCTCTCCGTTTATTCATTGTTGAGTTGATGATGCAAATATTTGTGCTTGCTTATATCATTGTGGGGACTGGGGAGCAGCTTTATATTAATATAGGAGGAGTACAGTGCAGAGTTTTGCTGATCAGTGACCACCAGTTTTATCCGTTCTCTGCCTGAAAAAAACGCTCCTTATCTGTGCTCAGTGTCCTGCATATATCTGTGCTCACACGGCTTAATTGTGGGGACTGGGGAGCAGCTGTATTATATAGGAGGAGTACAGTGCAGAGTTTTGCTGACAGTGACCACCAGTATATGTTGTCTGCCTGAAAAACACTCCATATCTGTGCTCAGTGTGCTGCAGTGCATATATCTGTGCTCACACTGCTTTATTGTGGGGACTGGGGACCACCAGTATAATATTATATAGGAGGAGTACAGTGCAGAGTTTTGCTGACCAGTGACCACCAGTATACGTTGTCTGCCTGAAAAACACTCCATATCTGTGCTGCATTGTGTGGTATATAGTAGGAGTACAGTGCATAATTTTGCTGACCACCAGTATATAATATATAGGAGTACGGAACAGAAGGCCACTGCTGTACCTACCTCTGTGTCATCAAGTATACTATCCATCCATACCTGTGGTGCATTTAAGTTTTGCACAGTTTGCTGACCACCAGTATATAATATATAGCATTACGGTACAGTAGGCCACTGCTGTACCTACGTCTGTGTCGTCAAGTATACTATCCATCCATACCTGTGGTGCATTTCAGTTTTGCACAGTTTGCTGACCACCAGTATATAATATATAGCATTACGGTACAGTAGGCCACTGCTGTACCTACCTCTGTGTCGTCAAGTATACTATCCATCTAGATTCTATACCTGTGGTGCATTTCAGTTGTGCAGTTTGCTGACACAGTGACCACCAGTATATATAGCAGTACGGTACGGAAGGCCACTGCTGTACCTACCTCTGTGTCGTCAAGTATACTATCCATCTACATTCTATACCTGTGGTGCATTTTAGTTTTGCAGTTTGCTGACACAGTGACCACCAGTATATATAGCAGTATGGTACGGAAGGCCACTGCTGTACCTACCTCTGTGTCGTCAAGTATACTATCCATCTACATTCTATACCTGTGGTGCATTTTAGTTTTGCAGTTTGCTGACAGTGACCACCAGTATATATAGCAGTACGGTACGGAAGGCCACTGCTGTACCTACCTCTGTGTCGTCAAGTATACTATCCATCTAGATTCTATACCTGTGGTGCATTTCAGTTGTGCAGTTTGCTGACACAGTGACCACCAGTATATATAGCAGTACGGTACGGAAGGCCACTGCTGTACCTACCTCTGTGTCGTCAAGTATACTATCCATCTACATTCTATACCTGTGGTGCATTTTAGTTTTGCAGTTTGCTGACACAGTGACCACCAGTATATATAGCAGTACGGTACGGAAGGCCACTGCTGTACCTACCTCTGTGTCGTCAAGTATACTATCCATCTACATTCTATACCTGTGGTATGCCTCATTTTTCTTTGCATCATGTGCTGTTTGGGGACAATTTTTTTGAAGTGCCATCCTGCCTGACACTGCAGTGCCACTCCTAGATGGGCCAGGTGTTTGTGTCGGCCACTTGGGTCGCTTAGCTTAGTCACACAGCGACCTTGGTGCGCCTCTTTTTTTCTTTGCATCATGTGCTGTTTGGGGACAATTTTTTTGAAGTGCCATCCTGTCTGACACTGCAATGCCACTCCTAGATGGGCCAGGTGTTTGTGTCGGCCACTTGGGTCGCTTAGCTTAGTCACACAGCTACCTCATTGCGCCTCTTTTTTTCTTTGCATCATGTGCTGTTTGGGGACTATTTTTTTGAAGTGCCATCCTGCCTGACACTGCAGTGCCACTCCTAGATGGGCCAGGTGTTTGTGTCGGACACTTGGGTCGCTTAGCTTAGTCACACAGCTACCTCATTGCGCCTCTTTTTTTCTTTGCATCATGTGCTGTTTGGGGACTATTTTATTGAAGTGCCATCCTGCCTGACACTGCAGTGCCACTCCTAGAAGGGCCAGGTGTTTGTGTTGGCCACTTGGGTCGCTTAGCTTAGTCACACAGCTACCTCATTGCGCCTCTTTTTTTCTTTGCATCATGTGCTGATTGGGGACTATTTTTTTGAAGTGCCATCCTGCCTGACACTGCAGTGCCACTCCTAGATGGGCCAGGTGTTTGTGTCGGCCACTTGTGTCGCTTAGCTTAGTCACACAGCGACCTTGGTGCGCCTCTTTTTTTCTTTGCATCATGTGCTGTTTGGGGACAATTTTTTTGAAGTGCCATCCTGTCTGACACTGCAATGCCACTCCTAGATGGGCCAGGTGTTTGTGTCGGCCACTTGGGTCGCTTAGCTTAGTCACACAGCTACCTCATTGCGCCTCTTTTTTTCTTTGCATCATGTGCTGTTTGGGGACTATTTTTTGGAAGTGCCATCCTGTCTGACACTGCAGTGCCACTCCTAGATGGGCCAGGTGTTTGTGTTGGCCACTTGGGTCGCTTAGCTTAGTCACACAGCTACCTCATTGCGCCTCTTTTTTTCTTTGCATCATGTGCTGTTTGGGGACTATTTTTTTGAAGTGCCATCCTGCCTGACACTGCAGTGCCACTCCTAGATGGGCCAGGTGTTTGTGTCGGCCACTTGTGTCGCTTAGCTTAGTCACACAGCGACCTTGGTGCGCCTCTTTTTTTCTTTGCATCATGTGCTATTTGGGGACAATTTTTTTGAAGTGCCATCCTGTCTGACACTGCAGTGCCACTCCTAGATGGGCCAGGTGTTTGTGTCGGCCACTTGTGTCGCTTAGCTTAGCCATCCAGTGACCTCGGTGCAAATTTTAGGACTAAAAATTATATTGTGAGGTGTTCAGAATAGACTGGAAATGAGTGGAAATTATGGTTATTGAGGTTAATAATACTATGGGATCAAAATGACCCCCAAATTCTATGATTTATGCTGTTTTTATGTTTTTTTGAAAAAAACACCCGAATCCAAAACACACCCGAATCCGACAAAAAAATTTCGGTGAGGTTTTGCCAAAACGCGTCCGAATCCAAAACACGGCCGCGGAACCGAATCCAAAACCAAAACACAAAACCCGAAAAATGTCCGGTGCACATCACTAATTTAAATTCTGAAACATAAAATGCATTTTGTCTGCCTCTTCTCCTTCTGTAAAACAAAATAACTCTCTTTATTCAGAGGTCTTTTGCTTTGGAGGAGAGATGAGTATATTCAGACTAATCCCTGCAAAATCTTCTATTGTCTGCATTTAGCTGTGGACTATGCACAATTTAATCATAACTAGCCTGATTGGGAGGGATTGCAGTTCCAGCCACTTCCAGCAATCAGAAATCCATGAGATCTACGTCATCATCACTTTTAGTTGCACATGCATTAGTTCTATCCTTGGTTAGAGAAGCATACCACATATGCAAGCTGCAATGCACAGTTAGCTGAAAACTGCAAGATACCTCCGCAATCAGATTGGTGTGCAGCTCTGCATCAGGCATAAATAGCAATAACATCTATATAAGTATACTGGTTAGCTACTGAAAGGAAAAGTATCTGGCATAAAGTTGCAGTATGTTTTGACACCACAAGATGGCGTTGTGTAGGTATACTGTGATGTCATGTGTTTAAGCAAAGATGATGACGTTAAAAACAAATCTGCCTTATATGTTACTGTTTTAAATCAGTGAACATAACTGGCTGGAGACAAGGATACCGCATTCGTTGTACCTGGCTGTTGGTGGTGTTGTCAAGCCTTCACTCATAGCGATCTGGGAGCCAAGCACTTAGGGGTCTATTTGCTAAGCCTTGAATGGAAAAAAAGGGGGAGATGTACTAAACAGTGAAAAGAGTGGAGAAATGAGCCAGTGTAGAAGTTGCCCATGGCAACGGTTGCCTTGTATGCTCTCCCAAGATAATTATCAATACGACAACTGTTAAAAATCCAACAACCTCTAGAATTTTATGAGTCACATACATGATCCCTGCAACATGTAGAACTTACTTTTAAAACTGTCTGCTCATTGCAGTACATAGGTGACCCCTTATTCCATCCGCGGAGGGGCGGCTGTTTAGGGGGAGGGAAGAGGCCAGGGATCTCCGTTGTTGGACAGAGATTTCCTGGCCTCTGCGACGGGTGGCATGCACGGCGCCCAACAGTGGCTGAGAGATCCGATGCTCTTCCTAGGACACAGGACGGATCAATACTGCGGCAGGAGGTGTCTGCGTGTAATAGACGCCTCCTGCCGCATCACCATACAGCGCTATCCCTGCCGCATCACCATACAGCGCTATCCCTGCCGCATCACCATACAGCGCTATCCCTGCCGCATCACCATACAGCGCTATCCCTGCCGCCCCTGCCGCATCACCATACAGCGCTATCCCTGCCGCATCACCATACAGCGCTATCCCTGCCGCATCACCATATAGCGCTATCACTACTGCTTCCAAGGAAGGTGATAAAAAACGCTATCTGCGTCTGAATCAGACCCATTCTAATTCATCATCACAACATTGTACGGGCGTCTAATAGAAATGACGCAGCCACATGGGGCGAGAGCATTAGCAGAGTTGTTTTCAAGATGGGTTTCAAAAGCGCTACATACAGTAGGTGGCGATGACAGGGTTCCGTGTGCCGGGTGTTTGTGATCACAGCCTGTGCCTCTCAGGTGGAGAATATTTTATATGTATAGTAGATAACATATTATATATTTTTTTTCATTATTTAAATTATACTTTTTTCATTCGATGAAGTTTATTTTTTTTCTTTCGCTGCGTTTATTGGGAATGTAGCTCGGGTGTGGTATGGAAGGTAGATAGTAACTAAGTCGACAGTGTCTAGGTTGGCCACTATTGGTCGACAGTATCTAGGTCGACAGGGTATTTAGGTCGACATGGTTTAGGTCGACAGGTCAAAAGGTCGACATGAGTTTATGTTTTTTGGTGTCGTTTTCTTCGTAGAGTGACCGTGAACCCCAATTAGTGCACCGTGTCCCCTCGCTTCGCTCGCCATGCTTCGAGCAAGGTGCCTCGCTCCGCTACCGCTGCGCTCGGCACAGGTTACCGTTCCAATCGTAGTCCACGTGGATCGTTAAGTATGAAAAGGTTAAAAAAAATTGTGAAAAACTCATGTCGACGTTTTGACCTGTCAACATAGAACATGTCGACCTAGAGACCCTGTCGATCTAGAAACCCTGTCGACCTAGTTACTGTCGACCAATAGTGGTCGACCTAGATAGTGTCAACCTAGTTACTGTCGACCCAGAGACCGGATCCCATGTAGCTCGCCAGTTCTGCTCTGCCGCTTCCACTTCCACTGCATTCAGCGCTTCCCCTGCCAGGCTGATGTGACGCCTTATTCAGCGACTTAAATGGCGGCAGCGGAGGATTTCAGAACAGCGGTTCAAGTGTAAGCAGCGACGCAGGTTCAGTGCAGGCTGTATAATTCACAAGCGCCCTCTCATTCATATACAATAGCTCATTTACACAGCGCAGTGTTACAGATAATGCTTTATCCTAACAATAAGCTGCAACTGTCCTGTTAGCACCATCCGAGGACGCATTGCCAGGACGTACTGACTCCGTGCCCGATAAACAGGCTCCAACTACAAATCAGAGTCAGAGATATGTGTTATAATAGATCTACAATGTCTAGGCAGACAGTCAATAGATCGTCATGCATTAGGTCGGCAGGTACAAAAGCTCAACAGATAAAAGGCCAACCGTGGTTAAGGTCGACAGGTACAAAAGGCTGACAGGGTGAAAAGGTCGGCTTGACAACTATCGACACAAGTTATTTGTTTTTTTTAGGACAAATCTTGTATATTACATGTTATGTGACCACCATCAGTACATAAAACCTGTTAACCTTTTGTACCTGTCGACCTTAAGCTCTGTCGGCATTTTGTACCTGTCGATATAATGTCTATCAGCCATATGGTGTCGACCAATTGACTGACGACAAATACATTGTTGATCTATAATCCGGATACCGCCAGTCAAGCAGCTTAAGCTTTCTTATTTGACAGGGAAGGAGAATTTTCTTTTACCCCTTGTGTGTCACCGGGATGCCGTCTTTAAGATGATTTCTCATCAAGTTCGTATAACGATTTGTTTATATGTATATGTTCGTAAATATCACTAGAAAATCTGGTTCCCCCCCCAAAAAAGGAAGCTTCACATCTTGAAAATAATTCCCCTAATGCTCTTGCCCCACAGGGGTTTGTGCGCGCTAACTTAAATGGGGCGTCTGCGCCAGCACTGGAGGGATGAAGCACTGCCAAACTTGGTTCTCGTATGTTAAGTAATGACGGCTAGAGTTCTGTCTCCGCTATGCCCTTCCCTCCTCTATATACTAGTGTGACATGCGCTCTTTGCCGATCAGGGGATTCAAATGCACTAACAGGAGAAAGCACTGCAAAGTATAGGCAAACGCAGGGAGGGTTCCGGTTGCCTGAAAACCCCCTCCTCTTGGCAAGTGGCTCAAATGATGACAATAATAGCAATGGTATATAATACAATTACTAGAGCTGCAGCCACATCATGCAGTCAGTAGCGGATCTTGCCACGGGCAAGCAGGACTTTTGCCCGGGGCGCCGCCTTCCGGAGGGCGCCGGCACCTTCCGGAGGGCGCCAGCGCCATCCGGAGGGCGTCGCACCATGGCAAGATCCGCTGCTGCTGTGGTGCCCCCCGATGTCGCGGCCCGCTGTCCGTTGTGATGGGAAACTAGAAGCTACGCGTCTAGTTTCCCTTCGTGGGCTGCCCGCTGTGAAGGGAAACTAGACGCTACGCGTCTAATTTCCCTTCCTGGAGAGGACCTTCACTGTAATGATGTGCGGTGCGCGTTGACGTCATCGCGCACCGCACAGCAAAGGTCCTCTCCACGAAGGGAACTTGACGCTTAGCGTCTAGTTTACCTTCGTGGAGAGGACCTTTGCTGTGCGGTGCGCGATGACGTCATCACGCACCGCACATCCTACAACAGTACAGGGGGCGTAACCGACCACGCCCCCTGTATGAAGCCACGCCCCCTAATGCCGCCCGGGGTGCCAGAAGCCCTCGGAACCGGCCCTGCATGCAGTGTAAGGGATATGACCAGTGGCAGCAGCTTCTTCTACCAAGTTTGCTGTGTGTGTGGATCTGAATCTTCAGACCAGAGAGCAGCTACCAGGAAGAAGAGACAGGAGCCTTACAATAAGGCGGGAGAATGTGTGCTTAGAAAGTGCAGTACTCTGCAGCTATAGTGTTAAATATCAATACTGTTTTCCATACAGTATGCAGTGTATAAAAAGACCAATATTTACATTAATGTTCATGGTCGTTACTGGGTTCTTCTACAGCTCCCCCAGACTCCCGCACTTGCTCCAGTGTTCTGCAGTGTGGGATACTATGGACTGCATTTGGAAACCCCCCTCTAGAGATCCCTCGTTTGCCACTGCCACGTTTAGCCACGTGCTGTGGGAAGGGAAATATTCTTGGGCGCATTCCTGCTGCAGTTTTATTAAAGACAGGACAGTGTATGGGCTCTAATGGACTTTGTTTCAGGTTGCAATTGTGAATGAACAGACAGTAATTTAGCATATTCCTACTGCAAGACATGACCTGATCCCGGAAACCCTTGATCTAGAAGATAATATGATGGAGTGATATGACCTTATTGCCTCTTATTTCCCCAGCTTATTTAGCTTGTAAATTAATTCTACCAGCCTATACTCTGAGGAGCCTCGGAGTGTCTGGAAACAGATAGTGAGGCACAATACTCATCTTTCACATAAATTAGCTACCCATTTAAGACACTTCATTTAAAATGTTACCTCTAAATTACTTTCGGTTTCTTTCCATGAATTGCAGAATGATATTTTTTAGAACTATAATCATGATATTATGTTTTATGCGCATAGACTAGGCATAGCAAATGACAGATCTTCCAGCACAGCTATGTAGAGGCAAGGTGGTAATGGAAAGCAAATTAATACACCAGTTCCATCCTCTGGTGATTTCCCTTTGAGATGTGACTCCTTATCCAATTTTCACTAACATTTAAAAAATTGATATTCAGTTCTTGCAGCTAGGAAATGTCATGCCATATATTTAAAAGTTTAAAATGACTTTTTACACACTGAGCAAGGTAGAGGGAAACCAAACGCAGAGTTTTGCCATATACATTTTACATTAAAACAATAATAAGCCTCGCCGTGCTTCATCGGAATCCCGGGAGAGAGGGTTTGACTCTACACTGAGAATTGTAAAAAAAAAAAAGGTGACAAAAAGTGTCTGCAATTCCTATTAACATTAATTAATAATTAATTAATTAATTAAATAGATAATATTTATACAGATAATGCAAATGTCATGAGCATGAAACATTCTACAAAGGCATCTAGAATTCTGCTATTATAGAACAATAACTATTATAAAAAAATAAAAATAAAAGGACAATAAAAAGTAATGTGTTTCTCTTAGGTGATTTTAATTATCCAGATGCAAACTAGTGGTTCCGGCAATGCAAATGATTTTTAACTCTTTGGACCTTTAACCACTTAACCGACAATTTCCCCCCCCCCCACAAAACCGCTCAGAAATTGTTGTGTTTTTTTTTAAATTACTTATTAAAGTTTAAAAGTATTTTTAAAAATGTATTAAAATATTTTATTTAGAAAAATATATATCTAGGGGGTGTTTTGCACCTCCCCCCTATCCACACCACGTCTATAGACCCCCATTATAAAATAACTTCCCACCTCCCACTGGCAATAGACCCCCCCTCCCCCTCCCAAGTGGTCTAATAATAGTGACCCCCAGTACTACTGCCATAGAATAAAAAAAATTATAAACCACCCCCCCTGTTAAAAAAAAATTGTGCCCCTCTATCCTTTTGCCAATGTTTTTTTTTAACTATTATTTTACCCCCCCCCCCCCCTCCAGCATAATTTAACTTTATATTTCTCCTCCCACCCTCCCACTGGTTATAGGTCCCCCCTGGAAGTTACCCCACCCCCTATACTACCCCTCCCCTTCACCCATGCAGAGCGCAGCGGAGCGTATGTCAGGAGGGACTGATGACCAGGGGGCCCCAGTAATGTTGGGGGGCATGGTCGATGAGGGGGGAGTTGCCAGAGTGCTTTTTTGAAAATAGTAAAATATATAAATTATGGCAGTTGGGAGTCAGAGAACGCATCATTCTGGGGGATCCGGGGAGCCAGAGGAGATCTGTTCTGTACTTGGTGGCATTCTGCCACCAAGACATCTATGAATTGGGAAACAACATGGAAACATTTTAATTTCCAGAGTAAACATTTCGTATGAGAGTTACAAAACCTATGATTTTTCGAAGAGCAAAATCTAATCAGCTCGGAGAAGCACCGATGCTTGTATACTGGCAAAGTGCACTCTGAAGTAAGAGCAGTAGCAGCCAAATGGAAAAGATTGTGAATAAACAGTGGTGTAAGTACATACTGTATGGGAACATAATTCCTAGAGATAAAAGGCAACAATCTACTG
The DNA here is from genome assembly GCF_028390025.1 of Pseudophryne corroboree. Classification (NCBI taxonomy): domain Eukaryota; kingdom Metazoa; phylum Chordata; class Amphibia; order Anura; family Myobatrachidae; genus Pseudophryne; species Pseudophryne corroboree. The sequence continues at coordinate 458,735,317 of NC_086451.1, read as the reverse complement.
TATGAGATTAAATAAGAATGTTTTTGTGGTAATAAACGGCAGCTAAAAGCCACTGAAAATCCGTTCTGGAAATAGAATATAGCAAAATATCTAAAAACACCTAAAAAAAAAGAAACGCAGGTAGAGTAAAGTAAAAGCAGATGATAAATCTAATCTTAAGACATTTTTTTAAGTAAAGAAACAGCAAAGAAATAACACAAACGATATTGGGCACCACGTGATAAAGCAGAACATGACATGGTAAAAACTAAAGAGAAAGTTGGGTCTTTTAAATGTGGTTTTGTCTGCGCTAAATAGGAGAAAGTACCGGGAGATCAGTTGCTTAGCAACAGCCAATGCCCTCTGTTAATTGCTACTTCTAAGCTGCAGTAACACAGAAAAAAACTCAGTTCAGGTTAAACAAGATATAGGGATCTATGTACTAAGACTTGGAGATAAAGAAGTCGGAGATAAAGTACCAGCCAATCAGCTTCTAACTCATTTTTTAAACACAGCCTGTAAGATGGCAGTTGGGAGCTGATTGGTTGGTTGGTACAGATGGAGCCTTGCTCATCTATCCTTCTCTGCTGCACCTAGGTGCACCAAGGTTTATTAGCATAAGCCTTTAATCTATTGTTCTCAGCTGCAATACAATACAGAGAGAACAATACAGCAGAGGTCCGACAGCACTGGCTCAATTAATCCTATTAAAGGGATAGATGAGCAGGGCTCCTTCTGTACGATATCCTCTGGAAGGTCTCGGATAAACCACAGGGATCATGCAATGGAGACAGACGGATAAGGCACTGGTCAGAAAACCGGGAAGACATTAATAAGCAGAAGGGTCTGACAGTGAGGAGCCAGGATCGAGGATTCATACCCTGGAGCATACAGTCAACAATCACAAGTCTCAAGGGTATGCGGTTAGCATACCGAACGTCGGGATTCCGGCAGTCACAATACAGACGCCGGGATCCCGACGGGGGCATCATACTGCTGCCGCTATACCGCGAGGTATGTGCTTCCCCCTCTATGGGTGTCCACGACACCCATAGAGGGAGACTAGAACCTGTGGCGAATGTAGCCGAGCCCGCAAGGGGCATCGTTGCGCTCGCCACCCTGCCGGTATTCCACCGCCCAGGATGCTGATGTCAGGATAGTGACATTCGGCATCCTGGGCGGCGATATTACATACCGAACCCGTCTGAAGGTAGTTGGAGCAAGCCAAAGAGGAGCCTAAAAAGACGCCCAAAACGGGAATGCGCCCAGGGCCGGTGCTAGGGTGTTCGGTGCCTCCCTGCAAACTATAAATTTGCGCCCTCCCGTACTTTACAAAGGGACAGCGCACATAATGCTTATACACATAATGCCCCCCGTAGCAGTGACGCTTACACACGTAAAGCACCATGTAGCATTGACGCTTACACACGTAACGCCCCCTGTACCAGTTACGCTTATACAAGACGCAGTGGCGTTTACACGCATAATGCCCCTGCAGCAGTGACGCTTACACACGTAACGCACCCTGTAGAAGTGACGCTTGCACATGTAACACCCCCTGTACCAGTGAAGCTTAGACACGTAATGCCCCCTGTACCAGTGACGCTTACACACGCAACACCCCCTGTACCAGTGACGCTTACACACGTAACGCACCCTGTAGCATTGACACTTACACACGTAACGCACCCTGTACCAGTGACGCTTACACACGCAACACCCCCTGTACCAGTGACGCTTACACACGTAACGCACCCTGTAGCATTGACACTTACACACGTAACGCACCCTGTACCAGTGACGCTTACACACGTAACGCACCCTGTACCAGTGACGCTTACACACGTAACACCCCCTGTACCAGTGACGCTTACACACGTAACGCACCCTGTAGCATTGACACTTACACACGTAACGCACCCTGTACCAGTGACGCTTACACACGTAACGCACCTTGTAGCATTGACGCTTACACACGTAACACCCCCTGTACCAGTGACGCTTACACACGTAACGCACCCTGTAGCATTGACACTTACACACGTAACGCACCCTGTACCAGTGACGCTTACACACGCAACACCCCCTGTACCAGTGACGCTTACACACGTAACGCCCCCTGTACCAGTGACACTTACACACGTAACGCCCCCCTGTACCAGTGACGCTTACACACGTAACGCACCCTGTAGCATTGACACTTACACACGTAACGCACCCTGTACCAGTGACGCTTACACACGCAACACCCCCTGTACCAGTGACGCTTACACACGTAACGCCCCCTGTACCAGTGACACTTACACACGTAACGCCCCCCTGTACCAGTGACGCTTACACACGTAACGCACCCTGTAGCATTGACACTTACACACGTAACGCACCCTGTACCAGTGACACTTACACATGTAACGCCCCCTGTACCAGTGACGCTTACACACGTAACGCACCCTGTAGCATTGACACTTACACACGTAACGCACCCTGTACCAGTGATGCTTACACATGTAACGCCCCCTGTACCAGTGATGCTCATACAAGATGCAACGCCCCCTGAAGCAGTAATGCTTACATACATTATATTGCACAGTCACGCATACACCACATACACATATACATACACACACATGTACATACTGGGGGTCATTCCGAGTTGAACGCACGTAGCAACTTTTTGCTGCCTGTGTGATCAACTCGACGACGCCTATGGGGGAGTGTATTTTTGCATAGCAAGGCTCGGATCTCTTGTGCAGCCCTGCTATGCAAAAAAAGTTTTGTGTAGAACTAGACCAGGGTAATAGTTACTTACCCTGTGCGATCGATCCAGCGATGCAGGTCCCGGAATTGATGTCAGACATCCGCCCTCCAAACGCCTGGACACGCCTGCATTCGCCGAACCACTCCCAGAAAACGGTCAGTTGACGGCCCGGAACGTCTTCCTCCTGTCAATCTTCTTGCAGTCACCGCAGTGACCAGGCAACGACGCGCCTGTGCAATGCAGCCGCCGCGCATGCGCAGTTCCGGGCCGATCGACCAGTGAAAGCTCTCAGGAACGGAAAAAACAGTAAACATCGCTACACCATCGAATCATTACCATTCGATGGTGACAAACATCGGGATGCCACCATCGAATGGTAAAACCACTAACATCGGAAGAAAAACATCGATGGTTAGCAAACATCGACCATCGATGTCCATCCCTACTGTGAGTATGTGACAGGGGAGGAGGAGACGAGGGGGAGAGGAGGCTTCATGATGCGGGCGCCGCTGCCTGTCATAGAGTTTGACAGACGTAGCAGCCGGCATCAGCAGGGCAGGGGAACTCAGCACAGGGATGCAGAGCAGGGAGAACGCCTCTCCCCGCTGGCGCCTACCTGCACTGCATCCCTTTGCTGAGCGGTATGCGCCTGGCCTGAATGCGCCTGCATTTTTTTCCTACATATACTAAAACATCTGTAACGAGATATATATCATAGTAAAATGTTCTCTACCTGAAGATCCTAAAGCAGCCGCTCACGTTTTATTAATATACAAAGGAACTGTAACAGTAGAAAACTGTAAAAAGATTTTAAAAATCCGGAAAATGCACTCGGAGATATTTTGGAAGCCTGCTACGTCTGGCAGGAGGCACGGCAGCGCACCGTTGTGTCTTCCAGCATTGATAAATTGCTCTGCCCTTCTCGCTGCGGGTTTCTCAAAACATTTTTTAAGAGTTTGCACCTTTGTAACATTATTTATCTTGCAATATTCTCTGGGGATTCCGCAAAACAAGAAACAGATTAAACACAAAATAATAGATTAATTCATAGCCGCGAACAGTAAGATTACTCACAGCCCGGTGCTCCCACTCAGGTTCACAGTTTGGGCGCAACTCTTTCTTATTAGAACCACGGACGTCTGCGTTAATGATAAATCAGGTTCTGGAATATTGTAACATTGTCTTTTATTTATTTTTAGAACTCCTTTCTTTCTAGTAAGGCGCAATAAATAATTACTGCTGCTCGTTTAGTTTCAACTACCGCTCTGTCCAATAAGCAAAAAAAAAAACAAGATTTATTTTATCAAAATGTGGCGACTAGGATAATTCTTTTATTATCGGTTATTGCGCCAATCATAAAATAAATCACGCATGTGGCAGCTCACATACACAATGGAAGTGAATGCCTAGTTCATTAATAAACAATAACAAAATAAAATAAAAAACTGAAAAATATACATTTATGAATCTTTGAAAAAACATTTTTTTCAATCATGTTCAATAAGTATTGCAGTAATAAATTCTGTAAGTCCTGTGTATAAACACACACGACTTACAGAAATATATAGATTGCGCCTGCAGCTGGTCTACAGGGACGGGAGCCCGCAGTGAATTGGCAGGGCTCCAGCTACGCTGTGTGACAACGGCCGGTGCGTCAGGGTCAGACTCACAAGATTCAGCCGTCTGCAGCATGCAGAATCAGCGTTTACCGGTGGGGCCCATCTCACAGTCCAGCAGCAGTGGCAGGTGCACTGGGCAGGAGCCGTCCTGTCCCCTATTACAGAGTCCTGGGACAGAGCAGATTAACTCCATTGGAAGAGCAGCGGTCACACTTGGATCCAGCTGTGAACCACACAGGTGCTGCTGTACATGCAGGTGCCCCTTCAGTGCTTGGAGCCCGGAGGCAGGCGCCTCTGTTGCCTCTGAGAGTTACGCCACTGCAGCTAGGGAATATTACTGCTGGTGGCGTTTAGCACTGGCGACAGCAGCGTTATCACTAGTGATGACCCTTTGGTGTATATAGAGAAACACTTTCATAAATATGTGTTTTAGTTCGTAATCTGTCTTACTGGAGAAATGCACTTCTAGTGAATATTTCCTACTGCAATCCTTTCACCAGCATCACAGCTACGTCCAGAGGTGGGATGGCAGGCGGCAGCATACTCGCAATAGCTGGCCAATGTCAGTCCAAGTCCTAATGTTAATCCAAGTCATGACCTGAAATTAGGGTAAAGCCGAGTTGAACAACCATCCAATTGCAGAGTGTATCTTGTGTGTTTTCAGATTGCACATGCTCTGGTACCAAGTGTGCGTCTACAATTGTGACTGACTGGTGCGACTGAGCCGTAATAGTGCCTTCTAATGTCGGCAGTGTTCAGCTTGTGTCAACAGAATTGCCGGCTATTTAGCGTTTTCTGTAAGAGAAGATGTGCCTGTTTATAGATGCATCATTTGCACCAAGCCTAGAAGTGGTGCATACAATGTGATGATGTTGGTGTTGTGATACAGAAGAAAGACATTAAAAATATAGGTCGACACGACAGTCATAAGGTCGTCAGGGTCAAAAGATCAACAGACAAAGGGTCGACAGGGTCAAAATATCGACACACAAAAAGTTGGGTGTTGTTTTGTGTTGTTGTTTTTTACATTTACCCCAATTGCGTCACTTGCCACAAGGTTACTAATGGTGATAGTTTTTGACATGGATAGTAAATGCAGCAAAAGTTTAAAAAAACCTAAAAACATGTGTCAACCATACGTCAACCTTTTGACCTTGTCGACCTTTTGACTGTTAACCTTTTCACTGTCTATCTATCAACCACCTGTCTGATGTTGGCACATATTACTCAGCATACATGTTAATACACACATGCAGCGCCATACACAAAATACATTCAAATCAGCATCAGCCGCTAGTTTGGAGCGGGCAGCATATCCTCCCGGCTCAGCTCCTAGCTGTTACATCACAGCCAATGTGACATCAGAGCAAAGCGCCACGCTCCCAGTCCATTACCGACACCAAAGAGCGGCAGTCGGCAAATTCACAGCTGGCTGTTTCTCCTCCATGTTTGCGGCTGGTACTCAAAGTGACAACTAAGACATGAACGAATGGCAATATGCAATTTCCATAGCATAGTTATATTCGTAAAGGGTCATATAACATTGGAAAGAATAAGGTAAAAAAATAAATGAGTAAAAAAAAAAAGTACATATTAATAAAATAATAAATGTAAGAAATATATATCAATTCATATACAAAATAGACCATAATACATCAATATTAGTAAAATGTATTCATCTGTTACACTACAAAGAAATAGTACACTCTAATGAAAGCCCTAAGGTGCTAAGGTTTCCACCTAAAAAATCCAACAGGCCTCCTCCTGTCTCGGCTAAGGTTAACCAATTCGATTCCTTGACAAAGATGGTGTTCATATACTGTAATCTGCGTCTCAGGCTTCTGGTTGTCCTACCAACCTATTTATTCATGCAGGGAAGCCATCGATAGACCACAAATGTGAAAATAATGGAAAAGTGACATCACTCGGCGCTCCCAAAAATATAATAAAAAGTATCTTACATAAATTTGTGATACACTCCCCTTCCATTAGGAAGGATAAATACTTTTTCAAAACCAGTCTTAGGGGGGAATTCAAATGTTTGAAAAGTCGGTTGGGCGTCTGTTTTTTCCTGTCTATTAGATAGGAACAAACAGACTCCCAACTGACTTTTCAAACATTTGAATCTCCCCCTAAGAATGAAGAACAAACAACCACAATGGTGCAATATAGAAAAACTAAATAGGATCCAAAGTGAATTTTATTGGTCCCACTCACAATTATACAGGTGAATCATTGCGTATCACCCTTATAGGGTCAGTCGTCCACAAAAAGGTCTCTTCTTTAAAACTGGAACTTAAAAACATATATATAGTGCAATACTGATTGTTTAAAAACACATTTTTAATATACAAATACACTCACAAAGATAAAAATCAATTAGACATATCGCCAAGCTGTATTGTCCCCTAGGAAACACCATTCAGTCCAAAAGTGGCACGATAAATCCCTCTACGACTCCGAAACAGTGGAGGATGGCACCAAACCTTCTGGACATCCATGGTGTAGCCGTTTGGAGAATTGCAGCAATCTAATGTCCCGCAGCTTAAACGTGTTTTCGGATGTATTCGTCCTTCATGCCTCTGTATGATTCTGCCCCTAACTTTGAACTTCTTACAACTAATTTTGCTTCTTGAGCCCTCAACATTTTCCTCACAAATCCTGCACAGGTTACACTGATTACAGCCCTGCCAAATATTCCCCTCAGGAGGCTGTAAATGCTATTTTTATTTGTTCTAGTATAACTCCATCCTATTACTCATCACTGAAGCCTATGCTTGACTGTAAGGAGCATAAACAATCGGCAGCAACATTTTATCTGCAAAAATTAACACGGATATCGCAAAGAATTTCCTATTACGACGAGTATACGCTCTCCTGATTGCCAGATTTAAAAAAAAATGGGGGAACAGTCTGTACCCTGTAAAAATTATTTTGCACTATTAAAATACTCCAAAATGGCTGATTTGTACATGTCGACCATTTTCATGTCGACCTTTTGACCCTGTTGACCTTTTGACCTGTCTACCTTTTTCATGTCGACCGTTTGACCCTGTCAACCTAATGTCTGTCTAACATATGCTAGGGTATTTAATTATCCGCAAATTCGCTGCAATTCTCCGCCTGAAATTTTTTCACGGAAATCGGCCGAAAATTGCAGCGAAAACGCTCCGTTTTTCGACCTATTTAATTCCGACCGGGTTTCACGTGAAAATTCTTGCAATGAAAAGTGCAGGTGAAAATGGGGAAATCAGCCTGTACCCCAAAAAATGCTAAACTAACATAGGAAAATAGAAGAGAAGTGTGTTAGAGATCACATTAGAGGGTTTTTGGGAACTTAAATTGTGTGAAATGGCTGTTATATGCATTTTTTTTTTAAATGCTAAAAAATGATAGAAAGCAAGTTTTTTTGAGCAAAATAAATGCTCTCATTAAATTTGGGGTACATGAAAATGGGTATAAGTATATATTTGGGTCATTTTAGGGTACTTTAAAAAAAAGTGGAAACAGACCGATTACTCCCATCTGCAAGCCTAAAAAACACCTGTCCCACTCATAAAGCACCCCAATATACTTGTCCCATACCTTGAACCCCAATTTCCATCACTTTTTACTTTTTCACCCCAAAAATGACATGTCATTATTGGCCAATTAAAAATAATTAAAAACTTCAACGTGCCTAATTAGTCATTAAGGGGGGTGTCCCAGGAGTTCTGCACCATATCCAAGCATTTTTACCTTAAAATAGTGACTTTTCCCAACTTTTCACCTGCTTCAGAGAAGGTGAAGTGAAATTAGTGAAAAAATGATCACCGATACATTTTCCAGGATAATAGGCTGTAATTGCGTTTCACGTGAAAAGTCCGTTATCACTGCTAATTGAATATACCCCATGGTGTCTATCTATTGACTGTCTAACTAGACACTATCTATCTTTTATACCGGAACCGTTTCAGTGATTCATGGAAAGGGGACATTTAACTTCCTGTCAATCTGATGTTGTGGAAGAAACAGTCTAAGTGCATGTTATAAGCTTTTAACTCTGGAACATCCTGTTGAATGACATGCACATCAGCTCTGAAAGTTATTAAACCTAGTTTTTTGATGTCTGGCAAACCTTGCATTAGAATCTGTAATACGCACAGCTTATTAGATCATGGTCAGGTTAGTTCTGTGAAGTCCAATCAGTCTCCTGGTAACCAGTCAGCTGTGCAGACTAGGTCTCATTGTGCTGGGCTTTGTTCTGACTCCTAATTGTTGCAGTCTTTGACTGGTGCTGATGGCATGTCTCAGCCCTTATAGGAAGTCTCTCTGGACAGTCTGTTGTAGATTGTACTCAGTCTGATCCTGTCTTGTCCTAAAGCATAGTGTACTTGGATTTATGATGTGAGCTACTCAGCAAAGCTCATCTGCCTGTCTGTATCATTTGGAAAACCTGTTACCTGTTACCTGCTGAGATTTCTACGTCTCTATGGTGAAGCTAACCTGGAGTCTGTGGAAGATTTTCTAAGTATCTTGTTACAGTGATATGATTTGTACATATGAAAATAACTGTGTGGCATTTCATTATAGTGCTACTAATCTGCTATGCAAATTACTTGTGCTATTAGAAAGAAATGTGCAGTATTTCTCTACAAGACATTTATTTATGCATGCTGAAAATCTGTTACTACTTATTAATTCATATCTCTACTAGTGATGAGGGGGTTCGGTTTCTCGGAAACCGAACCCCCCCGAACTTCACGCTTTTTACACGGGTCCGAGGCAGACTCGGATCTTCCCGCCTTGCTCGGTTAACCCGAGCGCGCCCGAACGTCATTATCCCGCTGTCGGATTCTCGCGAGGCTCGGATTCTATCGCGAGACTCGGATTCTATATAAGGAGCCGCGCGTCGCCGCCGTTTTCACACGTGCATTGAGATTGATAGGGAGAGGACATGGCTGGCGTCCTCTCCGTTTAGATAGAGAGTGAGACACTTGATTTACTGGAGCATTGGGAGTACTCAGAGAGTGCAGAGTTTTGCTGATAGTTATACTAGTGACCACCAGTTTTATTTATTATTTAATATAATCCGTTCTCTGCCTGAAAAAAAACGATACACAGTCACATACCATATCTGTGCTCAGCCTCAGTGTGCTGCATGATAATATCATCTATGTATATCTGACTGTGCAGAGTAGTGCTCACTGCTCACACAGCTTAATTGTGGGGGAGACTGGGGAGCAGTTATAGCAGGAGTACATATTTAACAGTGCACACTTTTGCTGCCAGAGTGCCAGTGTGACTGACCAGCAGTGACCACCAGTATATTGTCTGCCTGAAAAAGTTAAACACTCGTGTGGTGTTTTTTTTTTTTATTCTATAAACGCATTCTGCTGACAGTGTCCAGCAGGTCCGTCATTCATTATATTTCTATCTTCTTCATACTAGTAGTTTAGGAGTCTGCAGTGCTGACAGTGTCCAGCAGGTCCGTCATTATATAATATATACCTGTCCTGCAGTAGTGATATATATATATTTTTTATATCATTATCATCCAGTCTATACTAGCAGACGCAGTATGGTAGTCCACGGCTGTAGCTACCTCTGTGTCGGCAGTCGCTCGTCCATAATTGTATACCTACCTGTGGTGGTTTTTTTTTTTCTATCTTCTTCATACTAGTAGTTTAGGAGTCTGCAGTGCTGACAGTGTCCAGCAGGTCCGTCATTATATAATATATACCTGTCCTGCAGTAGTGATATATATATATTTTTTATATCATTATCATCTAGTCTATACTAGCAGACGCAGTACGGTAGTCCACGGCTGTAGCTACCTCTGTGTCGGCAGTCGCTCGTCCATAATTGTATACCTACCTGTGGTTGGGTTTTTTTTTTCTATCTTCTTCATACTAGTAGTTTAGGAGTCTGCAGTGCTGACAATGTCCAGCAGGTCCGTCATTATATAATATATACCTGTCCTGCAGTAGTGATATATATATATATTTTATATCATTATCATCCAGTCTATACTAGCAGACGCAGTACGATAGTCCACGGCTGTAGCTACCTCTGTGTCGGCAGTCGCTCGTCCATAATTGTATACCTACCTGTGGTGGGTTTTTTTTTCTATCTTCTTCATACTAGTAGTTTAGGAGTCTGCAGTGCTGACAGTGTCCAGCAGGTCCGTCATTATACAATATATACCTGTCCTGCAGTAGTGATATATATATATATTTTTTATATCATTATCATCCAGTCTATACTAGCAGACGCAGTATGGTAGTCCACGGCTGTAGCTACCTCTGTGTCGGCAGTCGCTCGTCCATAATTGTATACCTACCTGTGGTGGGTTTTTTTTTTCTATCTTCTTCATACTAGTAGTTTAGGAGTCTGCAGTGCTGACAGTGTCCAGCAGGTCCGTCATTATATAATATATACCTGTCCTGCAGTAGTGATATATATATTTTTTATATCATTATCATCCAGTCTATACTAGCAGACGCAGTACGGTAGTCCACGGCTGTAGCTACCTCTGTGTCGGCAGTCGCTCGTCCATAATTGTATACCTACCTGTGGTGGGTTTTTTTTTTTCTATCTTCTTCATACTAGTAGTTTAGGAGTCTGCAGTGCTGACAGTGTCCAGCAGGTCCGTCATTATACAATATATACCTGTTCTGCAGTAGTGATATATATATATATTTTTTATATCATTATCATCCAGTCTATACTAGCAGACGCAGTACGGTAGTCCACGGCTGTAGCTACCTCTGTGTCGGCAGTCGCTCGTCCATAATTGTATACCTACCTGTGGTGGGGTTTTTTTTTCTATCTTCTTCATACTAGTAGTTTAGGAGTCTGCAGTGCTGACAGTGTCCAGCAGGTCCGTCATTATATAATATATACCTGTCCTGCAGTAGTGATATATATATATTTTTTATATCATTATCATCCAGTCTATACTAGCAGACGCAGTACGGTAGTCCACGGCTGTAGCTACCTCTGTGTCGGCAGTCGCTCGTCCATATTTGTATACCTACTTGTGGTGGGTTTTTTTTTTCTATCTTCTTCATACTAGTAGTTTAGGAGTCTGCAGTGCTGACAGTGTCCAGCAGGTCCGTCATTATACAATATATACCTGTCCTGCAGTAGTGATATATATATATTTTTTATATCATTATCATCCAGTCTATACTAGCAGACGCAGTACGGTAGTCCACGGCTGTAGCTACCTCTGTGTTGGCAGTCGCTCGTCCATAATTGTATACCTACCTGTGGTGGGTTTTTTTTTTCTATCTTCTTCATACTAGTAGTTTAGGAGTCTGCAGTGCTGACAGTGTCCAGCAGGTCCGTCATTATACAATATATACCTGTCCTGCAGTAGTGATATATATATATTTTTTATATCATTATCATCCAGTCTATACTAGCAGACGCAGTACGGTAGTCCACGGCTGTAGCTACCTCTGTGTCGGCAGTCGCTCGTCATCCATAAGTATACTAGTATCCATCCATCTCCATTGTTTACCTGAGGTGCCTTTTAGTTGTGCCTATTAAAATATGGAGAACAAAAATGTTGAGGTTCCAAAAATAGGGAAAGATCAAGATCCACTTCCACCTCGTGCTGAAGCTGCTGCCACTAGTCATGGCCGAGACGATGAAATGCCATCAACGTCGTCTGCCAAGGCCGATGCCCAATGTCATAGTACAGAGCATGTAAAATCCAAAACACCAAATATCAGTAAAAAAGGGACTCAAAAATCTAAAATAAAATCGTCGGAGGAGAAGCGTAAACTTGTCAATATGCCATTTACCACACGGAGTGGCAAGGAACGGCTGAGGCCCTGGCCTATGTTCATGGCTAGTGGTTCAGCTTCACATGAGGATGGAAGCACTCAGCCTCTCGCTAGAAAAATGAAAAGACTTACGCTGGCAAAAGCACAGCAAAGAACTGTGCGTTCTTCGAAATCACAAATCCACAAGGAGAGTCCAATTGTGTCGGTTGCGATGCCTGACCTTCCCAACACTGGACGTGAAGAGCATGCGCCTTCCACCATTTGCACGCCCCCTGCAAGTGCTGGAAGGAGCACCCGCAGTCCAGTTCCTGATAGTCAGATTGAAGATGTCAGTGTTGAAGTACACCAGGATGAGGAGGATATGGGTGTTGCTGGCGCTGGGGAGGAAATTGACCAGGAGGATTCTGATGGTGAGGTGGTTTGTTTAAGTCAGGCACCCGGGGAGACACCTGTTGTCCGTGGGAGGAATATGGCCATTGACATGCCTGGTGAAAATACCAAAAAAATCAGCTCTTCAGTGTGGAAGTATTTCAACAGAAATGCGGACAACATTTGTCAAGCCATGTGTTGCCTTTGTCAAGCTGTAATAAGTAGGGGTAAGGACGTTAACCACCTCGGAACATCCTCCCTTATACGTCACCTGCAGCGCATTCATCATAAGTCAGTGACAAGTTCAAAAACTTTGGGCGACAGCGGAAGCAGTCCACTGACCAGTAAATCCCTTCCTCTTGTAACCAAGCTCACGCAAACCACCCCACCAACTCCCTCAGTGTCAATTTCCTCCTTCCCCAGGAATGCCAATAGTCCTGCAGGCCATGTCACTGGCAATTCTGACGAGTCCTCTCCTGCCTGGGATTTCTCCGATGCATCCTTGCGTGTAACGCCTACTGCTGCTGGCGCTGCTGTTGTTGCTGCTGGGAGTCGATGGTCATCCCAGAGGGGAAGTCGTAAGACCACTTTTACTACTTCCACCAAGCAATTGACTGTCCAACAGTCCTTTGCGAGGAAGATGAAATATCACAGCAGTCATCCTGCTGCAAAGCGGATAACTGAGGCCTTGGCATCCTGGGCGGTGAGAAACGTGGTTCCGGTATCCATCATTACTGCAGAGCCAACTAGAGACTTGTTGGAGGTACTGTGTCCCCGGTACCAAATACCATCTAGGTTCCATTTCTCTAGGCAGGCGATACCGAAAATGTACACAGACCTCAGAAAAAGACTCACCAGTGTCCTAAAAAATGCAGTTGTACCCAATGTCCACTTAACCACGGACATGTGGACAAGTGGAGCAGGGCAGACTCAGGACTATATGACTGTGACAGCCCACTAGGTAGATGTATTGACTCCCGCCGCAAGAACAGCAGCGGCGGCACCAGTAGCAGCATCTCGCAAACGGCAACTCTTTCCTAGGCAGGCTACGCTTTGTATCACCGCTTTCCAGAATACGCACACAGCTGAAAACCTCTTACGGCAACTGAGGAAGATCATCGCAGAATGGCTTACCCCAATTGGACTCTCCTGTGGATTTGTGGCATCGGACAACGCCAGCAATATTGTGTGTGCATTAAATCTGGGCAAATTCCAGCACGTCCCATGTTTTGCACATACCTTGAATTTGGTGGTGCAGAATTATTTAAAAAACGACAGGGGCGTGCAAGAGATGCTGTCGGTGGCCAGAAGAATTGCGGCACACTTTCGGCGTACAGGCACCGCGTACAGAAGACTGGAGCACCACCAAAAACGCCTGAATCTGCCCTGCCATCATCTGAAGCAAGAAGTGGTAACGAGGTGGAATTCAACCCTCTATATGCTTCAGAGGTTGGAGGAGCAGCAAAAGGCCATTCAAGCCTATACAACTGAGCACGATATAGGAGGTGGAATGCACCTGTCTCAAGCGCAGTGGAGAATGATTTCAACGTTGTGCAAGGTTCTGCAACCTTTTGAACTTGCCACACGTGAAGTCAGTTCAGACACTGCCAGCCTGAGTCAGGTCATTCCCCTCATCAGGCTTTTGCAGAAGAAGCTGGAGACATTGAAGGAGGAGCTAACACAGAGCGATTCCGCTAGGCATGTGGGACTTGTGGATGGAGCCCTTAATTCGCTTAACAAGGATTCACGGGTGGTCAATCTGTTGAAATCAGAGCCCTACATTTTGGCCACCGTGCTCGATCCTAGATTTAAAACCTACCTTGGATCTCTCTTTCCGGCAGACACAAGTCTGCTGGGGTTCAAAGAACTGCTGGTGAGAAAATTGTCAAGTCAAGCGGAACGCGACCTGTCAACATCTCCTCCTTCACATTCTCCCGCAACTGGGGGTGCGAGGAAAAGGCTAAGAATTCCGAGCCCACCAACTGGCGGTGATGCAGGGCAGTCTGGAGCGACTGCTGATGCTGACATCTGGTCCGGACAGAAGGACCTGACAACGATTACGGACATGTCGTCTACTGTCACTGCATATGATTCTCTCCCCATTGAAAGAATGGTGGAGGATTATATGAGTGACCGCATCCAAGTAGGCACGTCAGACAGTCCGTACTTATACTGGCAGGAAAAAGAGGCAATTTGGAGGCCCTTACACAAACTGGCTTTATTCTACCTAAGTTGCCCTCCCACAAGTGTGTACTCCGAAAGAGTGTTTAGTGCCGCCGCTCACCTTGTCAGCAATCGGCGTACGAGGTTACATCCAGAAAATGTGGAGAAGATGATGTTCATTAAAATGAATTATAATCAATTCCTCCGTGGAGACATTCACCAGCAGCAATTGCCTCCACAAAGTACACAGGGAGCTGAGATGGTGGATTCCAGTGGGGACGAATTGATAATCTGTGAGGAGGGGGATGTACACGGTGATATATCGGAGGATGATGATGAGGTGGACATCTTGCCTCTGTAGAGCCAGTTTGTGCAAGGAGAGATGAATTGCTTCTTTTTTGGTGGGGGTCCAAACCAACCCGTCATTTCAGTCACAGTCGTGTGGCAGACCCTGTCACTGAAATGATGGGTTGGTTAAAGTGTGCATGTCCTGTTTATACAACATAAGGGTGGGTGGGAGGGCCCAAGGACAATTCCATCTTGCACCTCTTTTTTCTTTCATTTTTCTTTGCGTCATGTGCTGTTTGGGGAGTAGTTTTTGGAAGGGCCATCCTGCGTGACACTGCAGTGCCACTCCTAGATGGGCCAGGTGTTTGTGTCGGCCACTTGGGTCGCTTACCTTAGTCACACAGCTACCTCATTGCGCCTCTTTTTTTCTTTGCGTCATGTGCTGTTTGGGGGGTGTTTTTTGGAAGGGCCATCCTGCGTGACACTGCAGTGCCACTCCTAGATGGGCCAGGTGTTTGTGTCGGCCACTAGGGTCGCTTAGCTTACTCACACAGCTACCTCATTGCGCCTCTTTTTTTTCTTCTTTGCGTCATGTGCTGTTTGGTGGTGTTTTTTGGAAGGGCCATCCTGCGTGACACTGCAGTGCCACTCCTAGATGGGCCAGGTGTTTGTGTCGGCCACTTGGGTCACTGAGCTTAGTCATCCAGCGACCTCGGTGCAAATTATAGGACTAAAAATTATATTGTGAGGTGTGAGGTGTTCAGAATAGACTGAAAATGAGTGGAAATTATGGTTATTGAAGTTAATAATACTTTGGGATCAAAATGACCCCCAAATTCTATGATTTAAGCTGTTTTTTAGGGTTTTTTGAAAAAAACACCCGAATCCAAAACACACCCGAATCCGACAAAAAAAATTCGGTGAGGTTTTGCCAAAACGCGTTCGAACCCAAAACACGGCCGCGGAACCGAACACAAAACCAAAACACAAAACCCGAAAAATTTCCGGTGCTCATCACTAATCTCTACTGTAGAATATATTTGTGCTATTGGAGAGAACTGTGCAATATTTATATGCAAAGTGTTTACCTATAAATGCAAAAGTTTGAGTTGAAGTCCTGGCATCCGCCACTATGATTGTACTGTAGTTCTGGGAAATGGAGCTGTTACAAGTGAAGAATTCAGCAAGTTGGTTCTGTAAGCTCAAGATCACAGTACACATTGATAACATCTAGGAGCAGTTTGACATTAATGTCCACTTTATGAAACTGCAGTGGGAAATTTGTGGATTGCAACATGGCCACGTCCATGGTCTTGATTACCTGACCACCATAAGCAATTCAATTTAAAGTGTGAGAACAGTCAATAGGTAATCTGGGGTTGGTGCACTGGAGAAGGAGTTCATGTGACATGAAGTAACACAGGGCACCATTGTCAATTTTTATTTTAATGCCATTATTTGTCTCTTTATCTATTAAGATGGTAAATATTTCACCATTTTGTCCCTCTCTCAACAACAGTGTATGGGGTGTTTTCTGGTGGAGCGTCCGCAGTGTGAAATGCTGCAGGAACATGAAGTGTAAGGTTGTCTGTCATCAGCTTAAAGCTTGGATCTGTATCAGCGTGCAAAATGATTTTGTTTGCCACAGACATTGCAGCCTTTATAGTTGCTGCAGGGCCGGTTCTAGCTCTTTTGGCGCCCAGGGCGGAAAATAGGGGTGTGACTTCATACAGGGGGCATGGTCAGTTATGCCCCCTGTCGAGTTGTGCCCCCATTTGTGCCCCCTGTAGAGTAGCGCCGCTTACACACAAAAAAAAGTAATACTTACAATCCCCGCTCCTGATTCCTGACCGCTGCAGACCTCCACCGGTGCTGCTCCTCTCCTCAGATCTATGGGAGAGACGTCATGACGTCTCTCCCATAGCACAGCATAGACGCTAGAGGTCAATTATGACCCCTAGCGTCTGTGCCAGTACCACAATGCTGTGTGGTGCGTGATGACGTCATCGCGTACCGCACAGCAAAGGTCCTCTCCACGAAGGGAAAAGTTCCCTTCACAGTGGGGGACCAGCGGGGGGCACAGTAGCGGATCTTGCCATGGTGCGGCGCACTCCGGAAGGCGGCGCCCTGGGCAAAAGTCCTGCTTGCCCGTGGCAAGATCCGCTACTGAGTTGCTGCACAAATATATCAGAGGCACTTGTGGAAACAATACACCCCTATGATGTATAAATCCCACTGTTTAGGGCTGTAGTTGGGGGATGGATGTGCAGATGTGACAGAACTCCCTCCTCTGATAACTAATACTCCTATCTATCAATTACTGGCCATACTGACTATAAATGTATCAACATCCACACCGCCCTGGTGATTCTTATTCTCCCACGTCACCAGGGGGGCTGCCATACGCTCAACCTAAAGGGGGTGTTCCACTAAAATTACATGGCACATCTTTAATACAAGAATGCTGCTGCTCAAGTAGGAAATCCCAGGTGGTATCCCAGTTTCATTGGCCTCGAGCTTCCAGCGCTTACACCATGAACAGCATAGAGAAACATTAGCAGCACCTGTACAGACACATCGTTACAGTAGAAAAATGGCTACAATCATTTAGATGAAACATGCAGGCTAATAGCCTAGGCAGCAGCTGTGTGCCTTTAATGAAGTCCTTCTAAGTGTTTAAATAGTATCCAGAATTAATTTCTCTCCATTAATTTCTAAGACACTTTCATTAAGCGCTGAAAGTCTGTGTTAATGAGGATTCGGCGGCTCCTCCGGTTGCTCAATTGGAGTATTGATTACATACTGAGCGGTGGTTACATTTGTATCCAGACTTCTTAACTATGGGCCTAATTCTGATACAGTCGCAACTTCAATGGTGTCACAACTGAGCGATTATCGGAAGACGGCGCGTGCGTTGCGGCCACAGTGCCACGCGCCAAGATACCTTAGCAGGGAGGCCTCATGGGACAGGAAGAGGCCATTTGAGGGAAGCGTCAGGGTGCGTCTTAAAAAACGAAGGCGTGTTGTTACCATTTTCAGTGTGTGACTCGGGGTGCGACTATGATCTCGTAAGCATAAAACATTGCGTTCGTGGCCATTCTGCGCGGCCGTGGAGGCACTCAGCAGTTAATATAAATAATATGTATAAATCAGTGGTTCCCAAACAGGGTGCCGTCGCCTTGGGACACTTGCGCACATTATTGCACGACCAATTAAAATTATTTATGGTCAATTTAATAAGCGTCTGCCAGTCATAAAATGTGTGGACAAACAGAAGCAAATCCTGTCCCTCACCACATAACTGACCCTAAGGATGACATATAAACACAATTTACTTCATTTAATATATTTTGTTCTAAATATCTCATTAAGAAACTTTTGGTCCAGGGGAGCCGTGAAAAAACATTCTGATACCCCAGGGCACCATTATTCAAAAACAATTGGGAACCACTGGTATAAATAATATGTGTATGGTAGGTGGGATGCAGTGTGGTAAAACATCAAATCAAAAATACTTCCCATATAATTATTATATGCAAAGCTTTGTTTTTGTTTTTCTCAATAAGTGGTGTAACTGTATTTTTGTTTAATTTTGTAGACCATAAATATAAATTTTTGGGAATTCCTGTAGCTTATCATACAGTAGTTCTGATTTTGGCAACACTGCGCTGATTTGAGGACCTTGAAAGGGGCGGGGCTTACAAAGAAGCAGATTGGCCTTCACCTGAAGTGGGTGTGGTTGGTTGGATGGATTAGGATTGGTTTTGGGAGAATTGGGGGTGTGGTTCATGCTGATCAGGTTATGTTGTCTCAGTTTTGCTTGTATAAATTAAGACATGCAGTAGCATAGTGGCGTAGTGGTTAGCATTACTGCCTCACAGCACTGAGGTCATGGGTTCAGCTCCTGGCAATGGCCAATCTGTGTGGTGTTTGTATGGGGTGGTCTTCTGTTTGCCGGCGGTCGGGCTCCCGGCGCTCAGTATACCGGCGCCGGGAGCACGACAGCCGGCATACCGACACCTATTTTCCCTCGTGGGGGTCCACGACCCCCATAGAGGGAGAATAAAATAGTGTGGCGCGCGTAGCGCGCCACCGTGCCCGTAGCGTGGTGAGCGCAGCGAGCCCGCAAGGGGCTCATTTGCGCTCGCCAAGCTGTCGGTAAGCCGGCGGTCGGGCTCCCGGCGCCGGGATGCTGGTCGCCGTGAGCCCGACCGCCGGCCAGCCGTAGTGAACCCTTTGTATGTCCTGCGTATGTTTATGCAGGTGTTACCAATGCTCCGTCTTCTTCTCATACCGCAAAAACATACTAGTAGATTAAATGGGTTATGACATTAATGAACACAACAGGTGTGGGGGGGGTTTCTGTGAACATTTTTAAGTTCAGTAATCTAGACTATAAGCTCCATTGTGGCAGGGACTGATATAAATGGCATACATCGTCTGCACAGCCCTGCGTAAATGTGTGGCAGTGGCACTATATAAATCAATAATTGGTGCTGTGCTCTGGTAAATACTCCCATCATCTATTACAGCTTTGCCATTAATACAGCAGCAATGAGCTTTCCCTACCCTGTCCAAGTTACCTGCATGTGTTCAACCCTGAGGAGCTAACATCTGCAGAGAAGGTAACGCAAAATAGAGGGGGTAAATCAGACCCGATCATTCGCTAGCATTTTTTGCAGAGCTGCGATCAGGTCAGAACTGCGCATGCGTATGCACCGAAATGCGCAGGCGCGTTGCACGGGTACAAAGCGGATTGTTGCTGTGCGATGGGTTTTACGAAGAATCCATTCACACAGCCATTCGCAAGGAGATTGAGAGGAAGAAGGCGTTTGTAGGTGGCAACTGACCGTTTTCTGGGAGTGTTTGGAAAAACGCAGGCGTGTCCTAGCGTTTGCAGGGCGGGTGTCTGACGTCAATTCTGGGGCCTGGACAGGCTGAAGTGATCGCAGTAGCTGAGTAAGTCCTCGGCTGAGCAGAGACTGCACAAACTCTTTTTGTACCGCTCGGCTGCACATGCGAACGCACACTTGCACAGCTAAAATACACTCCTCTATGGGCGGCGACTATGCGAACGCAGGACTGAAAAAAAAACCTGAAGTGAGAGGGGATATATCCAGGAGTCTTAAAATTACATAGATGTGTCTGTTACCCGTAGCAACATAACTTTGACTATATTTAATAGAAGCCATTTCTTTAAATGTGGAATTATTGTTGATTTTTGCACATTCCCCCTTTCTGTACACACTGCAGCATTTACTGACAATATGGATTCCATTAATAATGAATTAGAGATCAGCAGTATCCAGCAATTGAATTAATCTGCCGAAAAAAAACAATCATTGAAAAATAACTGTACTCCACTAAAACACTAACGATGCGACTTCCTCTGGATAACGATGGGATGAAAAGGATGATTTGTAAGTGTGTTACAGGAGGTCAGGCGAGGACTGTAAAACTGCCTGACTCTGGGAAAATCTGACATTTACATAAATTAATTGAAATGTCCACGAAAGGAACAGTAGACTGAGTGTTTTATTCCAGGGATGATGTATGGCCAGGGCTGGCTAAAAAGGTCTTTATGCCAAAATGTATTTAGGATTTAGCCCAGGCCATAAAACTGGGCCATCAATCTGCGATATAACATGATGTGACCAATTGTTTCACTTCTAAAATTAGGATGGTCTTAAATAACAGATTATGACGGAAGTTTATCTGTGGTTATAGATGTTTCAGCTACAATATTTAACCAAAGATTTGAGTGTTGCTAACATGAGTCTGTTTTCTGTGGAACATTAAAGTAAAATTTTTGCTCCCAGTAAATCTACTATCCTATTAACCTAACTACCAATGCCCCAAATGGAGGTTACGACTCCCATGAGCGCCATTTAAACCCTGATATCAATGCCTGCCCAGTGTCTGTCTCACAAAGTTCAACTGTGCAATAAATTATTTGCCTTTACATTGTGGTGCAATTTGTGCACTTTGGAGGTCATTCCGAGTTGTTCGCTCGCAAGGTGATTTTAGCAGAGTTGCTCACGCTAAGCCGCCGCCTACTGGGAGTGAATCTTAGCATCATAAAATTGCGAACGACGTATTCGCAATTTTGCGATTACAAACTTCTTAGCAGTTTCAGAGTAGCTTCAGACTTACTCGGCATCTGCGATCAGTTCAGTGCTTGTCGTTCCTGGTTTGACGTCACAAACACACCCAGCGTTCGCCCAGACACTCCCCCGTTTCTCCAGCCACTCCCGCGTTTTTTCCGGAAACGGTAGCGTTTTTTCCCACACGCCCATAAAACGGCCTGTTTCCGCCCAGTAACACCCATTTCCTGTCAATCACACTACGATCGCCTGAGCGAAGAAAAAGCCGTGAGTAAAAATCCTAACTTCATAGCAAATTTACTTGGCGCAGTCGCAGTGCGGACATTGCGCATGCGCACTAAGCGGAAAATCGCTGCGATGCGATGAAATTTACCGAGCGAACAACTCGGAATGAGGGCCTTTGTCATGTCTGCGAGGTCAGGGGCGATTCTAGCCCTTGTGGCGCCCCGTGCGAAAATAGGGCGTGGCTTCATAAAGGGGCGTGGTCAGGTATGCCCCCTGTAGAGTTGTGCCCCGTTAGACTTGTGCCCCCTGTAGAGCTGTGCCCCCATTTGTGCCGCTTACAAAAACAAAAAAATTAATTAATACTCACCATCCCTGCTCCTGATTCCCGACCACTGCTTACCTCCATCGCCATCTCCGGCCGCCGGCGCCGCTCCTCTAATCTATGGGAGAGACGTCATGACGTCTCTCCCATACCACAGCATAGACACTACAGGTCAATTATGACCCCTAGTGTCTATGTGCCGCTCACACAATGCCATGCGGTGCATTGCGCACCGCACAGCTGTGACAGCACAGCACCAGGGGGCACCACCAGTAGCGGATCTTGCTACGGCGGCGGCACCCTCCAGATGGCGGCGGCACCCTCCGGAAGGCGGCACCCCGGGCAAAAATCCTGTGTGCCCGTAGCAAGGTCCGCTACTGTGCGAGGTGCAAATGTTTTCTACAGATCCAGATCATTGGAAGGCTGTATAGACCATGTAGACCTGGGTTTGTCCTGGGAAAATAACAGGGGGACACTTCGTTTATGATTTTGTTTTGCAAACGAACTGTGAGCCTAAGGGGCCCTTCTCACTGGCCGACCCGCCGCCGAGCTGCCCGACGGCGGAGACGGCCGACGAGCGACCCGGCGGCGGGGGGGCAGTGACGGGGGGAGTGAAGTTTCTTCACTCCCTCCGTCACGCGGCTGCATTGAAGTGCAGGCAAATATGGACGAGATCATCCATATTGGCCTGCATGCACAGCCGACGGGAGACCAGCGATGAATGAGCGCGGGGCCGCGCATCGTTCATCGCTGGAGTCTCCACACTGAAAGATATGAACGAGTTCTCGTTCATTTATGAACGAGATCGTTCATATCTTTCAGAAAATCGGCTAGTGTGTAGGGCCTATAACTCAGACCTGATCACTATGCTGCTAAAAATTGCTGTCCTGCGATCAGATTGTCGCCGCCCAAGGGGAGTGTATATTCGCCGTGCAAGTGTGCGATCGCATGTGTACGCCAAGCATCTAAAAATCCCTGTCAGCGGACAGCTGCAAATCCGTTCGCACCTCACTCAGTGAGGTGTGTGCAGTGTGTGCGCAGCCCAGGATTTACTCCTACAATGCGATAGAATCAGGCTGATCGGGGCTGGAGCTGACGTCACACACCCGCCTAGGGAACGCCTGCGTTTGTCCTGACACTCCCAGAAAACGGTCAGTTACCACCCACAAACGGCCTCTTCCTGTCAGTCAGCATGCAAATGGCTGTGCGATTAGAATTTTTGCACCAGCTGACCGGCGATGCCTGTTGTTGTTTGCCGACATGCGTGCACATAGTGGTGCATACACAGTTAATCGCTGATCGCCCGCTTTGCGAAAACGCACAGCGGCGATAAGGTCTGAATTACCCCCAGTGTGTGTGTGTGTTATAAGAGTACAAGGTTGCAGAACTCTGGTTCTTCTAAGAGTTTGGTAACACTGTCATTGGCCCAGGAGGCCAGCGATACAGTAACACTGTCATTGGCCCAGGAGGCCAGCGATACAGTAACACTGTCATTGGCACAGGAGGCCGGCGATACAGTAACACTGTCATTGGCCCAGGAGGCCAGCGATACAGTAACACTGTCATTGGCCCAGGAGGCCAGCGATACAGTAACACTGTCATTGGCCCAGGAGGCCAGCGATGTCATTGGCCCAGGAGGCCAGCGATACAGTAACACTGTCATTGGCCCAGGAGGCCAGCGATACAGTAACACTGTCATTGGCCCAGGAGGCCAGTGATACAATAACACTGTCATTGGCCCAGGAGGCCAGCGATACAGTAACACTGTCATTGGCCCAGGAGGCCAGCGATACAGTAACACTGCCATTGGCACAGGAGGCCAGCGATACAGTAACACTGCCATTGGCCCAGGAGGCCAGCGATACAGTAACACTGCCATTGGCCCAGGAGGCCGGCGATACAGTAACACTGTCATTGGCACAGGAGGCCGGTGATACAGTAACACTGCCATTGGCCCAGGAGGCCGGCGATACAGTAACACTGTCATTGGCCCAGGAGGCCAGCGATACAGTAACACTGCCATTGGCCCAGGAGGCCAGTGATACAGTAACACTGCCATTGGCCCAGGAGGCCGGCGATACAGTAACACTGCCATTGGCCCAGGAGGCCGGCGATACAGTAACACTGCCATTGGCCCAGGAGGCCAGCGATACAGTAACACTGTCATTGGCCCAGGAGGCTAGCGATACAGTACACTGTCATTGGCCCAGGAGGCCAGCGATACAGTAACACTGCCATTGTCCCAGGAGGCCAGCGATACAGTAACACTGCCATTGGCCCAGGAGGCCAGCGATACAGTAACACTGCCATTGGCCCAGGAGGCCAGCGATACAGTAACACTGCCATTGGCCCAGGAGGCCGGCGATACAGTAACACTGTCATTGGCACAGGAGGCCGGTGATACAGTAACACTGCCATTGGCCCAGGAGGCCGGCGATACAGTAACACTGTCATTGGCCCAGGAGGCCAGCGATACAGTAACACTGCCATTGGCCCAGGAGGCCAGCGATACAGTACACTGTCATTGGCCCAGGAGGCCAGCGATACAGTAACACTGTCATTGGCCCAGGAGGCCAGCGATACAGTAACACTGCCATTGGACCAGGAGGCCAGCGATACAGTAACACTGCCATTGGCCCAGGAGGCCAGCGATACAGTAACACTGTCATTGGCCCAGGAGGCCAGCGATACAGTTACACTGTCATTGGCCCAGGAGGCCAGCGATACAGTAACACTGTCATTGGCCCAGGAGGCCAGCGATACAGTAACACTGCCATTGGCCCAGGAGGCCAGCGATACAGTAACACTGCCATTGGCCCAGGAGGCCGGCGATACAGTAACACTGCCATTGGCCCAGGAGGCCAGCGATACAGTAACACTGTGATTGGCACAGGAGGCCAGTGATACAGTAACACTGCCATTGGCCCAGGAAGCCGGCGATACAGTAACACTGCCATTGGCCCAGGAGGCCAGCGATACAGTAACACTGCCATTGGCCCAGGAGGCCAGCGATACAGTAGCACTGTCATTGGCCCAGGAGGCCAGCGATACAGTAACACTGTCATTGGCCCAGGAAACCAGCGATACAGTAACACTGTCATTGGCCCAGGAGGCCAGCGATACAGTAACACTGCCATTGGCCCAGGAGGCCAGCGATACAGTAACACTGCCATTGGCCCAGGAGGCCAGCGATACAGTAACACTGTCATTGGCCCAGGAGGCCAGCGATACAGTAACACTGTCATTGGCCCAGGAGGCCAGCGATACAGTAACACTGTCATTGGCCCAGGAGGCCAGCGATACAGTAACACTGTCATTGGCCCAGGAGGCCAGCGATACAGTAACACTGTCATTGGCCCAGGAGGCCAGCGATACAGTAACACTGTCATTGGCCCAGGAGGCCAGCGATACAGTAACACTGTCATTGGCCCAGGAGGCCAGCGATACAGTAACACTGCCATTGGCCCAGGAGGCCAGCGATACAGTACACTGTCATTGGCCCAGGAGGCCAGCGATACAGTAACACTGTCATTGGCCCAGGAGGCCAGCGATACAGTAACACTGTCATTGGCCCAGGAGGCCAGCGATACAGTAACACTGCCATTGGCCGAGGAGGCCAGCGATACAGTAACACTGTCATTTGCCCAGGAGGCCAGCGATACAGTAACACTGTCATTGGCCCAGGAGGCCAGCGATACAGTAACACTGCCATTGGCCCAGGAGGCCAGCGATACAGTAACACTGCCATTGGCCCAGGAGGCCAGCGATACAGTAACACTGTCATTGGCCCAGGAGGCCAGCGATACAGTAACACTGTCATTGGCCCAGGAGGCCAGCGATACAGTAACACTGTCATTGGCCCAGGAAACCAGCGATACAGTAACACTGTCATTGGCCCAGGAGGCCAGCGATACAGTAACACTGTCATTGGCCCAGGAGGCCAGCGATACAGTAACACTGCCATTGGCCCAGGAGGCCAGCGATACAGTACAGATTTACACTCTGCAGTGAGTTCTTGGCACTTGTGTAGGAAAGATGGAAGGTGGTGTTTTACTCAGATAAAGTACTTCAACGTTATTCAGCCCATTCTTTATATGTGTTTCACCTAACCACTGATGAAGCCTTTATCTCATAAACAGGGTAATGATGGAACCCTAATTAGTGACAGGAGTGAAACAGATAGGTGCTATTAAAGCAAATATGTTTCAGCGCTGTTACTGATAGTACAAATTTACATTGTTAGCGGAGAATAGCAGAATAGAATTAGCAGAGTAGCATAGAATAAGTAAGTAGTGTTGTCTAATACTTTTCCGGGGGTGTAGTATGGTATGCCGGCGGCCAGGATCCCGACCTCCAGCTGGCGGTATGAGCGCAAATGAGCCACTTGCAGGCTCGCTGCACTCGCCATGCTGCGGGCATGGTGCACGCTATTTATTCTCCCTCCAGGGGGGTCGTGGACCCTCAAGAGGGAGAATATCTGTCGGTATGCCGGGAGTCAGGATTACAGCGCCAGTATACTGAGCACCGGGATCCCAACAGCCGGCATACTGAATACCACCCCTTTGCCGGGTTTAGTTCACTTAATGTGGCAGTAGCAAGGGTCAAGCAGACAGTAGTGAAGGTCTGATACACAACATGTTCAAACAGTATTCTGAAACGCCAAAGAGAGTAAATGGGGATCCACAGCCCAGTCAGTACACAGGACAACTTCAGGAGAAGGGATGTGAAGTGGTCAGCAGGTAGGCTAGAATCAGACTAGACAATCACCTAGCACTGAGTGCTAGGTCCAGATATTCCTTATAATCTCATCAGTGGCAGAGCTTGCGTGTGGTGGGCCTAGGTGCAAAAATATGCTCTGCCCTCCACACACACACACACACACACCCTACGGGGAGACGCAGAGAGTGACAGGGGAGAAGCAGTGGGTGACTGGGAAGACGCAGTGGGTTGACAGCAGGAGAGGCCAATGGTGACTGGGGAGTCAATAGGTGTCAGGTATAGGTGGCTGGGAGAGACCAAAGGTTACATGTAGGGCAAGGGGTGGCAGGGAGAGGTAGATGGGTGATTGAGGTGGCAATGGGTGATGGGAGAGGAGGATAGGGAGAGGCAGTGGGTGATGGGAGCAGAGGGTGACAGGGAGAGGCAGAATGTGGCGGGGGGCAGTGGGTGGCAGGTGGTGATTGAGGAATCAATGGATGACAGACAGGTAGAGGGTGACAGAGATAAGGTGGCAGAGTGAGGCAGTGATGATGGGAGAGACAGATAGGGAGAGGCAGTGGGTAACTGTCATGAACCGATCACTCACCGCTGTGGGTTCTGGGGTCCGTCCATTGCCGGCGCGGTTGCTCGCAGTGCTGTGTGGTCATGTGGGGAGGCAGCGTGATCGGCGGCAGAGGTGATGCAGGTTCTGGGAGTGCGGGGACCGAATGGCCAGAGGCACCTCTGTGTGTCTGTAGTATAGGAGGTGGCCATGTTGGAGACCAAATGCAGCACCTGTGAGCACCTGTGGGTAAGTGTTAGCCAATCCTGTGCTTGTTGGATTATTTCATTCTTGGCCAGTGCTTTGTTGTAGCTACTCTGTACCCTAGCTCTGTATTCTACCTGTGGATTCTGTGTGATTCCAGTGGTCCTGATATTGCCTCCTCTCCCAGAGGTCTGCCTGCAGCCTTCACCGCAAGTGATCCACCAGCTCCCTGCTGTGCTGTCAGTCAATCACTCTCTAAGTGGCAAGAAGTAGATTTCCGGAGGCCCGTGAGAGGTTACCCTGTTCGTTCAGTGACTGCCTGCTATAATCACACAGCCTGTAGAAGTTTCTACTTAATCCTGGTCTTCGTTCTCTCATCACTCAGTTTAACCCATTCTTCACTGTTGTCGTCTGCTACAGCTCTTCACAGTGTTTCAAGTATAATCTTCACAACCTGCAAGTATTCTTTTCAGCATTTGTATCTACATTTTGCATTAGTCAAAGACAATTCTTCACAATTCTTCAGTTCAGCCTTTTAAGCTTCAGTAACAAGTCTTTACAGATATTCATCTATGTCTACAATATCCAGTTAACACTTCTTACAGTTTGGCACCAATCATTGCTTCATATTGGACAATTCTTCATTAATCTTCAGGCACATTTTATCTTATTCATATGAACATTTCTTCAATGCATCTTTAATACAGATCCTGCTTATCTTTATGCCATTCATTGCAATATGTCAGTATATATATGGTGATTGATTGTAATTTAACTCCTTATTGGAATTGTTGCCTATTAATAAATATATGAAATGGAATTATCTTTGTCCTCTCTGTTTTCACCATACTACAGCACCTACACCGTTCGTTGGTCCAAGGTAAACGGATTCACAAAATCAGTCGGTCCTGACCGTAACTGGGGAGTCAGTGAGATGGGGGCATGTCTGCTGCATGTGTGAGTGAGAGCAGGAACACAGCCTGCTGTTGTGGCTGGGGACAGAGCTGGACTTCCTCCTGGGGCTGCACTGGCAGAGTGGCTGCAGGAAAGGGCGTGATTTACTTCTGATGCTTACTTCTGGGGCCAAGTCCACTTCACGTCAGTGTGACTCAGATGTCTCAGTGTGTGGGGTGGTTGTGCAGGCAGTGCTGTTGTTCCCCCTATCAGACTAGCCATGATAGTACCACCTCCCCCTCAGCACTCATCCAGTCCCCAGCACTCAGGAGGCAAAGAGGAGGAGCTGGGGAGAGATATCAGGGAGGTCCCCATTGCCCCTCTATCTGACCTCTGTCTGGTATGCATCCCCAGGGACCACTCCTCTTATCACAGGCGGGGGAGTAATGAGTATGTTTGACTCATTATAAAGCTGCTAAGGGCCCCAGTGCAATGCACCATCGCTAGTCCCACCACTGTATCCCACAGTTTCCATGAAGTAAATTATTTGCTGCAGTTGTCAATTGTTTCCGTGAAGTAAAGTCTTTGCTACCACTGGCAAATTTTTCCATGATATAAGGGCCCTCATTCCGAGTTGTTCGCTCGCTAGCTGCTTTTACCAACAGTGCAAATGCTAGGCCGCCACCCTCTGGGAGTGTATCTTAGCTTAGCAGAAGTGAGACCGAAAGGTTAGCAGAACTGCTCATAAAAATTTTCATGCCGTTTCTGAGTAGCTCTAGACCTACTCCTACCTTGCGATCACGTCAGTCAGTTTAGTTCCTGCTTTGACGTCACAAACACACCCTGCGTTCGGCCAGCCACTCCCCCATTTCCCCAGGCACGCCTGCGTTTTTACCTGTAACGCCTGCATTTTTTAGCACACTCCCAGAAAATGGGCAGTTACCACCCAGAAACACCCACTTCCTGTCAATCACTCAACGATCAACAGAGCGACAGAAAAGCGTCGCTCGACCTTGTGTAAAACTGCATAGTTTTGTGTGAAAGTACTTCGCGCGTGCGTACTGCGGCCCATACGCATGCGCAGAAATGGCGATTTTTAGCCTGATCGCTGTGCTGCGAACAACGGCAGCTAGCGATCAACTCGGAATGACCCCCAGAGTCTTTGCTGGAGTTGCCAACTGTTTCCATGTAGTGAAGTCTCTGCTGCAGTTGGCAACTGTTTCCATGAAATAAATTCTTAAATTCTTTGCTGCAGTTGGCAACTGTTTCCAAGAAGGGGTGTAGTAGGGCTGACCGGCGGTCAGGAGACCGCCGGTCAGCTTACTGACGCCGGGATCCCGGCAGCATACCGACGCCGGGATCCCGGCAGGGAGGGGCGAGTGCAGCAAGCCCCTTGCGGGTTTGCTGCGCTTACCACGCTGCGGGCTCGGTGGCGACCTGCGGTAGCCACGGGATCTATTCCCACTCTATGGGTGTCGTGGACACCCACGAGTGGAAATAGTCCCTGTTGGTTGGCATGCCGACCATCGGGATAGTGAGCCGTCGGGATGGTGGAGGAGGTCATGTGACTGTCGGTCAGCTGACCGGCGGTCACATGAATACCACCCCCAAAAAGTAAAGTCTTTGCTGCAGCTGGCAACTGTTTCCATGAAATAAAGTCTGGGGATGAAAAATCAAGAGTACCAGTCCGACATTAATTTGCCAGTTCCAGAGTTGTAAAAAAAAAGGAGTTTTTAAGGGAACAAGAAATATTTGGTTGGAATGTAGTGCCGATTGGATGAGAGCATGGGAATGGATGCTATAGCAGTGACTGCTCTCAGCCAATCAGCGCCTTCTCATTCCTTCCTGTAGCAGTATCCACTAGCAATGGTACTGTACACAGTAAACAGTGCCCGTCTGGTAGGCTCCCTTCATTTTTGTATTTTACTAAGATCTTTGGAAGCCTAATTGGAATGAAGTGGAGGCCATCCAAGGATTTGGTACTTCTGTAATATGTGAAGTTTGGATTTTTGATTTTTGTTTCAAAAAAAGTAGAGATGAGCGGGTTCGGTTTTACTCGGTTCTCAAAACGGCATCTTATTGGCTCACGGATGTCTCTTGTTTTGGATAGCCAATAAGATGCGTTTTGAGAAACGAGTAAATCCGAGTAAAACCGAGTAAAACCCGAACCCGCTCATCTCTGAAAAAATATTACTAACAGTCAGAGTCCATAAGTGCCATCACGTCCAGGCGGACTTGCTGGCCATTGTAGTCACGATTCATGTGTTAAAACGAGGGGCAACAGGTTCTTAAATATGTTAAAGGATCACTGCTTGTCTCAATTAGTCGAGGACCCAACTAGAGGTAAAACTACCCTGGATCTAGTAATTACTAATAATGTGGACATTATATCAAACATTAAAGTTGGGGAGACTTTGTGGGTAACAGTGATCACTATATGATCACAGTCGACATCCGTTTCAGGAAACATAGCTACAGGGGCTCTACCAAAACATTTAACTTTAGGAAGGCTAATTTCAGTATGCTGAGATGTGCACTTAACGACATTGAGTGGGAAGTTTTATTTCATAACAAAAACACTTCGGAAATGTGGGATGTTTTAAAAGGGTCGCTGGATAGCAATATTCACAAATGTTTTCCCATGGGCAGTAAACGCAGGAGTACTAAACTCAAACCGATCTGGCTTAACAAGAAGGTCAAGGTAGAAATGGATAAAAAAAAAATCGGGCTTTCAAAGCATTTAAATCTATTGGAAAGGAGAAGTCTTTCAAGTATTACAAGGAATGTAATAAAAAATGCAAAAAGCAATAAGAGCAGCTAAAATGGAGAATGAAAAGCAAATCGCTATAGAGAGCAAAACCAATCCTAAAAAGTTTTTTAAATACATAAACAGTAAAAGGTTAAAAAAGGAGAATATAAGCCCATTAAAAGGTGAATTTGGAGAATTGATAAATGATGACGAAATAAAAGCGGAAATACTGAACACATTTTTTTCATCAGTATTCACCAGAGAAGAACTGATGGTGGGAGTAGTTTATAACACTTGTGACAGAAATGATTCATGGATAGATACTTGTTTAAGTGAAGAAGTAGTCCGGGAAAGACTAAGCAAAATGAAGATTAATAAATCATCTGGTCCTGATGGACTTCACCCGAGGGTTCTTATGGAGCTTAGTTCATAACTAGCACGACCCCTATACTTGATTTTCAATAGTTCAATTAGATCAGGCATGGTACCAAAGGATTGACGTATAGCTGAGGTAGTGCCATTATTTAAAAAGAGATCCAAAAATCATCCGGGTAACTGCAGACCGGTTAGTTTGACGTCTATAGTGGGGAAAATATTGGAAGGAATTCTAAGGGACAGCATACAGGAGTATCTACAGACCGCTATGATTATTAGCAAGAACCAGCATGGGTTTGTGAGGGACAGGTCATGTCAAACTAACTTAATTAGCTTCTACGAGGAATTGAGCAATAATCTTGACGAGGGAAAAGCAGTGGATGTGGTCTACTTAGATTTTGCAAAAGCCTTCGATACAGTGCCTCACAGGAGATTGATCATCAAATTAAAGGAACTTGGTCTAGGAAAAACTATTTGCACATGGATAAGTAATTGGCTGGATAGCAGGGTACAGTGAGTAGTGGTCAATGGGAAGTCCTCAACCTGGTCCCCAGTAGTCAGCGAAATACCACAAGGGTCCGTACTCGGACCACTACTGTTCAACATATTTATCAATGACCTAGAAATAGGCCTGGAAAGCACAGTGTCAATCTTTGCAGATAATACTAAACTGTGTAAGGTAATTAACTCGGAATTAGATGTGGAGTCCTTGCAGAATGATTTATCTAAACTTAAATTCTGGGCGTCTAAATGGAAAATGAGGTTCAATACAGACAAATGCAAGGTTATGCATTTCGGGACTAAAAACAAACTTGCAGCCTACATATTAAATGGGGAACGTCTAGGGGAAACAGAGTTGGAAAAAGATTTGGGAGTACTCATTGTTAATAGGCTTAATAACCATACACAATGTCAAAGCGCAGTAAAGAAGGCAAGTAAGGTGCTAGCGTGTATAAAACGGGGAATTGAGACAAGGGACGAGGATGTAATCATGCCTCTGTATAAGGCATTGGTACGTCCGCACCTGGAATATTGTGTTCAGTTTTGGGCACGATTGTATAAAAAAGATATTGGTGAACTCGAAAGGGTTCAAAGGCGAGCTACTAAATTGATTAAAGGCCTAGAGGGACTGGATTACGAGGAAAGGCTTACTAGGTTGAATATGTATATACTAGAAAAGAGGCGTCTAAGAGGAGATATTACTAATATCTTCAAATTTGTAAAGGGGCATTATAAGGAGTTATCAGAGGAATTATTTATTAAAGGAACACAGTTTAGGACACGTGAGCACTCGCTGCGGCTGGAGGAGAGAAAGTTCTGAACGCAGCGGAGGGAAGGGTTCTTCACTGTTAGGGCAATAAGGATTTGGAATTCCCTGCCAGGGAAGGTGATAATGGCGGACTCTGTAATTGGATTTAAAAAAGGAATGGATAAATTTCTGAATGAAAAAGCTATCCAAGGTTATAATACTTAAAATATCAACGTGGTTATTCCGGGGGTAATATGAGTTATAGTAGTTAACTAGTCATAATCATTATTCAGCGGGTATGTTAGAATCATCACAACTTAATACGGGTTGAACACGATGGGCAATTTGCCTCAGTTCAAATCAATTACTAATACCCCTTTCACACCAGCCTATTTTCCAATGATCCCGGCAACAACCCGGGTGTAGCGCTGGTGTGAAAGGGTCCCGGGACAGAATCCCGGGAACCATGCCCCTGCATTTCAACCCTGCTATCTTCCAGGGTTGGTCCCGGGATCTTCCCGGAACCCTGGCCAGTATGAACGGTGCAGGGACATGTCCCGCCTTCCCGGGTTGCCTTTGCTGATGCTGATTGGCTATTCAGGGCACTTCCTGGTGTTGTGATTTTTCAGAGACGCGCAGAGGCATCACACAGCGTGGAGGCAGGTACTTTGCAGCTCTGTGGTACAACAGTCCCCCCAAAGTGCTTTTTAACCCCTGCAGCCCTGCAATGTCTTGGACAAATGAGGAGGTGAGGGAGCTTTTAAGCATTAGAGGGGAAGAGGAGATCAGGCGCCAGATCACAGGTACTGTAAAGGATGCCCAGATATACCACAACATAGCGAAGACCCTGGCCTCGCGGGGCATCATCCGTAGCCAACAACAAGTGGTGAATAAACTGAAAACGCTAAAAAAACAGTTTCTAATGACATTCTCATAAAAGGCAGGGCCATCCCGGGTTCAGTATGAAAGGTGCCGACCCGGGATGTCCCAGCTCCAAATGCTGGTATAAACGGGGCCCAACGCGGGAATGTCCCTGCATGATCCCGGGACCGAATTCCCGGGTTAGTCCCTGCATTTTTGGTCTGAAAGGGGTAAATGTTTTTCCTTTATTGTAACTCTGCACATATCAGCTGGTGCACCGATGGTGCGTCTAAAATTGCACCAATATGGATTTGAGCTGCAGCAAGTGGGTGTCTCGGTATGAAGATCTACATACAACTCAGAATTAACCTGGGGGGGGTTGTAAAAAAAAAAAAACATCAATCCAAAACTCCAAATATAATCTACAATACACAAGGAGCAGCTGTTCCTCTGAACCATAATACAAAACATAATCTCATTTAGAAACAAACTGTAGACATTACCTGAAATGGTTTCCTCTGGCTTCTCTACGCTATTGAACATTAATGGAATTAAAGAAATGTTGTTTTGTTGAAGGTTTTCCTGTCAGCAAGGTTGGAATCTGTACTAAAGCTACATGGAGCAGGAGAATAGAGCAGGGTTCCTGTTGTTTTCTAATAAAGCTCTAACAGACAGTATGAATGCTCGTTCTCCGCCGGGTCTCTGTGGTGCATTCTGTTCCACCAGCGTGCTGATGTACAAGAATATATCTGCTTTGTATTTAACAGAATGCAATAGGAGAGGCCTCAGCACGTCTGTCTCATTCCAATAATTACAATGGCAAACAAAACCTATTTCTCATTCTTATTTTTGTATTGTTCTCATCTTTATATAACATGATGATGATAATAATAATAATAATAATAATAATAATATATGGGGGATAAAGCACTGCCTAATGTAAAATGTAGGGGAGGTCTGTAAGCTTAAAAAGAAGGATTTTAATTAGTATCTTAATAGTGTTGTGTTCCTTTATATATGGGCATACTTTTGGTATACCTTATAATTACTGTACATAACATTATATTTGGGCATATTTTTGGTATACCTTATTATTACATTATATTTGGGCATACTTGTGGTATACTTCATTGTTACATTATATTTGGGCATACTTGTAGTATACTTCATTGTTACATTATATTTGGGCATACTTTTGGTATACTTCGTTATTACATTACATTATATTTGGGCATACTTTTGGTATACTTCATTGTTACATTAAATTTGGGCATACTTGTAGTATACTTCATTGTTACATTATATTTGGGCATACTTTTGGTATACTTCGTTATTACATTATATATGGGCATACTTTTGGTATACTTCATTATTACATTATATTTGGGCATACTTTTGGTATACTTCATTGTTACATTATATTTGGCCATACTTTTGGTATACTTCATTGTTACATTATATTTGGGCATACTTTTGGTAAACTTCATTGTTACATTATATTTGGGCATACTTTTGGTATACTTTGTTATTATATTACATTATATTTGGGCATACTTTTGGTATACTTTATTATTACATTATATTTGGGCATACTTTTGGTATACTTCATTGTTACATTATATTTGGGCATACTTTTGGTATACTTCATTGTTACATTATATTTGGGCATACTTTTGGTATACTTCACTGTTACATTATATTTGGGCATACTTGTGGTATACTTCATTGTTACATTGTATTTGGGCAAACTTTTGTAATTCTTTGTTATTACTTTACATTATATTTGGGCATACTTTTGGTAAACTTCATTATTACATTATATTTGGCCATACTTTTGGTATACTTCATTGTTACATTATATTTGGGCATACTTTTGGTATACTTCATTGTTACATTATATTTGGGCATACTTTTGGTATACTTCATTGTTACATTATATTTGGGCATACTTTTGGTATACTTCATTGTTACATTATATTTGGGCATACTTTTGGTATACTTCATTGTTACATTATATTTGGGCATACTTGTGGTATACTTCATTGTTACATTATATTTGGGCAAACTTTTGTAATACTTCGTTATTACATTACATTATATTTGGGCATACTTTTGGTATACTTCATTATTACATTATATTTGGGCATACTTTTGGTATACTTCATTGTTACATTATATTTGGGCATACTTTTGGTATACTTCATTGTTACATTATATTTGGGCATACTTTTCGTATACTTCATTGTTACATTATATTTGGGCATACTTTTGGTATACTTCATTGTTACATTATATTTGGGCATACTTGTGGTATACTTCATTGTTACATTATATTTGGGCAAACTTTTGTAATACTTCGTTATTACATTACATTATATTTGGGCATACTTTTGGTATACTTTATTATTACATTATATTTGGGCATACTTTTGGTATACTTCATTGTTACATTATATTTGGGCATACTTTTGGTATACTTCATTGTTACATTATATTTGGGCATACTTTTGGTATACTTCATTGTTACATTATATTTGGGCATACTTTTTGTATACTTCATTGTTACATTATATTTGGGCATACTTGTGGTATACTTCATTGTTACATTATATTTGGGCAAACTTTTGTAATACTTCGTTATTACATTACATTATATTTGGGCATACTTTTGGTATACTTCATTATTACATTATATTTGGGCATACTTTTGGTATACTTCATTGTTACATTATATTTGGGCATACTCTTGGTATACTTCATTGTTACATTATATTTGGGCATACTTTTGGTATACTTCATTGTTACATTATATTTGGGCATACTTTTTGTATACTTCATTGTTACATTATATTTGGGCATACTTGTGGTATACTTCATTGTTACATTATATTTGGGCAAACTTTTGTAATACTTCGTTATTACATTACATTATATTTGGGCATACTTTGGTATACTTCATTATTACATTATATTTGGGCATACTTTTGGTATACTTCATTGTTACATTATATTTGGGCATACTTTTGGTATACTTCATTGTTACATTATATTTGGGCATACTTTTGGTATACTTCATTGTTACATTATATTTGGGCATACTTTTGGTATACTTCATTGTTACATTATATTTGGGCAGACTTTTGTAATACTTCATTATTACGTTATATTTGGGCATACTTTTGGTATACTTCATTGTTACATTATATTTGGGCATACTTTTGGTATACTTCATTGTTACATTATATTTGGGCATACTTTTGGTATACTTCATTGTTACATTATATTTGGGCATACTTTTGGTATATTTCATTGTTACAGTATATTTGGGCATACTTTTGGTATACTTCATTATTGCATTATATTTGGGCATAGTTTTGGTATATTTCATTATCATATTACTAGGTGATTCATTACGCCCTATGGGCGCTCTTCACACTGTTGTAAGGGGCTACGCCCCCTTAACTCTTGCACGCCCTTGTGGCGTGCAATATTTGTAATATATGGAGTATTACCTCCAATCATAATTGTGTGAGTGGTTAAATATTACATGTACAAAGGGCGTGCGATGGTTAAGGGGTCGTAGCCTCTTGCAACAGCGTGAACAGCGGATGCAGGGCCTGATGAATCACCTAGTAGGTGGTGTGGTTGGGGGAGTGGCAGGTGCGGGGTAGACACAGATGGGGGAGCGGGTCCGGGGTGCCGTAAGTGGGGGAGGGGCAGTTGCAGGGTGCCATAGGTGGGGGAGGGGCAGGAGCGGTGGGTGGGGGAGGGTTGGGTGTGGGGGTGTTGCAGGTGGGAAGGGGGTCCGGAGCCACCGGGGCTGGGGGAGGGGCAGGTGCAGTGGTGCCGCGGGTGGGGGAGGGGGTCTGGAGTCACTGCGGGTGGTGGAAGGGGGATGTGGGGGTGCCACGGATGGGGCCCGGAGGTACTGCGAGTGGGGGAGTGGTGGGTAATGCTTCTCCTGCTTCTCCTCCTGGAAGCAGCTAGGCTGCTGTCCTCCCTTTGGCAGTGGCTCTCCCGGAGACTCGCACAGCAGACAATCATTATTGTTAGCGCCGGTGTCCCAACACGCCGCATTACAGGGAAGAAGATGCACTCAATAAACTACAGCTCCCAGCAGCCCTTAGTGCCGGAATGCTTGGGTGCTAAGGGCTGCTGGGAGCTGTAGTTTATTTAGTGCGTATACTTCCCTGTAATGCGGTGCGTTGGGACACCAGCGCTAACAATAGTGACTGGCTGGCAGAACTGACTGACTCGCTAAATAATTGTAAAAGGTGAGAGTGCTGTGCTTGTCGCGACATTTGCCGGAATCTGCGTAGAAGACCTGCGTAGGACCTGGGCAGAAGGAAGGAGATACCCCAGTACGAACAACCCCCCCCCCCCCCCCCGAGCGTACAAGAATAACTATGGTGGGACACGGTAACAAAGGTTTATTGCACCACTTACATAACGTGAGTTACTGGGCAGTACGTTTAGCACATTTCGGTAAGGCACATTACTAAATAATACACATCATATGCATAATGAAACAGGTCATAACAACATAAGTACAACAAAATTCCCATACCTAAACTGTCATCTACAAAGCACAGGTCTGGGAGTGTTCAAACAGTATAGTAGTAGGCCACTAGGCGTCACTATGGACTTATTAAAGGGAAGCCTCTGACCCTACACAAAATCCGTAGAAGTCCACATATGAGTTCGCACAGAAAAGCAACTGAAGGCAGTTATGCCTGTTAGCCGTCTGGTGGGGCTGGTAAGTCCGGCACACAATGCACCATTCAGACGGCCTTCCGGGGATCACTTCCCTTAACGTGACTTGAAAAGGGCATATAACAATTGTGGTGCAGCGGAATGGTACTGCTCCTTTAAGGCCCGTGCGTCTCTTTGAGGCTGGGGTTCGGGCGGCAGCTTAGGGGTTGCCCGGGTTGAGGCACAGTGGTGTCTCAGAGTGCCGCCGTGAATAAAGTTCACATATCTGTGGAGGTGCGCAGGTAAATAACTGGGGCTAGAGTAGAGGGGGGTAAGGTGCCTGAGTTCCCCTGCTAAGTGTCCCTTGGCATAAGGAGTGTGTGGGGGATGCAGTGTGAGGAGTACCTGTTTCCAGTGGTGCTTTCCACCTTCACTGGAGCTCCCCTGGTGCAGCAGTGATGAGTGTACTGGAGGTTGCTTTCTAGCCCTGGGTTGCCTTTAGCAGCTCCCTTGCTGTCCCGCCGGCTCTCCTCTTTAGTGGCAGCTCCATCCCCCTGCAGGAGGCTCACGCTGCCCCTATCCTCCTTCCGCGGCTGGCAGCTCCCCCTCCTGACGGGAGCCGCTGCTCCCTTCACGCGCTGCACAGCGCTCACTCCAGCAGCTCCCAGCTCCTCTCTGGCGGCCGGCGGCAGCGCGTCTTTGCGGCCTGGCGGTCTGCGGCACAGACCCGCTCCTCCGTCCGTCTCTGGCTCCGGCAGCAGCGCCTCACTCTTTCTCTCTCTGCGGCGGCCGGCGGCCCGTCACTCACTCCTTTACCTCACTCGGCGCCAACTCCTCCTCCTCTTCTCCCGCTCTCCGGTGGCCAACAGCAGGACCTCCTCCCTGTAAAAACGGGGTCCTAGTGCCCTCCATGTATTTGCTCTGTCAGCCGTTGTTGTTGGGCATCCCGGCAGTCCCTTAACCCTCGCAGTCCTGGGTTGCTGATGCCCTGTAGACGTCCCTGGCTGCAGGTTTGGGGGCAGGTGTCAGGGGGTCAGATACTGGGCATCACAGCAGCAGCTTTTGTTCCACCTGCGGCGCGGCTAGGGAGTGGGGATTGTTGATGCCGGAGGGGGCAGGTGGACTGGCAGCAGGACATAGGCCCTCATTCCGACCTGGTCGCACGCAGGTGGATTTTTGCACTGCTGCGACCAGGTAATCGCTGCCTACAGGGGAGGGGGTAAACGCTGTGCAGGGGAGCGATAGCTTGTGCAGAGAGCTGCACAAACAAAAGTTTGTGCAGTCTCTGCACAGCTCAGGACTTACTCACCCGCTGCGACGATCCGGCCTGGAGGTGACGTCAGGATCCCTCTCTGGAAACAGCCAGGCACGCCTGCGTTCGGCCGGACACTCTTTCAAAATGGTGAGGTGACACCCCCAGCCGCCCTCTTCCTGTCATTCTTCTTGCGTTCGCCGCTGCAAACGCTTTCGTCGTTGTCTTCGCGTCGTCGGGCAACGTGCGAACGGATTAGAATGATCCCCATAGGACGCTGCAGTAAAAAGATTTTTTTACCCTATCTACAGCACAGAGACTTGCTGCAGATGCAGTGGCATACCCTCCAGCTGCACCTTTTTGGCAGGTACAGTACTTTTTTTATGGTCTGTACCGATTTTTGGCTTTCCAAACTTCCATTGAAAATATAGGAAAGGGGGCGGGGCCACATCACTTTACCCGTGACCACGCCCCCTTTCCGAATGTGTACTGATTTTTATATATAAATTGTTGGAGGGTATGTTGCCGCAGATGTTGTGGTCCTATTTTGGGGTGTGGGCCTGGAGCTGCAGCTCCATCAGCACCATTGTTAATCCTGCTCTGGGAACACACAGCAGCCAAAGGGCAGAGCCTCCCATTGGATGTAACCTGTGTGGGAGGGCGTTTCTCGCCCAATCAGCTGTGGACTGGGTGTGATAGACCTGCTGCTAACCCAATGACAGCTCCTAGCCACGCCCAGCATTA
The DNA here is from genome assembly GCF_028390025.1 of Pseudophryne corroboree. Lineage (NCBI taxonomy): Eukaryota > Metazoa > Chordata > Amphibia > Anura > Myobatrachidae > Pseudophryne > Pseudophryne corroboree. Next base: position 458,695,435 of record NC_086451.1, on the reverse strand, counting down.
TCCACACAGTCACAGAGTGACAGATCTGGGCTATTATATAGGAGATATATTTGGGCATACTTTTGGTATACTTCGTTATTACATTTTATTTGGGTATACTTTTGGTATAGGGCAGATGTATTAAGCCTGGAGAAGTGATAAAGCAATGATAAGTGCAAGGTGATAATGCACCAGCCAATCAGATCCTGTCATTTTTCAAATCCGTACTGATTGGCTTATGCGTTATCACCTTGCGCTTATCACTGGTTTATCAATTTTCCAGGCTTAATACATCTGCCTCACTGTACTTCATTACTTCATTACAATATATTTGGGCATACTTTTGGTATACTTCATTACTTCATTACATTATATTTGGTTATACTTTTGGTATACTTTATAATTACGTTACATTATATTTGAGTATACTTTTGGTATACTTTACAGTTACATTATATTTGGGTATACTTTTGGTATACTTTATAATTATATTGCATTATATTTGGGTATACTTTTAATATACTTTATAGTTACATTACATTATATTTGGGTATACTTTTAATATACTTTATAGTTACATTACATTATATTTGGGTATACTTTTGGTATACTTACGTATAAATACATTACATCACCAGGAGCCAGTCTTTCAATAAACCACATCATGAGTAATATTTATGTGATATTGATCTTTTCGCCCCTTAATACAATACAAAATATTCTTTATGAGTGATGGGATCCAAACAATTTTTACTACACAACACAGTCTTAGGTCTCCAAAGACCAAAGTCTTTTCTTTCCAGGAACAGTACATGTAGCAGTCTTTCCTAACTGTCCATTAACGCCCCTTTCTCTGCTGTGCTCTCCTCTTCTTCCTCACCATCACAGCCCCCTCAGGGGGAGATGTACTAAGCAGTGAAAGAGTGGAGAAGTGAGCCAGTGGAGAAGTTGCCCATGGCAGCCAATTAGCTGCTCTGTATAATTTGACAGTATGCAAATTAGAAATGTTACTTCAATGCTGATTGGTTGCCTTGGGCAACTTCTCCACTGGCTCACATCTTCACTCATTTTACTTCTTAGTACATCTCCCACTACTTACATACTTTTGCTACTTGATATGAGCAAAAATATTAAGTACCATAATTATGAAAATATTATTTGATAAATAGGTCCTTTGGTCTCTCTTTCTCTCACACACACACACACACACACACACACACACACACACACACACACACACACTTTCTCTCCTATAGTAGTATTCTGCCCTCTCTGCCATTGGCTATATTCCGCTAAAACAAATGTAAAGCGCGTACACATTTCCATCATAACATTTCTACATTGTGTTTCAAAACGGATTTCCCCCATGAGGCTACATTTTTGTGTTTTGACATTGTCGACTGATTCCTGGCTTTAGCAAACTAATGCTGCATTCACACCGCAAATGCCGGGTCCTACCCGGTAAGACAAACTTGTACTTACCGGGTGGGATCCGGCATTTGCGCTCCGTTGCAGGCTTCCCGACCCGGCAATATACCGGGTCGGTTGCCATGACAACGGAGGCCGCAGCAGCAGCAGGGGCGGGGGTGGAGGCGGCGTCGGGAGATGAGCTCATCTCCAGCACCGCCTCTCCCTATCTTGTGAATGGGAACCGTGTCGCATCGACACGGCTCCCATTCACACCGCATCTGACCCGGTAATCAACCCGGGTAAAACCCTTCTTTTTTTACCGGGTTGATTTACCGGGTCAGGCGACCCGCTAAATCGCCCAGTGTGCTTTCACATCGCACACTGACCCGGTTCGACACGGCAATATGCCGTGTCGGTACCGGGTTATTTGTGCGATATGAAAGGGGTATTACTATATTACGCAGAGTAGATAGCTGAAAAAAGTTATATTTGTATTGTATTTTACTAATGAATCAGTAGAGCTTAACCTAATGCTAGTTGAATCCAGAAAGCTGCACTGTGAATCTGCTGTTCACTGAAACTCTGCACAAAATCTTGTATGACAGACTTCTTGACTAGCGCCATACCGAATAGACAGAGCAGCAGGAGATTTAGGAGCACCTGGCATTTGCAAGAATAAAAGTCTCCACGTACAGTAGGTACAGTAGTAGTAATAGTAATAGTAATAGGTACTGCAGTGCTAAGACTCTAAAAACCTATTGCAATAGTCAGCAAAGACTTTAGGAAGGCATAACTCCCGTAGTCTGAAAGATAGTACTTTTAATGTAATCCTTAGCAGAATTATTGGTATGAGGTGAATTTCTTAGCCTTCAGGAATCTCTTTGAAAAAAACACTGGGGGTCATTCCGAGTTGTTCGCTCGCAAGCTGCTTTTAGCAGCTTTGCACACGCTAAGCCGCAGCCTACTGGGAGTGAATCTTAGCATTTTAAAATTGCGAACGAAAAATTAGCAGAATTGCGAATAGACACTTCTTAGCAGTTTCTGAGTAGCTCCAGACTTACTCGGCATCTGCGATCAGTTCAGTGCTTGTCGTTCCTGGTTTGACGTCACAAACACACCCAGCGTTCGCCCAGACACTCCTCCGTTTCTCCAGCCACTCCCGCGTTTTTCCCAGAAACGATAGCGTTTTTTCGCACACACCCATAAAACGGCCAGTTTCCGCCCAGAAACACCCACTTCCTGTCAATCACATTACGATCACCAGAACGAAGAAAAAAACTCGTAATGCCGTGAGTAAAATACCTAACTGCATAGCAAATTTACTTGGCGCAGTCGCACTGCGGACATTGCGCATGCGCATTAGCGACTAATCGCTCCGTTGCGAGAAAAAAATAACGAGCGAACAACTCGGAATGACCCCCACTGTGATTGTGGATACAGAGATATAGAAAGGAAGGCCTTAAAGCATAATCTATCCCGGGCAACATTTGATAATAAATGCACCACCTACAGTATAAAGTAGTCAGCTGGACCTTTTCTGGGTGATCTGGGAAGGGAACGCAAGTAAGTTTATGACAGCAACAAGTTTGTGTATTTTTGATGTTATTATTTACCAGCATTTCAAAAAGTTTTAATGGTTCACTATGCTAAACTTTCAGTACCATTTAAAGTTTAAGGTGAAGTAGGTATGATTTAACTAATCCAGGTATTGGTATGCAGTTCCTGTAGAGAGTGACGTCGGCTCATAGGGTTCCAGTAAAATAAATTATAATCTACTTTGTGTGTTATTTATTGCTGAACGTGTTCTGTTGTAGTTTTGTTTATGTGAAGATTGTATCCAGGTACCTGTGTAATTGCATTTTGCAGAAGAAAATGCATCCTTTAATAAATTGCAACTCCAGAAAGGAAAGTGGTATCCCAGTAAGGTGTTGAACTCACGCACTACACATACTCAGCTGCTTCCCATGAGCTCTTGGTGACCACATTTATGGCCCATACTTTCCAGTTCCTCCTAAATGACTAGGTATCACATATGTCTATCTTGCATTTTTGCTGTAGACTGTAACTGGTACTAGGCACACACAATCTAGACGCCCAGCCAGTTACTGCTACCACGACACATTTTAACAAGGACATCTTTAGGCCCACACAGCATCCATCATCGCATAAGGCTGAAGGTAGCTGGAAGCCTCTGTCTCTGCTGAAAACAGTCTGGTCTCAACTCCTCAGGACACAGGGCAGGATTCTCAAGTAACGGTGCCCACCGGGGACTACCCCAGAACTCTAGTGGGTCAGTCTGACACTGAATATATTGTATCTGATATTTTGAGGAAATCTGTCTGTTTGATAATTTTCAGGTTTGATAATTACTGACTCACAAAAATAGATAAACTCACCTGTGCATGATTAAAGAAATCTGCAAAACATGACCTGCTGGTGGTACTTGAGGTCACATAGTAATGGTTGTATAGTCCAGAAAAGATCAATTTAGAACCTTGAAAATTGCCCTTATAGGGATACTAACATCCTAATATTGTCTTATGTGTAGCATTTGCATCTATTGGGTCATGGCAACAATAATATTTTGTTAACACCTATTCACCCAGTACGTCAGGTAAACTCCAAAATCTCAGGATATCCGCCTGGACCCCTGGCAGAAAAGGACACCCTACCGGATCCCACTTCTATTTCTTGCTAAGTGGATATAGACTTTACGACATTATTCCAAATCAAATTTAGCCATCATGGCTCCGCTACTTATTGCACAATAATATTAATGTAATCATTATACAGACTGGGGCAGAACAATGAAGACGTGAATCAAGTCATCATGCTTTCCAGCACTCACACCTTGAACCTAAGGTCCAAATGATGAGCAAGTATACGTAGCCTAACAGATGGTATGAATTATGAATTTCAGCTCCTGTACTCCACTGCTGTACTGCAGCTGTGCCCATACTGCCTGATCACTAATACTGCCCGGTAACTGATACTGCCTGATCACTAATACTGCCCGGTAACTGATACTGCCTGATCACTAATACTGCCCGGTAACTGATACTGCCTGATCACTAATACTGCCTGATCACAGATACTGCCTGATCACAGATACTGCCTGATCACCAATACTGCCTGATCACAGATACTGCCTGATCACTGATACTGCCTGATCACTAATACTGCCCGGTAACTCATACTGCCTGATCACAGATACTGCCTGATCACCAATACTGCCTGATCCCAGATACTGCCCGGTAACTGATACTGCCTGATCACTAATACTACCCGGTAACTCATACTGCCTGATCACTAATACTGCCCGGTAAATGATACTGCCTGATCACTAATACTGCCCGATAACTCATACTGCCTGATCACAGATACTGCCTGATCACCAATACTGCCTGATCACCAATACTGCCTGATCACAGATACTGCCTGATCACAGATACTGCCTGATCACCAATACTGCCTGATCACCAATACTGCCTGATCACAGATACTGCCTGATCACCAATACTGCCTGATCACAGATACTGCCTGATCACAGATACTGCCTGATCACCAATACTTCCTGATCACAGATACTGCCTTATCACTGATACTGCCTGATCACCAATACTGCCTGATCACCAATACTGCCTGATCACAGATACTGCCTGATCACCAATACTGCCTGATCACAAATACTACATGATCACCAATACTGCCTGATCACAGATACTGCCTGATCACCGATACTGCCTGATCACAGATACTGCCCGGTAACTCATACTGCCTGATCACAGATACTGCCTGATCACCAATACTGCCTGATCACCAATACTGCCTGATCACTAATACTGCCTGATCCCAGATACTGCCTGATCACAAATACTGCCTGATCACCAATACTGCCTGATCACAGATACTGCCTGATCACCAATACTGCCCGGTAAATCATACTGCCTGATCACTAATACTGCCCGGTAACTCATACTGCCTGATCACCAATACTGCCTGATCACAGAAACTGCCTCACAGATACTGCCTGATCACCAATACTGCCTGATCACAGATACTGCCTGATCACTAATATTGCCTGATCACAGATACTGCCTGATCACAAATACTGCCTGATCACCAATACTGCCTGATCACCAATACTGCCTGATCACAGATACTGCCTGATCACCAATACTGCCTGATCACCAATACTGCCTGATCACAGATACTGCCTGATCACAAATACTGCCTGATCACCAATACTGCCTGATCACCGATACTGCCTGATCACCGATACTGCCTGATCCCAGATACTGCCTGATCACAGATACTACCTGATCACAGATACTGCCTGATCACTAATACTGCCTGATCAAAGATACTGCCTGATCACAGATACTGCCTGATCACAGATTCTGCCTGATCACTAATACTGCCTGGTCACCAATACTGCCTGATCACTAATACTGCCTGATCACAGATACTGCCTGATCACAAATACTGCCTGATCACTAATACTGCCTGATTACCAATACTGCCTGATCACCAATACTGCCTGATCACAGATACTGTCTGATCACCGATACTGCCTGATCACCAATACTGCCTGATCACAGATACTGCCTGATCACAGATACTGCCTGATAACTAATACTGCCTGATCACAAATACTGCCTGATCACAGATACTGCCTGATCACAAATACTGCCTGATCACCAATACTGCCTGATCACAAATACTGCCTGATCACAGATACTGCCTGATCACCGATACTGCCTGATCACCGATACTGCCTGATCACAGATACTGCCTGATCCCTAATACTGCCTGATCACTAATACTGCCTGATCACAGATACTGCCTGATCACAGATACTGCCTGATCACAAATACTGCCTGATCACCAATACTGCCTGATCACAGATACTACCTGATCACCAATACTGCCTGATCACAGATACTGCCTGATCACAAATACTGCCTGATCACCAATACTGCCTGATCACCAATACTGCCTGATCACCAATACTGCCTGATCACTAATACTGCCTGATCACAAATACTGCCAGATCACCAATACTGCCTGATCACAGATACTGCCTGATCACCAATACTGCCTGATCACAGATACTACCTGATCACCAATACTGCCTGATCACAGATACTACCTGATCACAGATACTGCCTGATCACCAATACTGCCTGATCACAGATACTACCTGATCACCAATACTGCCTGATCACCAATACTGCCTGATCCCAGATACTGCCTGATCACCAATACTGCTTGATCACTAATAGTCCCTGATCACTAATACTGCCTGATCACCAAAACTGCCTGATCACCAATACTGCCTGATCACTAATACTGCCTGGTAACTGATACTGCCTGATCACCAATACTGCCTGATCACTAATACTGCCTGATCACTAATACTGCCTGGTAACTGATACTGCCTGATCACAGATACTGCCTGATCACTAAAACTGCCTGGTCACTGATACTGCCTGATCACAAATACTGCCTGATCACCAATACTGCCTGGTCACCGATACTGACTGATCATCAATACTGCCTGATCTCCAATACTGCCTGGTCACCGATACTGCCTGATCACCAATACTGCCTGATCACTAATACTGCCTAATTACAGATACTGCCTGATCACCAATACTGCCTGATCACTAATACTGCCCGGTAACTGATACTGCCTGATCACCAATACTGCCTGATCACTAATACTGCCTGATCACTAATACTGCCTGGTAACTGATACTGCCTGATCACAGATACTGCCTGATCACCAATACTGCTTGATCACCAATACTGCCTGATCACTAAAACTGCCTGGTCACTGATACTGCCTGATCACAAATACTGCCTGATCACCAATACTGCCTGGTCACGATACTGACTGATCATCGATACTGCCTGATCACCAATACTGCTTGATCACCAATACTGCCTGATCACTAAAACTGCCTGGTCACTGATACTGCCTGATCACAAATACTGCCTGATCACCAATACTGCCTGGTCACGATACTGCCTGATCACCAATACTGCCTGATCACTAATACTGCCTGATCACCAATACTGCCTGATAACAAATACTGCCTGATCATAGATACTACCCGGTCATCAGCAATATGCCATGTGCCTGACCACAGGCTTTCCGTCCTGTGTTTGTATAAGCCAGTTATTTAATCCAGCAGGACAAAGCAATTGTCACACTAGTGAAAAGACACAACCAGTCCTAATAATAGTAATAATAGTAATTCTAGTACACACAATCAGCTGTATACAGTAGATCTCAGCTGTTTTGTATATTCTTCTAATAAAAGACATTGACGGCTGCTCTGTCATCTACATCAATTACTGTACTACCAAACATATAATGCATAAATCTAAATTCTTCCACTTATTAAAATAAAGCTTCCAAATACATTTCAAAAATGCATACATAATATATTAATAATTAACGATAATAATTAGCAAATAAGCATGTGCGGAAAAGTAACAGACACGCCACATTGGTAAAAAGATACAGACCTGATTTAATTAATATATATAAGAGAATGACATATAAGTGATATGAGTCATTTATCTATTATATATACAAAAACAGATGCTGATAAACCTCCATAAAACAATGTAATACAATCCAATTCTAACTCATTATTATCTTTAAAATGCTGTGATTTCACCAAGTAGATCTGTATTAAAGATACAAAGATATTTCTAGCATGTTACAATGTCTAGGATCCATTCATAACAATGTACTTGTAGCAAAATGTATAAATTCCGCTGTTAGTATATTATAAAATATAATCTAGATTCATTCATACAATTGTAACAGCTCCATCTATTCCAGAGACAGTGTCTGCCCTGAGATACAGTAACCTGTGCACCAACTCCACTGATATTACAGTCATGTTAGTGAAGACATGTTGTGTGTGTGTGCACGGGATCAGTACTAAATGCCGCCGGTCGGAATCCCGGCGGTCGAATTACCGACGCCGGAATCCCGACCACACAATCCCGACAGGGGTGGTGAGCGGAACGAAGCCCCTTGCGGGCTCGCTTCGCTCGCCACGCTGCGGGCACGGTGCCTCGCTACGCTCGGCACACTATTATATTCTCCCTCTATGGGTGTCGTGGGCACCCACGGAGGGAGAATATGTCGGGATTGTGGCGGTCGGGATTGTGGCGGTCGGGATTCCGGCGTCGGTATTTCGACCGCCGGGATTCCGTCCGGCGGCATCCTGACCACATCCCGTATGCACAGTGCATCCGGAAAGTATTCACAGCACTTAACTTTTTCCACATTTTGTTATGTTACAGCCTTATTCAAAAATGGAATAAATTAATTTTTCCCCTCAAAATTCTACACACAATACCAAAGTTTTTTTGAGATTTTTGCAAATGTATTAAAAATAAAAAACTAAGAAATCACATGTACATAAGTATTCACACCTTTTGCTCAATACTTTGCAGATACACCTTTGGCAGCAATTACAGCCTCAAGTCTTTTTGAATATGATGTCACAAGCTTGGCACACCTACCTTTGGCCAGTTTCGCCCATTCCTCTTTGCAGCACCTCTCAAGCTCCATCAGGTTGGATGGGAAGCGTCGGTGCACAGACATTTTCAGATCTCTCCAGAGATGTTCAACCGGATTCAAGTCTGGGCTCTGGCTGGGCCACTCAAGGACATTCACAGAGTTGTCCTGAAGCCACTCCTTTGATATCGTGGCTGTGTGCTTAGGGTCGTTGTCCTGCTGAAAGATAAACCGTCGCCCCAGTCTGAGGTCAAGAGCGCTCTGGATCAGGTTTTCATCCATGATGTCTCTGTACATTGCTGCATTCATCTTTCCCTCTATCCTGACTAGTCTCCCAGTTCCTGCCGCTGAAAAACATCCCCACAGCATGATGCTGCCACCACCATGCTTCACTGTAGGTATGGTATTGGCCTGGTGATGAGCGGTGCCTGGTTTCCTCCAATCATGACGTCTGGCATTCACACCAAAGAGTTCAATCTTTGTCTCATCAGACCAGAGAATTATGTTTCTCATGGTCTGAGAGTCCTTCAGGTGCATTTTGGAAAACTCCAGGTGGGCTACCATGTTCTTTTCACTAAGGAGTTGCTTCCGTCTGGCCACTCTGATTGGTGGATTGCTGCAGAGATGGTTGTCCTTCTGGAAAGTTCTCCTCTCTGAACAGAGGAATGCTGCAGCTCTGACAGAGTGACCATCGGGTTCTTGGATACCTCCCTGGCTAGGGCCCCTCTCCCCCAATCGCTCAGTTTAGATGGCCGGCCAGCTCTAGAAAGAGTCCTGGTGGTTCCGAACTTCTTCCCTTTACGGATGATGGAGGCCACTGTGCTCATTGGGACCTTTTATTTTTCTGTACCCTTCCCCAGATTTATGCCTTGAGACAATAATGTCTTGGAGGTCTACAGACAATTCCTTTGACTTCATGCTTGGTTTGTGCTCAGACATGCACTATCAAGTGTGGGGCCTTATATAGACAATTGTGTGCCTTTCCAAATCATGTCCAGTCAACTGAATTTACCACAGGTGGACTCCAATTAAGCTGTACGAACATCTCAAGGATGATCAGTGGAAACAGGGGGCCTAATTCAGACCAGTTCGCTCACTAGGGCTTTTTTGCAGTCCTGCGTTCGCATAGTCGTTGCCCATAGGGGAGTGTGTTTTCGCTTTGCAAGTGTGCGAACGCATGTGTAGCAGAGCTGTACAAACAGATATTGTGCAGTCTCTGCGCAGCCCAGGACTTACTCAGCCACTGCGATCACTTCAGCCTGTCCGGGCCCGGAATTGATGTCAGACACCCGCCCTGCATACGCTTGGACACGCCTGCATTTTTCCAACCACTCCCGCAAACGCCCTCTTCCTGTCAATCTCCTTGCGATCGGCTGTGCAAATGGATTCTTCATTAAATCCATCGCACAGCAACGATCCGCTGTGTACCCGTACGACGCACCTGTGTATTGCGGTGCATACGCATGCGCAGTTCTGACCTGATCGCAGTTCAGCGAAAAAACCTAGGGTGCGATCAGGTCTGAACGAGCCCCATAGTGCATACACACGGAACGTTATGGTTCAACGATAACGTTCAGTGATGTCACCACCGGCATTCCAGAACATGCTTCTCAGCTTGACATTGATGGGTTGAGCTGCATGTCAGATCAATATTGGTGATCGCTGAACAGCATGGGGGAGCATTCATCGGTCACCAATATTGCCCCCATACACACTGGACAATTTCAGTCTAAAAATAAATTATAATGACAGCAGACATCAACCCATGAAAAAAAGAATAGTCTGTGTATAAAATTTGCATATAATCTACGCAGTAGCACACTCCTCTTTCGACATAAATCAATGACAGGCACACGGGTACACTTCAGGGGGCTCTGACCTTCAAAAGGGCAGCACATTACCCCTAATGTCGGTAACAATATATTTAAAAAGAGAGAGACACCTATCTCATACTTACCTACAGTACTCTCCCAGAATTACCCTGGCCCGACCCACATGCCTTACAATGCAGGAGTTGCAGATTTGTACAATGGGGGATGGAGCCAGTGGCGGATTTAGGGGGGGGGGGCACCAAGGCACATGCCCCCCCTGTCATTTAGGAATTTTTATTGTTGTTGTTTTTTTTAACGGCACAGTTAAATAATGGCCGCTCACCCGCCCGACACAATTATGAGGCTGCTGGGGATGTCACTCAGCCACTGTAATCCCTCCCTCCCCAGTGTCAGCTGCTCCAGGCCAGTGTTCCTCCTGATTAGCTCCCTGGAAAAATGTGACATGCAGTGCAGTCAGTGCGGTGGAGCCAAGCAGGAGGTGGAGCTTCCCAGATTGACCCGCTGCCGCTGAGGGACAGCGCACTGCCACCACTGCGGAGGGACAGCGCACCGCCAGCCTATCCAGAAACAGCGCACCGCCACTGCCGCCGAGGGACCAGGACAGCGCACCGCCCGCCAGCCCCTGGAGTTACACTGTGCGGCGTCCGTCGCTGAGGGTCCGGGACATCGCGCGTACTCCCAGCCAGAGCAGACACCAAGGGGTATATTTATTAAAATTCGTAATTTTCGTAATTTGGTTGAAGATGAAACACGAATGACATCGGGAGTGATAATTTGCAACTTTTTGTTTTTTTTACGCCTCATTTACTATGCTGTCGTATTCTGCATTGTCGTGTTTTACGATGTCGATGTCATTCGTAATGTCTGGCAGTGTTTTACGGGAGCGATCAGTAAAACACTGCCGGACTTAACACAATGAATCCCGGCCGGATCAGTGTGATCCGTGCAGGGCTTCATTGTGTACCTTAAAGAAATGTGGAAAGTGTTAAAAGTCACAAAAAAAAATTTGCGTGAGGTCCCCCATCCTAAGCACAACCAGCCTCGGGCTCTTTGAGCCGGTCCTGGTTGTAAAAATACGGGGAAAAAATGACAGGGGTTCCCCCATATTTTAACAACCAGCACCGGGCTCTGCGCCTGGTCCTGGTGTAAAAAATACGGGGGACAAAAGACGTAGGGGTCCCCTATATTTTTAACACCAGCACCGGGCTCCACTAGTCAGAGAAATAATGCCACAGCCGGGGGACACTTTTATATTGGTCCCTGCGGCCCTGGCATTAAATCACCAACTGGTCACCCCTGGCCGGGGTACCCTGAAGGAGACCGTGTGGTTAAGTGGGGCCAACCACAAGAGTGACCCCACTTAACCTCGCGGTCTACCGCAGACCGCAAAGTTCCCACCATTGGATACAATGGAGCACCTCTGCTCTACATTGTATCTACAGTGCGCAGCCTGACTGACAGCTCAGGAGCGCACAGCCAATCAGGAGAGTGCCATGATGTGGCGCTCCCTGATTGGCTGAAGGGACCCTCTTTGACAGCAGTCACGGGGAGTTCCGCCAGTCGGGGAAAGGGGATCCATGTGTAAACATGGATCCCCTTTCAGTGCGTGGTTCGGGTAATCCGTTTTTTTATTTTGCCAAGTCCCTGGATTACAAATTTAAAGAAGAGGACCGATCTACACAGGATTTTTTGTGAGTATAATTTTTATTTACAGGTACCCCTGGATTCTACTGGAGAAGAGGACCGACTGCTCTGTGTCAACATAGGTAAGCATGTATGAATGTAAGTGTGCATGTATGTTTAATAAAATATTACTATCAAGGTGTGTGTGTTCTGTTTTTATTTGGGTATTTTTTTTGTAGTAGAACTACAGGTACCAGCGGGCCCGTTCCCCCCCCCCCCCCGCATGCTGGTACTTGTGGTTCTCCAAGTACCAGCTTGCGGGGGAGGCTTGCTGGGACTTGTAGTACTGCTACAAAAAAACAATATTCTTTTTTTTTTACACTATGGCTATCAGCCCCCCATCCGCCGCCCTTGGATGGGGGGGACAGCCTCGGGCTTCACCCCTGGCTCTTGGGTGGCTGGAGGGGGACACCCCTTGATTTAAGGGGTCCCCACTCCTCCAGGGTACCCCGGCCAGGGGTGACTAGTTGGTGATTTAATGCCAGGGCCGCAGGGACCAATATAAAAGTGTCCCCCGGCTGTGGCATTATCTCGCTGACTAGTGGAGCCCGGTGCTGGTGTTAAAAATACGGGGGACCCCTACGTCTTTTGTCCCCAGTATTTTTTACGCCAGGACCAGGCGCAGAGCCCGGTGCTGGTTGTTAAAATATGGGGGAACCCCTGTCAATTTCCCCCCCATATTTTTACAACCAGGACCAGCTCAAAGAGCCCGAGGCTGGTTATGCTTAGGAGGGGAGACCCCACGCATTTTTTTTCTGATTTTTAACTCTTTCCCACCCCTTCCCACTGATAAACTTGCACGGATCTCACGGATCCGTGCATGCCTATCAGAACACGGAGGGAAAAAAAGCAGGTCTATTTGAAAACTGCTTTTTTTACGATTTGTATTTTTTCCCGGCAGTGTTTGGCTATTGCCGGCAATGATTGTGAATACAAATTTTTAGTAAATTACCGAGTTGTATAAAATAACAGGCGTATTTGACAGATGGTGTATTCATTCGTATTTTTTTTCTTTGACTTCCAAAAAAATACGAATGCCCTCATCAATGCCGAGATTTCAGTTTAGTAAATTCCATAGATGACACTTTGATGAAAAAACACCAAATCGGTCAAAATCGGGAGCTTAGTAAATATACCCCCAAGAAAGAAAACGCACGCTGGTGCTGCGGACCGGACGCCCAGGCCAGCAATCAAGAAGACGCCCGGCCCTGCATTCTTCACTGGTGGTCAGTGTCTGGTTAGCAGTGTTTTGCTGGGTGAGGGAGGGTCAGTGGCGCACCCAGGGGGGGTTTCCGAGTACCCAGAAACCCCCCTAGCTGCATGAGTATTATTAATGACTGTCTAGCGTCCTCTGCAGCCTGCTGTCTTCCTGGTGGCACTTGCAAGTGCAATAAAAGTTTACTTTATTTTAATTATAGTACATATATATCCATGTGCCTACATATATACACATGTATATACACACATACATACATACAAACACACACACACACACACACACACATATGATATAGATATATATACATGTGTATATATATATGTGTACTGTATGTGTGTGTATATATATATATTATATATATATATATATGTATGCATGTTTAATATGCTATGTATATGTGTATATGGGTTCACTACGATCTCCCGGCGGCCGGCCTCCCGGCGACCAGCATACCGGCGCCGGGAGGCCGGCCGCCGGCTTACCAACAGTGTGGCGAGCGCAAATGAGCCCCTTGCGGGCTCGCTGCGCTCGCCACGCTACGCGCGCCACACTGTTCTATTCTCCCTCCAGGGGGGTCGTGGACCCCCACGAGGTAGAATAAGTGTCGGTATGCCGGCGGTCAGGCTCCTGGCGCCGGTATGCTGGTCGCCGAGAGCCCGACCGCCGGCATACTGAAGACCACCCGTGTATATGTATGTGTGTGTGTATATATATATATATATGTGTGTGTGTGTAGATATATGTATATATATATATATATATATGTGTAGATATATATATATATATATATATATATATACACACACACACACACACACACACACACTAGTTTTACGGACCCAGCATATACTGGGTCACCTCAGTCCCCACCCCCGTGATTGGCTCCGCCCAGTTCTGGAACCCCCCCATGCAAATCCTGCGTTTGCCACTGAGGGTAGAAGGCCCAGGAATTAAGGAGCCTGTTGCTGAGGTAGGGAGTCTCAAGTGCTCTCTGTATTATATGGTGGTACTGAGGCTCTGTTTATAATATAGCAGCCACTGTGAGGCTCTGTGGGGGTGAAGCATAGTTGCCGACTTCTGGGCTGCTCTCTCCGGGAGAGAGCAGCCCGTCGGCTCAGCAGGGGGGGCGGGCAGTGAGGTGACGTGACAGGGGGGCGGGCCAGAGGCGGAACGGAGGCGGACCAGAGGCGGAACGGGGCGTGGCTTCTGGACCGCGCCATTTAAGCCATGCCCCCGCTGTGTAATGCCGCGATTACCGGCATTATACAGCAGGGGGAGTGGTTACGATGACGCGATTCAACAAGAATCGCGTCATCGCCTGCCCGGACCGCCCACTTTACTCGTTAAGTGGGCGGCGGGCAGGGGGTGACCCGCGGATATCGGGAGACTTGCCTGCTCTTCCGGGGGGCCGGGAGGGTCACCCGTTTTTCGGGAGCCTCCCGGCCATTCCGGGAGGGTAGGCAAGTATGGGGTGAAGTAGTGTAGTGCAGGGAGTAATTTGAGTCTTGAGACAGTGAAGTCTACATGCTCCATTTAAAACTGAAGAAACCTCAGAACTACAGAATAAATGCAACAAACATTGGGGGTAGTTCCAAGTTGATCGCAGCAGGATTTTTGTTAGCAATTGGGCAAAACCATGTGCACTGCAGGGGAGGCAGATATAACATGTGCAGAGAGAGTTAGATTTGGGTGGGGTGTGTTCAATCTGCAATCTAATTTGCCGTGTAAAAATAAAGCAGCCAGTATTTACCCTGCACAGAAATAAAATAACCCACCCATATCTAACTCTTTCTGCACATGTTGTCTCTGCCTCCCCTGCAGTGCACATGGTTTTGCCCAATTGCTATCAAAAATCCTGCTGCGATCAACTTGGAATTACCCCCATTAAACCTTAATGTAATGGGTTTGTGTACACCCCACTCACGCCTACTCTACTTTTAACTCCACCCCTCCTTGATAACCCAACCACTTATGGTGCCCCCCCTGTAATTTTTTTTCTGGATCCGCCCCTGGATGGGGCCACAATGACGTGACTGCGACATCTCCTTCTCCCCACCCTGCTAACCTGGCTGCCCCCTTTGGGAGAGGGCGGCTTAAATATTGGCAAGTATGACCTGTAATAAAATATCATCAGCCATTATAAACAAATCTCTCAAGCTTCAGTATAACCAGCAATAGAGCAGGAAGGATCTGGGCAGGGGCATAGCCAGAACTTTGTGGGCCCCATAACAACGAACATTTTGAAGGGGCCCCCCGTCCCAATGCTTCTAGAGAGACACTTCTCTGCAGCAGCTGATAATTTATGCCCTATAAGAGTGCCCTAGTGTTTTTATGAATAACAGTAGTGCTTAAGTTCACCCTATAGCACATTTCAGAGCCCCACAGGTTAAACAGGGTTAGTGCGCGCCATAGGCACACGTAAAAAAATAGGGGTGTGGCTTCATAGGGAAGGGGCATGGTCACAGTTTTGCCCCCTGTAGAGTTGTGCCCCCAGTACTGTGCCCTCAGTAGTTGAGTCCCCATTAGTTTTGCCCCAGTACTGTGCCCTCAGTAGTTGTGTCCCCATTAGTTTTGCCCCAGTACTGTGCCCTCATTAGTTTTGCCCCATTAGTTTTGCACCCAGTACTGTGCCCTCAGTAGTTGTGCCCCCTGTAGCTGTGCCCCCAGTAGTTGTGCCCCCATTAGTTTTGCACCCAGTACTGTGCCCTCAGTAGTTGTGCCCCCCTGTAGCTGTGTCCCCAGTAGTTGTGCCCCCATTAGTTTTGCACCCAGTACTGTGCCCTCAGTAGTTGTGCCCCCATTAGTTTTGCACCCAGTACTATGCCCGCTGTAGCTGTGCCCCCAGTAGTTGTGCCCCCATTAGTTTTGCCCCCAGTACTGTGTCCCCAGTACTGTGCCCTCTGTAGCTGTGCCCACCAGCCCCGCTCCTGCTTCCCGACCGCTGCTGCCCTCCGTCTTCGTCCGCCGGCGCTGCTCCTCGCCATGGGAGAGACGTTATGACGTCTCTCCCATAGCATCGCACAGACACTAGAGGTCAATTATGACCTCTAGCATCTACGGCAGCTCCCACAATGCCGTGCAGTGCGTGATGACGTCAGGCGCACCGCACGGCAGGTGCCAGTAGCAGGAAAAGGTCCTCTCCACAAAGGGAAACTAGACGCTACAGTAGCCGCTTTTGCCACGGCGGCGGCGCCCTCGGGACAGCGGCGCCCTGGGCAAAAAGCTTGCTTGCCCGTGGCAAGAGCCGCTACTGCTGCCAGTACACATTATGCCGCCCAGTACCCCCAATTCACACTATGATATAAAGTGCTCCCCGTTCATATTGTGCCTCATTACAGTGCCCAGGTTCATATTATATAACAAATGCACTCCAGTTCTTTTTATACCACACTACAATGAGCAAGTCCAGGGTCATACCTAGATATATTGCAGGCCTCAAGGAAAAAGTTTGAAAGGACCCCTACATACCACTAGTGATGAGCGGGTTCGGTTTCCGAGAAACCGAACCCCCCCGAACTTCACCCTTTTTACACGGGTCCGAGGCAGGTTCGAACCTTCCCGCCTTGCTCGGCTAACCCGAGCGCGCCCGAACGTCATCATCCCGCTGTCGGATTCTCGCGAGATTCGGATTCTATATAAGCAGCCGCGCGTCGCCGCCATTTTCACACGTGCATTGGAGATGATAGGGAGAGGACGCGGCTGGCGTCCTCTCCGTTTAGTAGAAGACAGTTGATTTGATTGCTTGTTTATTACTATAATTGTGGGGAGGATTGGGGAGCAGCTGTTAGGAGGAGTACAGTGCAGAGTTTAGTTTTTATCCGTTCTCTGCCTGAAAAAAACGCTCCATACCATATCTGTGCTCAGTGTGCTGCATGATATATCTGTGCTGAGTGCTCACACTGCTTAATTGTGGGGACTGGGGAGCAGCTATAGCAGGAGTACAGTGCAGAGTTTTGCTGACAGTGACCACCAGTATACGTTTGTCTGCCTGCAAAACACTCCATATCTGTGCTCAGTGTGCTGCTTTATTGTGGGGACTGGGGACCACCAGTATAATTAATATTATATAGGAGGAGTACAGTGCAGAGTGCACTGCTGTACCTACCTCTGTGTCGTCATCCATTAAGTATACTATCCATCTACATTCCTATACCTGTGGTGCATTTTAGTTTAGCAGTTTGCTGACAGTGTCCACCAGGTCCAGTATACTGTATATAGCAGTACGGTAGGCCACTGCTGTACCTACCTCTGTGTCGTCACTCGTCATCCATTAAGTATACTATCCATCCATCTACATTGTATACCTGTGGTGCCTTTTTTTTAGACTAGTTTAGCAGTTTGCTGACAGTGTCCACCAGGTCCAGTATACTGTATATAGCAGTACGGTAGGCCACTGCTGTACCTACCTCTGTGTCGTCACTCGTCATCCATTAAGTATACTATCCATCCTGAGATGGTGGATTCCAGTGGGGACGAATTAATAATCTGTTAGGAGGGGGATGTACACAGTGAAAGGGGTGAGGAATCGGAGGATGATGATGAGGTGGACATCTTGCCTCTGTAGAGCCAGTTTGTGCAAGGAGAGATTGATTGCTTCTTTTTTGGTGGGGGCCCAAACCAACCAGTCATTTCAGTCACAGTCGTGTGGCAGACCCTGTCGCTGAAATGATGGGTTCGTTAAAGTGTGCATGTCCTGTTTATACAACATAAGGGTGGGTGGGAGGGCCCAAGGACAATTCCATCTTGCACCTCTTTTTTCTTTCATTTTTCTTTGCATCATGTGCTGTTTGGGGACAATTTTTTTGAAGGGCCATCCTGCCTGACACTGCAGTGCCACTCCTAGATGGGCCAGGTGTTTGTGTCGGCCACTTGTGTCGCTTAGCTTAGTCACACAGCGACCTTGGTGCGCCTCTTTTTTTCTTTGCATCATGTGCTGTTTGGGGAGTATTTTTTGTAAGGGCCATCCTGTCTTGATTGACACTGCAGTGCCACTCCTAGATGGGCCAGGTCTTTGTGTCGGCCACTTGTGTCGCTTAGCTTAGTCACACAGCGACCTTGGTGCGCCTCTTTTTTTCTTTGCATCATGTGCTGTTTGGGGAGTATTTTTGGAAGGGCCATCCTGTCTTGATTGACACTGCAGTGCCACTCCTAGATGGGCCAGGTCTTTGTGTCGGCCACTTGTGTCGCTTAGCTTAGTCACACAGCCACATTGGTGCGCCTCTTTTTTTCTTTGCATCATGTGCTGTTTGGGGAGTATTTTTTTGAAGGGCCATCCTGTCTTGATTGACACTGCAGTGCCACTCCTAGATGGGCCAGGTGTTTGTGTCGGCCACTTGTGTCGCTTAGCTTAGTCACACAGCGACCTTCGTGCGCCTCTTTTTTTCTTTGCATCATGTGCTGTTTGGGGAGTATTTTTTTGAAGGGCCATCCTGCCTGACACTGCAGTGCCACTCCTAGATGGGCCAGGTGTTTGTGTCGGCCACTTGTGTCGCTTAGCTTAGTCACACAGCCACCTTGGTGCGCCTCTTTTTTTCTTTGCATCACGTGCTGTTTGGGGACAATTTTTTTGAAGTGCCATCCTGTCTGACACTGCAGTGCCACTCCTAGATGGGCCAGGTGTTTGTGTCGGCCACTTGGGTCGCTTAGCTTAGTCACACAGCTACCTCATTGCGCCTCTTTTTTTCTTTGCATCATGTGCTGTTTGGGGACTATTTTTTTGAAGTGCCATCCTGTCTGACACTGCAGTGCCACTCCTAGATGGGCCAGGTGTTTGTGTCGGCCACTTGGGTCGCTTAGTTTAGTCACACAGCGACCTTGGTGCGCCTCTTTTTTTTCTTTGCATCATGTGCTGTTTGGGGACAATTTTTTTGAAGTGCCATCCTGCCTGACACTGCAGTGCCACTCCTAGATGGGCCAGGTGTTTGTGTCGGCCACTTGGGTCGCTTAGCTTAGCCATCCAGCGACCTCGGTGCAAATTTTAGGACTAAAAATAATATTGTGAGGTGTGAGGTGTTCAGAATAGACTGAAAATGAGTGGAAATTATGGTTATTGAGGTTAATAATACTATGGGATCAAAATGACCCCCACATTCTATGATTTAAGCTGTTTTTGAGGGTTTTTTGAAAAAAACACCCGAATCCAAAACACACCCGAATCCGACAAAAAAATTTCGGTAAGGTTTTGCCAAAACGCGTCCGAATCCAAAACACGGCCGCGGAACCGAACCCAAAACCAAAACACAAAACCCGAAAAATTTCCGGTGCACATCACTACATACCACCCAATGGCGAATATGTATATAACTGTGGCAGGGAAGGTGGCCCCTCCCAGCTCTGGCCCCATAGCAGCTGCACTCCCTGCACCTATGGTAGCTACACCCTGTATATAACACATGTAACTGTGACAGGGAAGGTGGCCCCTCTCAGCTCTGGGCCCCATAGCAGCTGCACTCCCTGCACCTATGGTAGCTACACCCTGTATATAACACATGTAACTGTGACAGGGAAGGTGGCCCCTCTCAGCTCTGGGCCCCATAGCAGCTGCACTCCCTACACCTATGGTAGCTACACCCTGTACATAACACATGTAACTGTGACAGGGAAGGTGGCCCCTCTCAGCTCTGGCCCCATAGCAGCTGCTCTCCCTGCACCTATGGTAGCTACACCATGTATATAACACATGTAACTGTGACAGGGAAGGTGACCCTCTCAGCTTTGGGCCCCATAGCAGCTGCAATCCCTGCACCTATGGTAGCTACACCCTGTATATAACACATGTAACTGTGACAGGGAAGGTGGCCCCTCTCAGCTCTGGGCCCCATAGCAGCTGCACTCCCTGCACCTATGGTAGCTACACCCTGTATATAACACATGTAACTGTGACAGGGAAGGTGGCCCCTCTCAGCTCTGGGCCCCATAGCAGCTGCACTTCCTACACCTATAGTAGCTACACCCTGTACATAACACATGTAACTGTGACAGGGAAGGTGGCCCCTCTCAGCTCTGGGCCCCATAGCAGCTGTACTCCCTGCACCTATGGTAACTACACCCTGTATATAACACATGTAACTGTGACAGGGAAGGTGGCCCCTCTCAGCTCTGGGCCCATAGCAGCTGCACTGCCTGCACCTATGCTAGCTATGCCCTTGTATATAAAACATGTAACTGTGACAGGGAAGGTGGCCCCTCTCAGCTCTGGGCCCCATAGCAGCTGCACTCCCTGCACCTATGGTAGCTACACCCTGTATAGAACACATGTAACTGTGACAGGGAAGGTGGCTCCTCTCAGCTCTGGGCCCCATAGCAGCTGCACTCCCTGCACCTATGGTAGCTACACCCTTGTATATAACACATGTAACTGTGACAGGGAAGGTGGCCCCTCTCAGCTCTGGGCCCCATAGCAGCTGCTCTCCCTGCACCTATGGTAGCTAGTTACACCCTTGTATATAACACATGTAACTGTGACAGGGAAGGTGGCTCCTCTCAGCTCTGGGCCCATAGCAGCTGCACTGCCTGCACCTATGCTAGCTATGCCCTTGTATATAAAACATGTAACTGTGACAGGGAAGGTGGCCCCTCTCAGCTCTGGGCCCCATAGCAGCTGCACTCCCTGCACCTATGGTAGCTACACCCTGTATAGAACACATGTAACTGTGACAGGGAAGGTGGCTCCTCTCAGCTCTGGGCCCCATAGCAGCTGCACTCCCTGCACCTATGGTAGCTACACCCTTGTATATAACACATGTAACTGTGACAGGGAAGGTGGCCCCTCTCAGCTCTGGGCCCCATAGCAGCTGCACTCCCTGCACCTATGGTAGCTACACCCTGTATATAACACATGTAACTGTGACAGGGAAGGTGGCCCCTCTCAGCTCTGGGCCCCATAGCAGCTGCACTCCCTACACCTATAGTAGCTACACCCTGTACATAACACATGTAACTGTGACAGGAAAGGTGGCCCCTCTCAGCTCTGGGCCCCATAGCAGCTGTACTCCCTGCACCTATGGTAACTACACCCTGTATATAACACATGTAACTGTGACAGGGAAGGTGGCCCCTCTCAGCTCTGGCCCCATAGCAGCTGCACTCCCTGCACCTATGGTAGCTACACCCTGTATATAACACATGTAACTGTGACAGGGACGGTGGCCCCTCTCAGCTCTGGGCCCCATAGCAGCTGCTCTCCCTGCACCTATGGTAGCTACACCCTTGTATATAACACATGTAACTGTGACAGGGAAGGTGGCTCCTCTCAGCTCTGGGCCCATAGCAGCTGCACTGCCTGCACCTATGGTAGCTACGCCCTTGTATATAACACATGTAACTGTGACAGGGAAGGTGGCCCCTCTCAGCTCTGGGCCCCATAGCAGCTGCACTCCCTGCACCTATGGTAGCTACACCCTGTATAGAACACATGTAACTGTGACAGGGAAGGTGGCCCCTCTCAGCTCTGGCCCCATAGCAGCTGCACTCCCTGCACCTATGGTAGCTACACCCTGTATATAACACATGTAACTGTGACAGGGAAGGTGGCCCCTCTCAGATCTGGGCCCCATAGCAGCTGCTCTCCCTGCACCTATGGTAGCTACACCCTTGTATATAACACATGTAACTGTGACAGGGAAGGTGGCTCCTCTCAGCTCTGGGCCCATAGCAGCTGCACTGCCTGCACCTATGGTAGCTACGCCCTTGTATATAACACATGTAACTGTGACAGGGAAGGTGGCCCCTCTCAGCTCTGGGCCCCATAGCAGCTGCACTCCCTGCACCTATGGTAGCTACACCCTGTATAGAACACATGTAACTGTGACAGGGAAGGTGGCCCCTCTCAGCCCTGGCCCCATAGCAGCTGCACTCCCTGCACCTATGGTAGCTACACCCTGTATATAACACATGTAACTGTGACAGGGAAGGTGGCCCCTCTCAGATCTGGGCCCCATAGCAGCTGCACTCCCTGCACCTATGGTAGCTACACCCTTGTATATAACACATGTAACTGTGACAGGGAAGGTGGCCCCTCTCAGCTCTGGGCCCCATAGCAGCTGCACTCCCTGCACCTATGGTAGCTACACCCTTGTATATAACACATGTAACTGTGACAAGGAAGGTGGCACCTCTCAGCTCTGGCCCCATAGCAGCTGCACTACCTGCACCTATGGTAGCTACACCCTGTATATAACACATGTAACTGTGACAGGGAAGGTGGCCCCTCTCAGCTCTGGGCCCCATAGCAGCAGCACTCCCTGCACCTATGGTAGATACACCCTGTATATAACACATGTAACTGTGACAGGGAAGGTGGCCCCTCTCAGCTCTGGGCCCCATAGCAGCTGCACTCCCTACACCTATAGTAGCTACACCCTGTACATAACACATGTAACTGTGACAGGGAAGGTGGCCCCTCTCAGCTCTGGGCCCCATAGCAGCTGTACTCCCTGCACCTATGGTAACTACACCCTGTATATAACACATGTAACTGTGACAGGGAAGGTGGCCCCTCTCAGCTCTGGCCCCATAGCAGCTGCACTCCCTGCACCTATGGTAGCTACACCCTGTATATAACACATGTAACTGTGACAGGGACGGTGGCCCCTCTCAGCTCTGGGCCCCATAGCAGCTGCTCTCCCTGCACCTATGGTAGCTACACCCTTGTATATAACACATGTAACTGTGACAGGGAAGGTGGCTCCTCTCAGCTCTGGGCCCATAGCAGCTGCACTGCCTGCACCTATGCTAGCTATGCCCTTGTATATAAAACATGTAACTGTGACAGGGAAGGTGGCCCCTCTCAGCTCTGGGCCCCATAGCAGCTGCACTCCCTGCTTCTATGGTAGCTACACCCTGTATAGAACACATGTAACTGTGACAGGGAAGGTGGCTCCTTTCAGCTCTGGGCCCCATAGCAGCTGCACTCCCTGCACCTATGGTAGCTACACCCTTGTATATAACACATGTAACTGTGACAGGGAAGGTGGCCCCTCTCAGCTCTGGCCCCATAGCAGCTGCACTCCCTGCACCTATGGTAGCTACACCCTGTATATAACACATGTAACTGTGACAGGGAAGGTGGCCCCTCTCAGCTCTGGGCCCCATAGCAGCTGCACTCCCTACACCTATAGTTGCTACACCCTGTACATAACACATGTAACTGTGACAGGAAAGGTGGCCCCTCTCAGCTCTGGGCCCCATAGCAGCTGTACTCCCTGCACCTATGGTAACTACACCCTGTATATAACACATGTAACTGTGACAGGGAAGGTGGCCCCTCTCAGCTCTGGCCCCATAGCAGCTGCACTCCCTGCACCTATGGTAGCTACACCCTGTATATAACACATGTAACTGTGACAGGGACGGTGGCCCCTCTCAGCTCTGGGCCCCATAGCAGCTGCTCTCCCTGCACCTATGGTAGCTACACCCTTGTATATAACACATGTAACTGTGACAGGGAAGGTGGCTCCTCTCAGCTCTGGGCCCATAGCAGCTGCACTGCCTGCACCTATGGTAGCTACGCCCTTGTATATAACACATGTAACTGTGACAGGGAAGGTGGCCCCTCTCAGCTCTGGGCCCCATAGCAGCTGCACTCCCTGCACCTATGGTAGCTACACCCTGTATAGAACACATGTAACTGTGACAGGGAAGGTGGCCCCTCTCAGCCCTGGCCCCATAGCAGCTGCACTCCCTGCACCTAAGGTAGCTACACCCTGTATATAACACATGTAACTGTGACAGGGAAGGTGGCCCCTCTCAGATCTGGGCCCCATAGCAGCTGCACTCCCTGCACCTATGGTAGCTACACCCTTGTATATAACACATGTAACTGTGACAGGGAAGGTGGCCCCTCTCAGCTCTGGGCCCCATAGCAGCTGCACTCCCTGCACCTATGGTAGCTACACCCTTGTATATAACACATGTAACTGTGACAAGGAAGGTGGCACCTCTCTGCTCTGGCCCCATAGCAGCTGCACTACCTGCACCTATGGTAGCTACACCCTGTATATAACACATGTAACTGTGACAGGGAAGGTTGCCCCTCTCAGCTCTGGGCCCCATAGCAGCAGCACTCCCTGCACCTATGGTAGATACACCCTGTATATAACACATGTAACTGTGACAGGGAAGGTGGCCCCTCTCAGCTTTGGGCCCCATAGCAGCTGCACTCCCTACACCTATAGTAGCTACACCCTGTACATAACACATGTAACTGTGACAGGGAAGGTGGCCCCTCTCAGCTCTGGGCCCCATAGCAGCTGTACTCCCTGCACCTATGGTAACTACACCCTGTATATAACACATGTAACTGTGACAGGGAAGGTGGCCCCTCTCAGCTCTGGCCCCATAGCAGCTGCACTCCCTGCACCTATGGTAGCTACACCCTGTATATAACACATGTAACTGTGACAGGGACGGTGGCCCCTCTCAGCTCTGGGCCCCATAGCAGCTGCTCTCCCTGCACCTATGGTAGCTATACCATGTATATAACACATGTAACTGTGACAGGGAAGGTGGCCTCTCTCATCTCTGGGCCCCATAGCAGCAGCACTCCCTACACCTATGGTAGCTACACCCCCGTATATAACACATGTAACTGTGACAGGGAAGGTGGCCCCTCTCAGCTCTGGCCCCATAGCAGCTGCACTCCCTGCACCTATGGTAGCTACACCCTGTATATAACACATGTAACGGTGACAGGGAAGGTGGCCCCTCTCAGCTCTGGGCCCCATAGCAGCTGCACTCCCTGCACCTATGGTAGCTACACCCTGTATATAACACATGTAACTGTGACAGGGAAGGTGGCCCCTCTCAGATCTGGGCCCCAAAGCAGCTGCACTCCCTGCACCTATGGTAGCTACGCCCTTGGATCTGGAGGGCATAAGGGAAGCCTCGTAGGGCCGCACATGGCCACAGGGTCTCCTGTTGCCCATCACTGCTGTAAACAGTAACTCAGTGACCTGTAAATCCCCTTACCAGACATACTTCAGATGCAGAACGTGTCTGTAATTATGGTTACGTTTATTGCAGCGCTCGGGTACATGTGTAATGTGTCAAAGCAACAATTGACATTTAACGCAAGGGGATTTTATAACCTCTTTAAATGCCATTTTCACGCCACAAATATAATATAAAATATGTTTTGTACCTGATAACCAGCTGTCAGATATCCATGAATGAGTCCACGGTCTGCCTACACAGGACCCTTTTGTAAAGACGAGGCCTTGGAAATGTAACCCTTTCCAATCCAAGGTGTGCCACCTAGCTAAGCCCTAACCACAAACACCCATCAAAGGCAACTAGTAAATGATGTCTGTCTTCATTAAGAGGAAACTGCAGCTCAAGTGAAACATTAGGCTGTGCCTTCTGGTTGTACAGAAAGGATTAAGGCGTTGATGACTACGCGTACCTGCTCTCTCCTATTTGCATAACGGCTTCCGTGCGAAATGATCCATGTATTGTTTTATATGTTGCAGCCCTCAGCATCCCCGGTTTAAGTTATACTATGGCAGCTTCCTAAAGTAACGGCGGCTGCATGGAGGGATTCTGTAATAAAGATTTTATAACGCATTTAATGTACAGTAGCAGCATTCCATTCCATTTGACAACACGCCCCAGGCATAATATTAAAGCTAATATATTGGCCATCAAGACAATCGGAGAAATGGGTATTAGAAGCACCCTCGCCATCACAGCTACATGCAAACTAAAGACAATATTTGACATTAACGAATATTCCTCTTTCAAAACAAGTGGCTTGCTACTCTAGCTAAGCTTACAGATTTGTCAGTAGCGAATCAAAAAAGAAGCAGTGCTTCTTAATTACAGTATGTAACACTTTTTTACACTTAAACCTCTCACTAGTGTGATGCCTTGGGCGGTTGGCCTGTGCTGACCTGGTGGGTCCCGCACACCAGACTTGAACCTCAGTGTTAGGTACCCATCAGATGAGATCACTTGGCTGCAGGTTGGTGGGCTCATGTTTTTTTGGCCAAAAATTATGCTAAGCACCTCAGTTTGATCTATGTTATAGTATTATAATATTCAAAGATATGAACGATCTCGTTCATTAATGAATGAGATACCGTTCATATCTTTGAGTGTGGAGGCACCAGCGATGAACGATGCGTGGCCCCGCACTTGTTCATCGCTGGTGCCCCGTCGGCTGTGCATGCAGGCCAATATGGACGATCTTGTCCATATTTGCCTGCACGTCTATGGAGCTGGGTGACAAGGGGAGTGAAGTTTCTTCACTCCCCTTGTCACCCAGCTCCATAGACGTGCACCTCCCACCCCCCCACCCCCCCTTGCCAGGTCGCACATCGGCCGTATCCGCCGTCGGGCATCTCAGTGGCGGATCGCTCAATGTGTAGAGCCCTTAAGATTGCAAATTGTCTTATAATTATTCTGATTAGCAGTGCTTAGTAATATAGAGTGTGCATCTGCATTTTCTTTTTTTTCTCTCTCAGCATGGTAGCACCTCTTATTATATTTAGAATTAGATTGTGCAGTCCAAGCTTTAGGTACCAGATATTACCATGCAGTCTTATGACAGACTTGAGAAGCCCCTGTTCACTTCAAGCATTCTATGATACTTTCTCTGCAGGTGTGAGCTCTCCGGACAAATTCCATAGCCAGTGCAACCGCACTGTGGAAACGTTGGTTATAATGCCACAGATAAGAGATAGAAACTGGGCCTAATCTATTAGGTACGCCAAACCTCTTTGGTGTCACCAAATAGCTGAATTTGTGAGTTATAGTACCATCAATGCTGTTTTGTTTACAGAGAAGCAAGTTTGTGCTAGCTGATGTGCCCTGGATCTTACTATGGGCTCTTTCTGTATTATATGGCTGTCACCAGGGCTGCCAACACTTCTGCTGGGTCCCGGTACTCGGAGGGGGTGTGGCCAACCTGTGGAGGTGTGGCTAGGCTCCTCTCCTCACTAGCAGATTGGAAAAGAAACTATGTGCGCGCCCATGCACAGAGGGCACCGGTGGCTCAGGTTGGTCAGAGGGGCATACCCGGGCGGTTCCCTCCTCCCCACCACCCGCAGTCTCCTCTGTCCCAGCTCAAAGTGCCGAAGCTGGTGCAGGTTAGGGGGAAAGGTGAAAATATGGGCCTCCTCCGGGCACCTCCAACAGGCCCAGGCCCCCTATCGGAGGCCCTGACTGTCACTGCGATGCTTTATTATTTGGCGGTCACTGCGATGTTCTCTGAACTATATGGCGGTCACTGCAATGCTCTATGTATTTTAAGGAGGTCACTGTGATGTTCTCTGAACTATATGGCGGTCACTGCGATGCTCTATGTATTTTATGGCAGTCACTGTGATGTTCTCTGCACTATGGTGGTCATTCCGAGTTGATCGCAGCCAGCAACTTTTAGCTGCTGCTGCGATCAACTAGTACACGCCTATGGGGGAGTGTATTTTAGCTTAGCAGGGCTGCGATCGCTTGTGCAGACCTGCTAAGCTAAAAAAAATTCAAGCAAAAGATGACTAGCCCTATACCTACTTACCCTGTGCGACGATCCCTGCAATGCGGGAGCTGGCTTTGATGCCAGACATCCGCCCTCCGTTCTCCTGGACACGCCTGCATTTTACTCACCACTCCCCGAAAACGGCTCCAAACGGTCCGGATCCGCCCTGGCACGCCTTCTTCCTGTCAATCTTCTTTGCGGTCGGCTCTGCGACCGCTTCCTTTGTAAGTCGCGACGTAACCTGGCAACCCCAGTCACCGGGCAACGTCACGCATGCGCACTGCGGCCGCCGCGCATGCGCATTCTGCACCCATTCGCACCGCAGCGATAAACCGCTGCGTGCGAACGGGTCGGAATGACCCCCTATATTGTGGTCATTGTGATGCTGTATGTATTTCAAGGCGGTCACTGTGATGTTCTCTGCACTATATGGCAGTCACTGCGATGCTCTATGTATTTTAAGGCAGTCACTGTGATGTTCTCTGCACTATATTGTGGTCATTGCGATGCTGTATGTATTTTAAGGCGGTCACTATGATGTTCTCTGCATTATATGGCTGTCATATAGGTGGAGGGTTACTACTATCTACTGGGGAGGGTTGGGGGGTTGGCAAGCTAAGTCATGGCCCCAGATGACAGAAAGGCTAGCTTCACCCTTGCGTATAAGTCACCTTCTATACCAAGCGACAGAATAAATGTGTCGGAAACAGAAGCATCTTTCTGTGAATGCCGGCACAAAGCAGATGGTCAGACCTTCATTAATTTCCTGCCAAGTTTTATTGATCAGCCCATGCACCATGTTAGTTGGCGCGCAGCTACAATGTCACCATTACAGGATTAGGGTTAAGGTTAGTGATGTGCACCGGACATTTTTCGGGTTTTGTGTTTTGGTTTTGGATTCGGTTCCGATGCCGTGTTTTGGATTCGGACGCGTTTTGGCAAAACCTCACCGAAAAATTTTTGTCGGATTCGGGTGTGTTTTGGATTCGGGTGTTTTTTTCAAAAAACCCTAAAAAACAGCTTAAATCATAGAATTTGGGGGTCATTTTGATCCCATAGAATTATTAACCTCAATAACCATAATTTCCACTCATTTCCAGTCTATTCTGAACACCTCACACCTTACAATATTATTTTTAGTCCTAAAATTTGCACCGAGGTCGCTGGATGGCTAAGCTAAGCGACACAAGTGGCCAACACAAACACCTGGCCCATCTAGGAGTGCAAGAAAATATGGTAAAGATTAACTGCGCCCCTAGATGGCCGCAGTGAGGGCAAACAAGGAGAGGTCACTCTCTCTCCGCCAAAGCAATACAACAACAAAAAGTCCGCCTTCTACTGCGCTATCCGTAAGTCTTCAAAATACTGTCAGTCTTTCAACAAAACCCCAAGCCCCAAATGGGGGGAGAATAGACAGTTCAGTTTGTTCAAAATGAAAATAGTAGGATGTCACAAATGTAGGTGATTGATAGATGTCAATCGTGAGGGAATGTCAGGAAAGTTCTCAACGGGTACGCACCGTACTCACATTTACAATGTGCGTGAAGTGTCCATAAAGGTATCTTTTTCCTTCCGGACTGCGGTGAGGTCCAATACTCTCCTTCCCTTTAATCGCCCCTCATGAGACAAGAAATAGAGAACAGAGGCAGGACCCCAATGGTGTAATACGTTCGTGGGACCAATTTTTATAAAGTATGTGTGGTGATCTTATTATTTAAATGAGAAACGTACCACACTTACATAAAAACACAGTAAATACTCCTATAAATACTCCTATAAAGGTATCTTTAAAAGCCAAGAAGGTGAGGCGTGCACTGTATTCCTGCTATATAATACAGCTGCTCCCCAGTCCCCACAATTAAGCAGTGTGAGCACAGATATATTATGCAGCACACTGAGCACAGATATGGAGTGTTTTTCAGGCAGACAACGTATTACTGGTGGTCACTGATCAGCAAAACTCTGCACTGTACTCCTCCTATATACAGCTGCTCCCCAGTCCCCACAATTAAGTAATAAGCAAGCACAAAATATTTGCAATGCATCAACATAAACGGAGAGGACGCCAGCCATGTCCTCTCCCTAACATTTCCAATGCACGAGTGAAAATGGCGGCGACGCGCGGCTGCTTATATAGAATCCGAATCTCGCGAGAATCCGACAGCGGGATGATGACGTTCGGGCGCGCTCGGGTTAACCGAGCCATACGGGAGAATCCGAATATGGCTCGGACCCGTGTAAAATGGGTGAAGTTCGGGGGGGTTCGGTTTCCGAGAAACCGAACCCGCTCATCACTAGTTAAGGTTAGGTTTAAGGTTCCTCGTACCTTTGTTCTCTTCTAATAAATATTCCCCATTAACTTTAAAAATAAAAGAAACATTGTATTCAGCCTGTAAGAAAGAAAATAGTCGCAGACAGAGACAAAGAGCAGTGCTGCAGATAACACGGGAACGTTAATATCAGATATTGAGCTCATCAGCATTTGCCAGCAGAGACTGCAGTTGAAAGGAATTTTACATTTATTGTCTGCAGTTAAATGTTCCATTTATTTCATTCTTTTTGATGTAGAGCGGAGAAATCAGAGCATTCTGCATTCGGCGCGGATAATATGGCGTGTTCAGTGTTTTCTGAGCCAAATTATAGATGACAAAGCATTATTAAATCAGGTTTCCTAAACTGCCCGTGAATTCCTCCAGGGAGTTTTATTATATGACACAATTGTTCAGCTTATGAAAAACGCTCCAGCTATTTAGGTTAAAAAATAGTAACACTAATGTCTAAAATATAACGTAAACGCTACGGCTGGACTGGAATGTGAAGATGCCGTAACTGCGTTACTAGACAAGCAGGGGAACCTCACAGAGTATTTAGCACTCACTGACCTGACATTACCGACAGGTACATTTAGGAGCTTAAAGCCATTCCTGCATTCTGACCTCTATGTGTCAGAATCACCTCAGTATCCCTTGCTGTGCATATTTCAAGCTTCACTTTGGTTGCAATTTTTTTTTTCAATTGGGACTGTCCCATAACTGTGGAGTATTCTCAGAAACTGTAGGATAAATTGGTAAATTGATAGCAGGCCATACGCTGCAGACTGTTGACATGTATTAAAATGGTTAAATGCTACAAGCTATCTCTTAAATAATTGTTATTTTGCATTACTCATCAAACAAAATAACATCACAAGTCTGAGTCACCAGACTTAAAGGTCAGGCTGATTAGACTGCAGGTGTATGTTGTTTACTTGGCTCTATAAAAAGGGTCTCCATATGCCCATGCCTGTCACTGTGTTATTGGAGCAGCACAGTGCTGTACAGTACATAGCCAAGGAGAGATTGATACCTTATCATATTGACTGCTGTTTATCTTCTATCATATGTATTCTGTTATCTTCAATAAAGCCTACTCTGGTTTGGAGTCAATGTGTGGACTAACCTCCTTGCTCACATCTGCTACACACCTACCAATTTGTAGGCATCTACCATTATAATCACAATATACCCACTGTTTTTCTGATAAAAGCATTATAACATTTTCATAAACTTTTGAGAACACTTACCCCTTCCATTTCACCTCATAGAAACATAACATAGAAACATAGAATTTGAAGACAGATAACCATATAGCCCATTCACTCTTCCCTTTAGGGTTAGGGTATTAGGGTTAGGGGTTGCAGTATTAGGGTTAGGGTATTACAGTTAGTTTAGGGGTTTGGGTTAGGGGATTGGGGTTAGTTTAGGGGATTAGGTTATGGTATTAGGGTTAGTTTAGTAGTTAGGGGTATTAGGGATAGTATATTACAAATACGAAGAGTCAGTTTAAGGTATAAGGGTTAGGGGTTTTGGTTAGGGAGAGGTTTGGGGGTTAGGATTGTTAAGGTAATAGTGTCAGGATAGGGTATTAAGGTTAATATTAAGGGTGAGGGTTAGGTTAGAGTACTAGGATGAGGGTTAGGGTAGGAATACTCTATGTCCTGGATTTAGCGGGAATGTACCGGATTCAGAGTATGTG
The DNA here is from genome assembly GCF_028390025.1 of Pseudophryne corroboree. Lineage (NCBI taxonomy): Eukaryota > Metazoa > Chordata > Amphibia > Anura > Myobatrachidae > Pseudophryne > Pseudophryne corroboree. The sequence continues at coordinate 458,663,282 of NC_086451.1, read as the reverse complement.
CCCTAGCTCCCGGGAATAGTGGTGCAGAGAGGGTGGTTTAGTTGTCTGGGGGTCAGCACACAGGGTGCAGGTAACATACGCCCAGCAGCAGCAGTATTAGAAAGAGCGTTGAGCAGAAATGAATACAAAGACAGAGTTTATGTAAAGCACCATATTATTTGTAATTGAAATTGAACCTTTAAGTGACTTGGGGCTTGAATCCGAGATGGATGCAAAAGGCACTGCCGCTGTGCGTCTTTGTACACAGTGGCTGTGTGATATAATGTAAAGCCGTAGGGGGCGTCTTACCGCCCCCCAAGTTCCCCATTCCACTTGCTCCTAATGGATCCCCTCCCATAGTGTCCATTCTATTTTAGCACTTGGATACGTTAAGACTGAGAGCTGATTCTCTATTGGCTGCGGCAAAGGTTAATATTAACAAAAAGGTTCCCTATAGACCGATCAGTGGAATCCAAGTCATTGTAAAGATTTAGATATGGACACAGTTTTCCTATTTATCTTGGGCGTGATGTAGGTTGTACTACACATGCTCAATCTGTCGTAGTGTACTTTGCATAACATTACCCTGCACATGGCGAGAAAAGTAAGTACGCGCATGTACACTTGTGGATTTACGGTTAGGGTTTAGGTGACATATGCTTGGCGTCAAGGGCGTAGCTACCATAGGTGCAGGCAGTGCAGCTGCTATGGGGCCCAGAGCTGAGAGGGGCCCATCTTCCCTGTCACAGTTACATGTGACCTATATATTTTCCACCATTGGAGGTACATAGTGGCACTTACAAATGTTTGCCTTGGGGCCTACAAATATCTACTTTTGGCCACTGGACCCTCTATTTGTAATGTTGTTTAAAATTAACCGGAGGGAACTATATTGTGGCAAAATATGAACTGGGGCACTCTAATGTAACATTCAGACCTGATCGCACGCTAGGTTTTTTTGATGCGCTGCGATCAGGTCAGAACTGCGCATGCGTATGCACCGCAATGCGCAGGCGCGTCGTACAGGTACAAAGTGGGTCGTTGCTGTGCGATGGATTTAACGAAGAATCCATTCACACAGCCGATCGCAAGGAGATTAACAGGAAGAGGGCGTTTGTGGGTGTCAACTGGCCGTTTTCTGGGAGTGTTTGGAAAAACGCAGGCGTGTCCAAGCGTTTGCAGGGCGGGTGTCTAACGTCAGTTCCGGGACCGGACAGGATGAAGTGATCGCAGCGGCTGAGTAAGTTCTGGCCAACTCAGAAACTGCACAAAACTTTTTTGCAGCACTCGGCTGCAAATGCGTTCGCACACTTGCAAAGCAAAAATACACTCCCCCATAGGCGGCGACTATCTGTTCGCAGCGTTGCAAAAAATAGCTACCGAACGATCAGGTCTGAATTAAGCCCATACTGTAGTTTCTGAGGTTGAAAAAAGACAATTTTGTCTAACGAGTTAAACCTGTTAGTGATCTCCTATACTGTAATATTTTTAAGACTAATTTCAACTGTGAATGTGAATGTTTAGCCGTTATGTCAATTCCTCTTTTTTTTTTTTAATTGTTATTTTGTTTTATTACTAAAGTGCAGGATGTACAGACCATAACCCTATATATCCTTATCCATTAGGAATTTATCTAGCCCATTCTTAAAAGTAATGACCAAGGCGGTCATTCCGACCCGATCGCTCGCTGCAGTTTGTCGCAGCGCTGCGTTCTGGTAGGAACCGCGCATGCGCAGGCGCATTGCAGTCATCACTGCCTAGCGATCGCCTCTGAGACAGAGGCGATTCCTGGGCGGGAGGGGGCGTTTAGGAGGCGTGGTCCAGCCAACGCAGGCGTGGCTGGACCGTTGGGGGGGCGGGCCGCGGTGGCTACGTGAAGTCTCACGCAGCCGCTGTGGCCAGCGGCAGCGACAAACTACTCCCGGCCAGCCGCAGGAGCTACGCTGGCCGGGAGTAACCCCTGAAATACAAAAGCATCGCCGCTGTGCGATTCTGTTGTATTTGTACGAGGGGGGCCGGCACTGACATGCGGGGCGGACTAGCCCTGTGATGGCGTCCCCCCGCATGTCAGGGAAGATGATCGTAGCTGTGATAAATTTAGCACAGCTACGACCAACTCGGAATGACCCACCCCAAGTCCGCCATTACTACTCTCTCAGGCAGGGAATTCCAGGTACGTATCATGGGCGCCGATTCCGTGGGTGCACCCGGGCCTGAGCACCCATGGAAAATCTTAAGCACCCACTAGGTCCAGGTCTGTCCAGGGCAGGCACTACTAGTGTGGGTGGCTGTCCGCACAGCCAGCCCACCCATCTTCACCTCCCGGCAGGCTAGCGATGTGACAAGCTGATGTCACACGGCGCTCCCTCCCGCCTGCCCTTTGCTGTCCTCCCGCCCACCCTGCACTGTCCTCCTGCGTCCACCCGCCCTGCACTGTCCTCTCGCGTCCACCCGCCATGTGCTGTCCTCCAGTCCGCTGACAGCCTGACACACACATCATGCAGGGACATTGCAAATGGAGGAGGGGGGCTGGATGGAAAAGGGGGCAGCTGATAGGGGTGGGAGGGAGGAACATTAGGCTGTAGAAGGTGGGACTCTGGGCTGAACGAGGGAGGGACACTTACTGAACTGGCTAGGGGGTTCTTGCTGGGGGCAGCTAGATGGGGCAGTGGGCTGGAAGAGACACTGCAATGGGGGGCAGTAAGATGGTGGGGGACATTGTGAATGGGTGGGCACTGGGAAGGATGGGAGGGGGCAGTAAGATGGGCAAGGTGGGCTTGCTGAGAGAGGGGGGGAGACACTTGGTTGGGGGGACAGTAATTAATGATGGGGAACACTGAGCTGGTGAAGGAGCAGACACTGAGATGGGAGCACTGACCTGCTGCTGGTACATTCCTGCCGGCCCCGCACACTTGCTGGCAACGTGCAAGACACCCAGACCATGAAACCCCTGGCAACGAGCATGACATCCAGTGCGTGAAACCCTTGGCAACAAGCAGGTAATTTAAAAGTAAAAAGAACGGGCACTGCAGTGTGTGGCATCATATGGTGCAGGGGGCATTACTGTGTGGGGCTTATTATGGTGGCATTTATTTTTTTCCCTGTGGTGGCCGAGGTCTGTTGGTGCAGGGTCAAAAACTGGGGTGTAAGGTAGTCTTTTCCTGAGAGGCCATGCCCATTTTAGTGAGACCACGCCCCCTCACTGGCGTGCATCACAGGCTTGAGCACTCACCAGCAAAAACATAAATCGGCACCTCTGGTACGTATAGTCCTTACTGTGAAGAAACCTTTCCGTCGCTGTGTGCGAAATCTCCTCTCCTCTGACCTATGCGGGTGTCCACATGTCCTTTGAGATGATCTTGCCAAAAACAAATCCCCGGCTAGCTCTGTGTATTGACCCCTTATATATTTGTAAATGTTAATCATGTCCCCTCTTGATCTCCTTTTTTCAGTGTAAACATGCCTAGCCTTACGTCTCCATCCCCTTAATCAATTTGGTCGTCCGTCTTTGAACCTCTTCTAGTTCCAGGATATCCTTTTTGTAGTATTGTACCCATAGTTGTGCCTCACTAGTGATTTTTATAATGGGAGTATAACACTCTCATCCCTTGCATCAATTCCCCGCTTTATGCATGCTAATACTTAGTTTGCCTTTTTGCTGCATTCTTACTTTGGCATAATATGAACTGGGGACACTGTATGTCATAATGTGAATTGGGGGTACTGTGTGGCATAATGTGTACTGGCAGCTCTACAATGTGGCATACTGTGAATTAGGGCAGTACTATGGCTCATAAAAAATAAATTAGGGCACTACTATGGTGCAGAAAATGGACTAGGACATTACTATGGGGCATAAAATTAACACCCGCTGCGGAGAGAGGTGTCTCTCAAGAAGCATTGGGACAGATGCCCCTTCAAAATATTGCTATGGGGCCCACAAAATTCTGGCTAAGCCCCTGCTTAGCGTAAACCGGACCCATATGCCTCTGGTATCAACGTGCATGTATCTTGGAATATTGGTCATTTTGCATATACAGTATATATATATATATATTCACAATGTTTGTGAAAGCAAATTGCAGCTGCGCTTTGTGCAATTAAATATTCTTCTGACAAACGCCAAAAGAAAAGAAGAGTGAGGAAACAAGATTAAACCACGCACACTGAGCTTTACTAGGTTCTTATGGTAATTCTGACAGTGACAAATGCAGGCTGTATAAAAAAAAAACTGTTAAACAAAAATTAATTGGATTCTACATTCTAGGGTTATGTTCTCTGTCCTTCTGAGCGGCTGGTACTACAGGGGTCCGGCCTCTGGGGAACAAAGCTTCAATATACCAGTAGGATAGTCCCACTGACTCATCTATACAGGATTGTACTTGTATCATGGTGTTTATTAAACCATACCTCTGTGTGGAGCTGGGACTAACCCACTGGAATATATAAAGAACTGCAGCGCACTTTTAAGAAACGACCGCTATTATAAAATAAGATTAAACCAAACTACACGTTCCTCTTTAAAGAAATGATTGCAAATTAGATTAGCCTGCGTTTCTTCTGCACAAAATGTGAAAAAAAAATTATTTCCAAAAGAACCCATCAAGAGCTTCATACATAAGACACAGGTCGTTACCTGAGGATGAACGGTGTAAAATGAAGACGCATCGCTGTACATCCGTTCTTTGGCAGATCAATGAGACGTGTCTTGCTATTTATGAAGTCACATAACAGGATGGGTTTCTACCAGGTAACACTGTAAAACTAAAGGTGTAGAGTAACATTTTCTTTTCCCAGAGTGTTGAGAAATAAAAGAGGACTGTTTACATAGGCGTGCGCAGCACATTTTATTAGGGGGTGCACCATCGGAGGGGTGTGTTTAGCACCGCCTTTTGGGCGTGTCTAGCACCATCTATTGACTGTCAACGCAATATAAAATATCCACCTTTGTACCAATCCTAATAAAGCAGATACATTGTCAGATGTTGTGGTGTGAACCAAACAAACACCCCTGATGGCACTCGGTGCAATTACACTGCTCCTCCTCAGCCTGATATGGCTCCCCCTCTCTTTCCCCTGCAAGCTGCAGCAGCTTACTTACAAGTCAGTCACTCACTGACACTGACAGTCACAGACTAGTACTGCTGCTGCTGCTGCTGGAAAAATTAGTGACATGTCAATGCTGCTGCCGACCGCTTGCCAGTATTGAATTTGTCTTCCTAAGAGGAACGCTGGCTGCATGCTGATCCTCATCAGTGACAGATGGCATAGCATAGAAGGAGAGAGGTGGGCATGCGAGCAGCATGACGTTATCACATCACATCACGCTGTTTTTGGACATGGAGGTGGAGCCGGGAGTTTGAAAGCCGGTGGCAGTGGCACCCTTGATTAACCCAGGTGTCCAGTCAGTAATGCAGTCCTGACAGGGTGCAGCGCAGAGGGGACAGTAATCAGCCTGCTCGGCGATCGCTGCATCAGGCATGTGAGATCGGGGTGCCAGATATTAGGGGGTGCCTGTGCGCACCAGCCCCCCCCCCCCCCCTGTGCACACCTATGACTGTTTATGAAGGAAGCAGCTGTGACATTCCCGCAGGAGGGCGTAGGGTCCTGCACATCCTAAGTCACCGCATCTTTAGTCCTAGCCATAATAATATAGCATGTTAAAAAAACAGCATAGAACTCTTAAATCTGTAAGAGGAGTAAAATGTTATTACTAGATTTGATTTTACATCGGTGAAATATATTTTAAGAGTCATTTATTCAATTAAAGTCTCTTTTAAAATGATGTGCATGTGTGATTTTTTTGGGGGGTACTCTTATGGTATGTGGGCTGGGGTCCATTATACGGATGTCGGGTTCCCAATCTTTCCATTTACTCTGGCCACTATATAAAAAGCACCAGTATTTTTCCAACATGGGACTGGCAGCCACTTGGACAAATGGTCCTGCCCAGAACTGGGTATCCTATTGGTCGACATGTTCACTAAGTCGACATGGAAATAGGTCAACATGAGTTTTCACATTTTTTTTTTCTTCATTTTTTTTACTTTTTCTTCCTTCACTATCCACGTGGACTATGGCCCTCATTCCGAGTCGTTCGCTCGGTATTTTTCATCGCATCGCAGTGAAATTCCGCTTAGTGCGCATGCGCAATATTCGCACTGCGACTGCGCCAAGTATCTTTGCTATGAAGAAAGTATTTTTACTCACGGCTTTTTCATCGCTCCGGCGATCGTAATGTGATTGACAGGAAATGGGTGTTACTGGGCGGAAACACGGCGTTTTATGGGCGTGTGGCTGAAAACGCTACAGTTTCCGGAAAAAACGCAGGAGTGGCCGGAGAAACGGGGGAGTGGTTGGGCGAACGCTGGGTGTGTTTGTGACGTCAAACCAGGAACGACAAGCACTGAACTGATCGCACAGGCAGAGTAAGTGTGGAGCTACTCTAAAACTGCTAAGTAGTTTGTGATCGCAATATTGCGAATACATCGGTCGCAATTTTAAGATGCTAAGATACACTCCCAGTAGGCGGCGGCTTAGCGTGTGTAACTCTGCTAAATTCGCCTTGCGACCGATCAACTCGGAATGAGGGCCTATGATCAGGAATAGTAACCTGCCCCGAGCGCAGCGGTATTGGAGTGAGGCACCTTGCCCGAAGCATGGCGAGCAAAGTGAAGTGAGCCATGCGAGGGGACACGGTGCACTAATTGGGGTTCCCCGTTACTTTACAAAGAAAACAACACCAAAAAAAAACAACAACTCATGTCGACCTTTCTTAATGTCGACTTCATGACTGTGTTGACCTATTCCAGGTGTCGACATAGTCACTGTCGACCAATAGTGGTCGACCTAATGAATGTCAACCTAGTTAGGGTCGACCCAATGAGCCATACCCCAAGCACTGACCAGCCTGTATTTCACAATAGTAGAGGACAGTCCAGGCAGATGTCTATCACTGGGGTTCTGGAGATATTGGAAAGGGGGTACTGTGCCTGTGTTTAAAAAGATGAAGTCCACCTGTGCATTACATACTACTGTATATGTAAATGACACAACCAGTGCTTAATCCACCTGTGCTCCTGTGTCTGTGTGTCATACAAGAAAATGATTGAACATGGGATTAATACATCTGTGCTCCTGTGTGTCATACATGCAAATACTTGAACTAGGGATTAATCCACCTGTGCTCCTGTGTGTCATACATGAAAATGATTGAACTAAGGATTAATCCATCTGTACTCCATACATGAAAATGATTGAACATGGAATTAATACACCTGTGCTCCTGTGTGTCATACATGCAAATGACTGAACCAATGATTCATCCACCTGTGCTACCGTGTGTTTTATATGTAAATGACTGAACCAGTGATTAATCCACCTGTGCTTCTGTGTGTCATACATGTAAATGACTGAACTAGGGATTAATCCACCTGTGCTCCTGAAAGTCATACATGAAAATAATTGAACTATGGATTCATTCACCTGTGCTCCTGAATGTCATACATGTAAATGATTGAACTAGGGATTAATCCTCCTGTGCTCCTGTATGTCATACATGAAAATGACTGAACATGGGATTAATCCACCTGTGCTCCTTTGTGTCATACATAAAAATGATTGAACTAGGGATTAATCCACCTGTGCTCCTGTGTGTCATACATAAAAATGATTGAACTAGGGATTAATCCACCTGTGCTCCTGTGTGTCATACATAAAAATGATTGAACTATGGATTCATTTACCTGTGCTCCTGTGTGTCATACATATAATTGATTGAAATAGGGATTAATCCACCTGTGCTCCTGAAAGTCATACATGAAAATAATTGAACTATGGATTCATTCACCTGTGCTCCTGAATGTCATACATGGAAATTATTGAACTAGGGATTAATCCTCCTGTGCTCCTGTATGTCATACATGAAAATGACTGAACATGGGATTAATCCACCTGTGCTCCTTTGTGTCATACATAAAAATGATTGAACTAGGGATTAATCCACCTGTGCTCCTGTGTGTCATACATAAAAATGATTGAACTAGGGATTAATCCACCTGTGCTCCTGTGTGTCATACATAAAAATGATTGAACTAGAGATTAATCCACCTGTGCTCCTGTGTGTCATACATAAAAATGATTGAACTATGGATTAATTTACCTGTGCTCCTGTGTGCCATACATAAAATTGATTGAAATAGGGATTAATCCACCTGTGCTCCTGTATGTCATACATGAAAATGATTGAACCAGTGATTAATCTACCTGTGCTCCTATATTTTATACATGAAAATAATTGAACTATGAATTAATCCACCTGTGCTCCTGTATGTCATACATGAAAATGATTGAACCAGTGATTAATCTACCTGTGCTCCTATATTTTATACATGAAAATAATTGAACTATGGATTAATCCACCTGTGGTCCTGTATATCATACATGAAAATGACTGAACAAGTGATTAATCCACCTGTGCTCCTGGATGAAAGCTATTGAACTATGGATTAATTCTCCGTCTCTCATCCACACGCATTATTTGCTCCCACTCAAAATGACAGGTCTTTTTCCGGGCTCTGTGGAATGCCCTCCCATGCACAATATGACTCACCTCTAGTCTCCAAACCTTCAAGCGTTACCTGAAAACTCACCTCTCCAGACAAGCTTATCAAATGCCGGGCCCACCCACATAACCATCAATGTCTCCTATCTAATCACATCCCCTCTGTACAGTCCACACATAACTTCAAATATTTTTTCTTTCTTGACTTTCACACCCTCCTGACCCTTGGCCAACATTGCTGGGTGATCATATCATACAACCCATTAAGAACATAGCAATCTGGTGGGCCATTATGTAACAGGTAGCATCTATCCTTGTGTATCAATGCCTATTTCCCTATAGATTGTAAGGTTGCAAGCAGGGCCCTCCTACCTCTATGTCTGTCTGTTATTACCCAGGTATGTTCTATTACTGTTGCCCTAAATGTAAAGCACAATGGAATATGCTGCGCTATACAAGAAACTGCTAATAGATAAATAATCCACCTGTGCCTCTGTGTGTCATACATGTATGTAAATGATGGAACCAATTATTAAAACTGTGTCCATCGATTATAACCAAGTGTCTAATGGAATCACTGGGAACTTGAAAGGATGTGTCCGTGACTCACAGGGGCATGGCAGAGGAATTATCAGTGATTTACATCATCCAGTGTTCTCATCATTCTGTGTAAGAGCCATAAGTGGGGAAAAAAAAATATTGCACAACAGTCTTCAAATATACCCCTATTGGGAGACTCTGTAATGGCATTATTAGATTGCAAATCCAAGGAAAACGTTTCCATTGGCTGCAGTTTGGGTGCAGTTAAAAATTAAAAACACACTGCTCCTGTATGCTGTGAAATATAGGGGTGCTGATGTCTTAATAATATTACACTGGCCCTGTATGTTGTTTATATTCAGGGGTGCTGCTGCTGTTAAAATAACATTACACAGGTCCTGTATGCTGTAAGAATAAAGGGGTGCTGTGAAAATAAAGGGGCACTGTTCTGTGTGCTGTAATAATAAAGGGGTGCTGTCCTGTGAAATGGAGAACAACAATTTGGAGGAAAATATAGTGGAAGATCAGGAACCACTTCCAGTTCCTACTAGTACTCTTGCTGAAGCTGCTGCTGCCACCAGTCATGACATTGACGATGCAATTCCATCAACGTTGTCTGCTAAGACCGATGCCCAATGTCATAGAGGGCATGTAAAATCCAAGAAGAAAAAATTAATAATCAGAAAAAAATAGAAATTATTTGATGCGAAACGTATAATTGGAAATATGCCATTCACTACACAAAGTGGCAAGGAAAGGCTAAGGCCTTGGCCTATGTTCATGACTGGTGGCTCAGCTTCTCATGCTTAGCTTAGTTTAGCCATCCAGCGACCTCGGTGCACCTCTTTTTTTCTTTGCATCATGTCCTATTTGAGGTCTATTTTTTAAATCTGCCATCCTGTCTGCCACTGCAGTGCCACTCCTAGATGGGCCAGGTGTTTGTGCTGCACACTTGTATCACTTAGCTTAGTCATACAGCTACCTCATTGCACCTCTTTTTCTTCTTTGCATGATGTGCTGTTTGGGGCCTATTTTTTAAATCTGCCATCCTGTCTGACACTGCAGTGCCATGCCTAGATGGGCCAGGTGTTTGTGCCGCACACTTGTGTCGCTTAGCAAAGTCATCCAGCTACCTCGGTGCAACCTTTTGGCCTAAAAACAATATTGTGAGGTGTGAGGTGTTCATAACAGACTGGAAATGAATGATATTGAGGTTAAAATAATACCATAGGATCAAAATTACCCCCAAATTCTGTGATTTTAGCTGTTTTTATGTTTTTTTCAAAAATCATCCAGATCCAAAACCAGAAAGGGTGGTTTTTGCAAAACCAATCCAGATCGAAAACACGAGGATGGAACCGGATCCAAAGCCAAAACACAAAACATGAAAAGTGCCCGCCGCACGTCTCTAAATTCGTAAAGTATGAAAAAGTTTAAAACATGAAAAAAAGTGAAAAACTCATGTCGACCTTTTGTCATGTCGACCTAGAACATGTCGACCAAGAGTCCCTGTCAACCTAGAAACCATGTCGACCTACTTACTGTCGACCTAGACACTGTCGACCTAAGTCTTGGCGACCTAGAGACCGGATACCGGACCAGAGAGTAGCTACCAGGAAGTAGAGACAGGAGCCTTACTATGAGGTGGGAGAATGTGTGCTTAGAAAGTGCAATACTGGTTCTATTATGTTTGTATATTTATGTATTATTTAATTATGTTTGCTACAGCCTATACTCTTGTGTTAGATATTAATACTGTATTCCATACAGTATCCAGTGTATAAAGAGACCAATGTTTACATTAATATCCAATGTTATTACTAGGTTCTTTTACCGCTCCCCCAGACATCCGCACTTGCTCCAATGTTCCGCAGTATGGGAGATTGTGGATTGAATTTGGAAACCCCCCTCTAGAAATCCTGCATTTGCCACTGGCTTCCCCGTATACTCAGAACAGTTACACAGGGTCTTTCAGGGTGGATGAATGTTCCCTGCTGAGCCCACCCTGACCGCCGCCCACCAATACTAGACAAAAATATAGACACCTACAAAGTCCACTTTTGTGAAGTAGGAGGTGTAGTTGTCATTTGTGCCTGCTCAGTACTTGTCCAGACATTGGCCCAGATTTATCGAGCCTTGGAGAGTGACAAATTGCACGGTGACAAAGTAACAACAACCAATCAGCTCCTAACTGGCATGCTACAGGCTGCGTTTGAGAAATAACAGTTAGGAGCTGATTGGCTGATACTTTATCACCGTGCAATTTATCACTCTCCAAGGCTTGATAAATCAGGGCCATTATTACAATGGTTTGACGTTTGAACTAAAATAAAAACATTTTCTATCCAAAGCATTCACGCTCCGCTATCACTGCCATTGGCATAACATTAAGTGCAAACAGACAAATATAAAAGCCTTCAGAGAGCTCCAATCTCATATCTGCCTCTATTCCCTGTGGGCGTCCTGTTATGATCAGGTAAAACCAATTACGCTCCAGCAGGAATGTGTTCTACAGACAATTATCGAATTAAGAAAGCAGCTCGTTGGTGAAACACTTCAGCTCTCGCTATTCATAATGAATACAAAGATGATACACTCCCTAATATGAATATATATATTATTTCAGTATACGGCATTCCATTTCAGAGAATCTCATTAAACTGAGGCGTAACGTGGAATCTTCCCACACTCAGAAAACACCCATAAAAGACAGTTGTATCACATTATGGATCTGATTCAGGGGGGTAATTCCAAGTTGATCGCAGCAGGATTTTTTTTAGCAGTTGGGCAAAACCATGTGCACTGCAGGGGGGGCAGATATAACATGTGCAGAAAGAGTTAGATTTGGGTGGGTTATTTTATTTCTGTGCAGGGTAAATACTGGCTGCTTTATTTTTACACTGCAAATTAGATTGCAGATTGAACACACCACACCCAAATCTAACTCTCTCTGCACATGTTAAATCTGCCTCCCCTGCAGTGCACATGGTTTTGGCCAACTGCTAAAAAATTTCCTGCTGCGATCAACTTGGAATTACTCCCCAGATGTGGCTGGAGTTGCTTATATAGAATCAGCAGCGATAGCCACTAATATGGTAATGCTGCGTCGCTGATCGGAACCACGTCCTAGAACGCAGTAATGGATCTTCCTCTGCACCATCGGCCGGCTGGGTGAGCCGTGGTGGTCGTGCAAGGCAGACGCTGCATTTGCTAAACAGAGGCCAGGAAGTCTTCGTCATCTGACGGAGGTCCTGGTCTCTTCCCTTCCCCCGCAATGACGGTGACACGCCTCCGTTTGTAGAAACAGAGGCGATCGCTGCGCCCTTCCCGCCCCAAACAGCTCCAGACTGTCAGTCGCTGACAGTCTGATGCTGTCCCTGCATCAAGTGGAACCATCTGAATATCTGAACCTATATGCAATCTAAATGTATTTTCCAATGGTTTGTGTTATAATACCATTTTGTTTGTTACTTTTCAATAGTAGATAATAGGGTAGAAGTATTAAAGTATCGAGCAAAAATTGAGAAAACAGCCCGTTGGTTTTTTTTTTTGCCCAACAAATGATCAGGCGCAATTGAATCCCCCCCTGCATCTGGTGTTATCTATGACCGTGGTACAGATGTCCAATCAGGGCCAACGTAAGAAACCATCAATATCTGTTTTTTGTGGCAATGATCCTTGAAGATAAAAAGACATTGGCCCTCATTCCGAGTTGTTCGCTCGTTCTTTTTCTTCGCATCGGTGCGATAAGTCGCAAACTGCGCATGCGCAATGTTCGCAGTGCGCGTGCGCCAAGTAAATTAGCACAAAAGTTTGTTATTTTACTCACAGCTTAACGAAGATTTTTCATCGTTCTGGTGATCGGAGTGTGATTGACAGGAAGTGGGTGTTTCTGGGCGGAAACTGTCCGTTTTATGGGTGTGTGCGAAAAAACGCTGGCGTTTCTGGAAAAAACGCGGGAGTGTCTGAAGAAACGGGGGAGTGTCTGGGCGAACGCTGGGTGTGTTTGTGACGTCAAACCAGGAACAAAAAGGACTGAACTGATCGCAGTGTAGGAGTAAGTCTCGAGCTACTCAGAAACTGCAAAGAAATTTCTATTCGCAATTCTGCTAATCTTTCGTTCGCAATTCTGCAAAGCTAAGATACACTCCCAGAGGGCGGCGGCTTAGCGTGTGCAATGCTGCTAAAATTAGCTGCCGAGCGAACAACTCGGAATGAGGGCCATTGTTTAGTATTATCTCCCCGCTCCCTTACACACAGCTGTAGCTCCTCCCACATCTACGGGATACTGTCCTGAAGGATTCCGGTACCCGTCGGAAAACTGTGACATCACTGGCACTTCCCCTGGATATAACTCTACCTATCCACACGCTGTATTTCTGGAATACACAGTCAGTCAGTGACTTTTTGTTTATAGGTAAGCTAACATGGCAGCCTGATGTAGCAGAGGAATGATAGAGTATTTTATTGATAGGTTTTAAGCCCCCATTTGATGATGATTTTTATTATTATTATTATTATTATTATTATTATGTGTACATATTTACTAAGTAAAACAGCTTAAAAGAACAGTATGTGCATGTCCTACACAGTTACATTCCATTCAAGATGGCATATGGTACAGGACAGTGGAAATATTTTGCAGTTACTGGTATATTTCAGGCTGAAAGAACCAACACGAGCGTCCAAGTGCCGCCCCCAAACAGATGCCGTCCCTAGGCATGTGCCTAATGGGAAATTCACCACTGTCTGTACAGTGCTAAAGTTTTAGGCAGGTGTGGAAAAAATGCTGCAAAATAAGAATGCTTTCAAAAATAGAAGTGTTAATAGTTTATTTTTTTGTCAATTAACAAAATGCAAAGTACAGGCAGGTACTTATCCATCATGCAATACCATCAAGGAGGCATCTGATTGGCTCCAAATTTATTCTGCAGCAGGACAAAGACCCCAAACATACAGCCAAGTTCATTAAGAACTATCTTCAGCGTAAAGAAGAACAAGGAGTCCTGGAAGTGATGAAATGGCCCCCGCAGAGCCCTGATCTCAACATCATCGAGTCTGTCTGGGATTACACAAAGAGACAGAAGGATTTGAGCAAACCTACCTCCACAGAAGATCTGTGGTTAGTTCTCCAAGATGTTTGGAACAACCACCCTGCCGTGTTCCTTCAAAAATTGTGTGCAAGTGTACCTAGAAGAATTAATGCTATTTGAAGGCAAAGGGTGATCACACCAAATACTAATTTCATTGGGCAAAGTGAGAGAAGGCAGGAAGAGAGGGCAGGAGGAAGAAGAGGGAGGATGAGGAAGAGGATGCCTGAGTCCTGATGAGAGGGCAGATGGAAGAGAGGGCAGGAGGGAGGATGAGAAAGAGGATGCCTAAGTCCGTATGAGAGGGCAGACAGGAAGAGAGAGCAGGTGGGAGAAGAGGGAGGATGAGGATGAGGACGTCTACGTCTAATTGCATTAGAGGGACTGAAGAGAAGACATGAAAGTGCAATTGGCCTCATAATAGTCGGTCCAAGCTGACTAGGTAGGACAGAAGGTATGAGTGCGGTTGGGAAAAATGCTTGTTATGTAGAGTATTGCATACAGCGCTAACGCAAATGTACACATTTCTGCTTATGACCATCCTCTTCTAAGTAATACGGGACATGTCTGAATCTGTCTTTCAGTGAAATTGGGCATTTCAGGGCAGCAACTGGGCATCAACAATGTGAGTGCATGGAAGCACCCTTGTCATGGAAGGGTTGTGGGCATGTATCTTATTTGTACGGGGCAGGGAACCATGTTTCTGACAATCACTTGCACCTACTGTAGCATAGGACTGGTGCCTGCTCCAATACTAACAAGGACAGTTGCAACCACTGGTGTGACATCAGTGGGAAGCACAAGTTTCGGCTTGCACTTACCGGAACCCCTGCTTTAGCATTATGGATTTTCGCATTAGCATAACGTAATTACAGAGTTGCCGACATTCTGGCTGCTCTCTGCGGGAGAGAGCAGCCAGGTCGGCTGAGCAGGGCGGGCAGGGGAGGCTAGATGAAGAGGAGGGGGTGGTCCGGAGGCGGGACGGGGGCGGAGCAAGGGCGGACGGGGGCGGAGTCACGACGACGCCTCCTCTAAGCCACGCCCCCGCTCTGTAATGCCGCGATCACCGGCATTACAATGAAGGGGGCGTGGCTATGATGACGCGATTCTGCAAGAATCGCGTCATCGACTGCCCGGTCCGCCCACTTTACACACTAAGTGGGCGGACGGGCAGGGGGGGACCCCGCAAACCGGGAGACTTGCCTGCTCTTCCGTGGGGCCGGGAGGGTCACCCGATTTTCGGGAGCCTCCCGGCCATTCCGGGAGAGTAGGTAAGTATGCGTAATTATTGTCAATAATTGACAAATGTGGTTGAAGCTACAGGTTTTTTTCCACTTGGCTGCAACCAGGTATCCGCACTTGGAATGCGTCTCCGTATGTTTTGGCACATCTGGGATGATACGCGGGAGCAGAGGGATGGATGGGCAGGAGGGGAGCCGGACGCTTGTGCTGAGTGGATGAGGTTGTTCATTTCTCACCATTATATTGTTGTTTTTGGGTAACTCCACCAAATAGGGCACAAGGCTCCATCCTGACCTCATTCTCTGCAGGACCCAGTGGGCGCAGCTTGTTTCAAAATGGTCTGGAACCAAGTACCACTGTAGAGAAGAGCCCCTGGATGCAGGCTGCCAGGGGCCAAGACCTCTCCCATCATGTACTCCTCTCCATGGCTGCCACACAAAAAAAAGTTCTGTCACTCCACCCCTATGTGATGTCATACATTGTAACGTTACATATAGGTGGAGTGTTGCGGACCTACAGGACGGTATCACAGAGATCTGATATTCAGCTTGTTTTAAGAAGTCCTCCCTGCGCATCAGCCCGCTGTTGTTTCACAGCCTGGTGCAACTCTCCTGGTATTGGCGGTAGGATCCAGAGGTGGGCCCCCCTCTCTGTAAGGGCCCGGGACACCAGTCCCCACAGTCCCCCCCTGATGGCTGCCCTGCTCCTCTCACTTGGACTTGTGTGGACGCTTCAGGGCCTGTCCATGTGTAACTAATAAGAGATGGAAAACTTGGAATGAGGCCTACTGGCTTTGACCTGCGAATGACTATTTTATGATTATGTTATTTTTCTTTGAGTAGCCGCAGTTTGAAGCCACACTGCACATCATGTTTTGTTACTTAGGAACTGAAAATGCAAAAATAATCATTTACCATATAAAAGCCTCTTATGTACCAGGGTGAGCACTTATAGCAAGCAAGGAGGATGCAAAAGTATTCTGGGATCAAAACACTTTTTGTAAAAAGAAATGAAGAAAAACAAACACTTAAAAAGTGCATTAAAATATACTTAGCGGGATATGGAAAATCACTTGAAAACAGAAGAACCTTTTCTAACTGTAGTTCAAAAGAGCGAGAATTTAAAATAAGCCGTCTGGATGGGACGCAGACAAAATGTCGACACCATAATGTCAATAGGAGTGATGTTGATTTTGTTGAAATATCGACAGGCAGCATGTTAACATGTTCAGAATGTTGACACGCTCAGAATGTCAACGTGAAATGTCAACAGTCTCAGAATGTCAACATAGGGGTTGGGATGCAGGACAGAAGGGTTAGGCTATGGGGAGAGGTTAGGGTTAGGCTATGTGGAGAGGTTAGGGTTAGGCACTAGGGAGAGGTTAGGGTTAGGCTATGGGGAGAGGTTAGGGTTAGGCACTAGGGAGAGGTTAGGGTTAGGCTATGGGGAGAGGTTAGGGTTAGGCTATGGGGAGAGGTTAGGGTTAGGCAATAGGGAGAGGTTAGGCTTAGGCTATGGGGAGAGGTTAGGGTTAGGCACTAGGGAGAGGTTAGGGTTAGGCTATGGGGAGAGGTTAGGGTTAGGCTATGGGGAGAGGTTAGGGTTAGGCTATGGGGAGAGGTTATGGTTAGGCTTTGGGGAGAGGTTAGGGTTAGGCTTTGGGAGAGGTTAGGGTTAGGCACTAGGGTGAGGTTAGGGTTAGGATATGGGGAGAGGTTAGGGTTAGGCTATGGGGAGAGGTTAGGGTTAGGCACTAGGGAGAGGTTAGGGTTAGGCTATGGGGAGAGGTTAGGGTTAGGCTATGGGGAGAGGTTAGGGTTAGGCACTAGGGAGAGGTTAGGGTTAGGCTATGGGGAGAGGTTAGGGTTAGGCACTAGGGAGAGGCTAGGGTTAGGCACTAGGGAGAGGTTAGGATTAGGCACTAGGGAGAGGTTTGGGTTAGGCTATGGGGAGAGGTTAGGGTTAGGCTATGGGGAGAGGTTAGGGTTAGGCACTAGGGAGAGGTTAGGCTTAGGCTATGGGGAGAGGTTAGGGTTAGGCACTAGGGAGAGGTTAGGGTTAGGCTATGGGGAGAGGTTAGGGTTAGGCTATGGGGAGAGGTTAGGGTTAGGCTATGGGGAGAGGTTAGGGTTAGGCACTAGGGAGAGGTTAGGCTTAGGCTATGGGGAGAGGTTAGGGTTAGGCTATGGGGAGAGGTTAGGGTTAGGCTATGGGGAGAGGTTAGGGTTAGGCTATGGGGAGAGGTTATGGTTAGGCTTTGGGGAGAGGTTAGGGTTAGGCTTTGGGAGAGGTTAGGGTTAGGCTATGGGGAGAGGTTAGGGTTAGGCACTAGGGAGAGGTTAGGGTTAGGCTATGGGGAGAGGTTAGGGTTAGGCTATGGGGAGAGGTTAGGGTTAGGCTATGGGGAGAGGTTAGGGTTAGGCACTAGGGAGAGGTTAGGGTTAGGCTATGGGGAGAGGTTAGGGTTAGCCTATGGGAAGACGTGAATGGGTTTGTTGGTTCGACCCTATTAAGGTCGACACTCATTAGGTCGACCACTATTGGTCGACAGACAGAAGGTCGACACCCTGAAAAAGGTCAACATGGTCGGCAGGTCAACATGGAAAAAGGTCGACAAGTTTGTTTGTTTTTTTAATTTGGGTGACATTATGTTTGAAAAGTGACGGGGAACCCCAATTAGTGACCGGGTCCCCTCGCATGTCTCACTTCGCTCGCCATGTTTTGGGCAAGGTTACTATTCCCAATCGTAGTCCACGTGGATCGTAAAGTATGAAAGAGTTAAAAAATGTTGTTGTTTTTTTGCAAAAAAACTCATGTCGACCTTTTCATGTGTCGACATTTGCCATGTTGACATAATGCTCATGTCGACCTTCTCCAGGTGCCTACCTAATGCATGACGACCAATAGTGGTTGACCTATTGAGTGTCGACCTAAGTAAGGTCGACCTAAGGACCTTAGGGGGAGGGCTAGGGACTAGGGGACTAGGGGGAGGGTTAGGCTATGGGGGTGGGTTATGGATAGGCACCAGGAGGAGGGTTAGGGCTTCAGGATGCCGGCAGTCACATGACCGACAGCGGAATCCCAACACTGAGAATCCCGACATCGGGGAAGGTAAATATTTTAACCCTACCCTAAACCTAATCCTCTGGGGGTGGCGGCTAGGGCTAACCCTTGGGGGATGTTGGTTAAGGCTAACCACCCCCCTAGTACCTCCCCCCCCCCCCCCCTGGCCCTAACCCTGAGTCGAACCCTGGTACTTACCTTTGGGATGTTGGCTGTCAGTGTTCCGGCACTGGTCTATTGATTGGTGTTGGGATTCCGTCGTCGGTCACATGACCGCCGGTATCCCGATCCCCGGGATGCCGAATGCATCCCGTCCCACATCTTTACCCCCGATTCCCACCAATACACCTCCCCATAGCTGTCCCGCATCATTACACTCATTACTCACCAATATAAAACCTCACCCGACACGTCCCGCACCATTACACCCATTTAAAAATCCGAATTTTGAACCGCGGAAAGATCCAAACCGGGACTCAGTTTTGATCTGCAAAATTCAGGTGGATTTGGATATCTGGAGAACGGAATCTCTACCAGTAGCTCATGCACTTATCAGCAACGACTGGCTCAATCAAGCAGCTGAGTATCGCATGATCAAAGTGATCAAAGATTTTATATCAAAGCGTTAAGCGACAATATTATCCTTACTGCAGAACAAGAAATGGGGCTTATTTAATGCGAACATATATGCTATTAATAATATAACCAATCAGTTGTTTTGTTTTATTTTCTGAGCTGCATAAAAAAATGACATATGGCATCTGATTGGTTGCTTATGAACCAATTAAGTGACAGTTGCAGCACGTTACCACCATTCAGTGACTAGAGAAGCACCAGTCCTGCAGTTGTAATTGCCTTTTACATCTGCTATGTATATCCGATGGCTGGAAACAGTGACTATAATCTATCTTCTTGCCGTAATTATACGGGACGTCTGAGCCGACACATACGCTGGATCTCGGTCACGTCTCATGGCTGATTATCCACTGGTGGTGGGAAAATGACAAGAGATCTCTCTCTTTATTCCCTGACCCTGAGGACGGTGAATCATGTCAGCTGTTGGACGTGGACGCCTGAAAAATAACTAAGTAGAGCGATTACCTTTCATTGTTTAATGCCTGCTCATGGAATACATCAGGGAGAGGAACATATTTAGCTAAACCTGAGTCTCTGTGCCAGCCAAGGCTTTAATGTGCTGATCTAATGAAATCAAACCTTAATCACTTGCTTAATGTGTAATACATACTTCATACAAATGTTAATTGATTTACTTGACATTTTTGACTATAGCTGAGTTCATAAAAAAAAAATATTGCTGTGGGGCGTATTTGCAGACGGCGGCTTAGTCCCTGGACTGAGCTTTTTTTTAAAAAATGAATAAAAATATTATTTATAATGAATTGTAGCCTATGCCAACTATCAGATGCCAGCTTAGAGGTGTTTTCCGCCTTCAGGATGATAAAGCAATGTGCTTAGCAAAAGTTGCACAAGGGCACTGAGAATTTCATAGTTGTTTGAAGGCTCAGGTACACAAGTGCCTTTTACCTGCTGTGCATTCACCTCTGGTGAATGGAGCACTATCCTCTGGGGGTGGCGGCAAGGGCTATCCCTTGCCGCCACCCCCAGAAGTACAAAGTCTTGGAGAGAGATAAACTACCAACCAATCAGCTCCTGTCATTTTTCAAACACAGCCTGTAGCATAACAGCTAGGAGCTGATTGGTTGGTACTTTATCTCTCTCTACTTTTTCTTTCTCCGAGGCTTAGTACATCTCCCCCTAAATCACCTAAGAGTAGGGATCACTGGCACTTGTGGTAAATGAGATCTTAGTATAAATCTTGCAAGGAAGTGAATGTCTGCCCTTGTATGCTGGGGATGCGGAACACAGTGATGACTTCATCATTCTCCGCCCACCATAGAGGAAGCACTGGGAAGAAGCTTGCTACAAGAAAATGGTCGCCACTCTCCAGCACATAACGACTACATATGAGATGCAAGTAGGGAGGCCAATCCTGGACCTTTTTTTCAATCCCGGGTATCGGGATTGAAAAAAGGTCAATCCCGGGATTCCCGGGATAGCTGGGATTGGGTTGAAGACCCACCCACCCCAGCCCACACAAAAACTCACCATCGTGGGTGTGAGCCGGGCTGTGGGCAGTGAGGTGCGGGCTCAGAGCCGGATTAACAATGGGGCGGATGGAGCTGCAGCTCCAGGCCACCCCATCAAAATAGGCCCACTGCATCCCCTGCTGCTGGAAACAGGTAAAATGTTTTTCCTGTTCCAGCAAGTCAGTAGCACCAGAAGCCATCCTGTGCTGAACATTTCTCTTCTCCTCCCCTTGCTTGCAGGGATACAGCCTGTGATTTAGCAACTTATCTGGTCCCGTGACCAGTAGCGGATCTTGCCACGGGCAAGCAGGACTTTTGCCCGGGGCGCTGCCTTCTGGAGGGCGCCGGCGCCATCCGGAGGGCGCCGGCGCCATCCGGAGGGCGCCGCACCATGGCAAGATCCGCCACTGTGCCCCCCGCAGTGCCCCGCTGTGCCCCCCGCATGCCCCGCTGTGCCCCCCGCTTTGAAGGGAACCAGACGCATAGCGTCTAGTTTCCCTTCATGGAGAGGACCTTTGTTGTGCGGTGCGCGATGACGTCATCGCGCACCGCACAGCAAAGGTCCTCTCCATGAAGGGAAACTAGACGCGTCATCGCGCACCGCACAGCAAAGGTCCTCTCCATGAAGGGAAACAAGAC
Source organism: Pseudophryne corroboree (assembly GCF_028390025.1). Lineage (NCBI taxonomy): Eukaryota > Metazoa > Chordata > Amphibia > Anura > Myobatrachidae > Pseudophryne > Pseudophryne corroboree. The sequence goes on along the minus strand of NC_086451.1, from coordinate 458,642,058 downwards.
GCGTAGCGTCTAGTTTCCCTTCATGGAGAGGACCTTTGCTGTGCGGTGCGCAATGACGTCATCGCGCACCGCACAGCATAGTGGCACAGACACTAGGGGTCATAATTGACCTCTAGTGTCTATGCTGTTCTATGGTAGAGACATAATAACGTCTCTCCCATAGATCGAGGAGAGGAGAGGAGAGGAGAAGAGCGGCGCCGGCGGAGGAGGTCTGGAATCAGGAGCGGGCATAGTAAGTATACTTTTTTTTTTTATCTTTCAGCGGCGCTACAGGGGGCACAAATGGGGGCGTAACTGACCACGCCCCCATTTTAAGCCACGGTCCTAGACTTTGCCCGGGGCGCCAAAAGGGCAAGAACCGGCCCTGCCCGTGACCCCTGTGCAGGGCCGGCTAGTGATGCTTGTTTAATGGTAGGAGGGTTTTTCCGCAAAGGGGGCATGGTCACAGGTCCGTGATTAGGCCACGCCCCCGGTTAGTCTAGTGCTTCTGCTGTGTCCAGATTAGAGATAGCTACTGACTCACTGTCTCAACACAGTGACTCGAATCATCAGGAAGTAAGAATGATTCGAGTAACTCACAGTGTATTGAGTTGAGACAGCTGCAGCAGTAGCCTCTCTCAGCCAGAGGGAGGAGACTCAGGGGTATATGCAATTGCCGGCGAATTGCCTGAAAAGTCGAAAAACGGGCCGTTTTAGACAAAAAACCATGTCGAATTGGATTCGACAATGCAATACAGTACTTTTCGACAAAAAAACGGACGTTTCAAATTCGACTTTTTGCAATTCGACATTTTCAAAATTCGACATGTCTGCAGTGGTAAAAATGCGGCAATTCGACAAAAGTATATTCAATTGAAGAATGTCGATTTGACAACAGTGCTTTTCGACAGTAATTTCGTCAATTTCATTCCGCCTCACTTTGCTGGCGGAATGTAATAAAAAAAATGTAAAACATGGGGTTTTTTTGTGTTTTTTTTTTTGTTAATAGCATATCTGTTTATATTAGAAGGGATTAGGTACTTGGTTTGTCTTTTTAGGAGCCACAAGTATTATTTATATATTTTTTAAAATATATATATATTTTTTAATGAAATGGGTTAAAAACCTGAAAAAAAAATGCGTGGGGTCCCCCTTCCTAAGCATAACCAGCCTCGGGCTCTTTGAGCCGGTCCTGGTTGTAAAAATACAGGGGAAAAATTGACTGGGGATCCCCCGTATTTTTAGAACCAGCACCGGGCTCTGCGTCCGGTCCTGGTGCAAAAAATAAGGGGGACAAAAAGTGTAGGGGTCCCCCGTATTTTTTGAACCAGTACCGGGCTCTACTAGCTGGGGAGATAATGCCACAGCCGGGGGACACTTTTATACCGGTCCCTGCGGCCGTGGCATTAAAACCCCAACTAGTCACCCCTGGCCGGGGTACCCTGGAGGAGTGGGGACCCCTTCAATCAAGGGGTCCCCCCCCCTCCAGCCACCCAAGGGCCAGGGGTGAAGCCCGAGGCTGTCCCCCCCATCCATGGGCTGCGGATGGGAGGCTGATAGCCTTGTATAAAATGAAAGAATATTGTTTTTTTGCAGAAGAACTACAAGTCCCAGCAAGCCTCCCCCCGCAAGCTGGTACTTGGAGAACCACAAGTACCAGCATGCAGGGGTAAAACGGGCCCGCTGGTACCTGTAGTTCTACTGCAAAAAAAATACCCGAATAAAAACAGGACACGCACACCTTGAAAGTAAAACTTTATTACATACATGCCGACACACACATACTTACCTATGTTGACACGCCGACTCTGCCCACGTCTCCGTCTGTCGGCAGAATCCGGGGTACCTGAAAATAAAATTATATACTCACCTAAATCCAGTGTCCTGTTCTTTTATTGTAATCCACGTACTTGGCAAAATAAAAAAACGCATACCCGATCCAGACGGACTGAAAGGGGTCCCATGTTTACACATGGGACCCCTTTCCCCGAATGCAGAGACCCCCTGTGACTACTGTCACAGAGGGTCCCTTCAGCCAATCAGGAAGCGCCACGTCGTGGCACTCTCCTGATTGGCTGTGCGCGTCTGAGCTGGCAGACAGCGCATCGCACAGCCCGTCCATTAGTTTCAATGGTGGGAATTCTGCGGTCAGCGGTAACCCCACCGCTGACCACAAAGTTCCCACCATTGAATATTTTTTTCACGGATTTTTAACCCTTTTTGTACCGTCGGAAAAGTCGAATCCAGGACGCACAAAATCCGTCAATTGCTCCATTTTTCGACAGCGGGACTGTCGAATCCGTTTTCTATTGAATATGTCGAATTCCGGCGCTGGCGGTCGGAATTCGACAGTCGAATTGTGTCGAATTTAAAAACGGTCGAATTCCAGCCGGAATTCGACCGCAATTGCATATACCCCTCAGTGTGTCCTTAAGTCAGTGTCTTCTGCTGAGTGTCTTTAGCTGTGATTGGCCAGCGGCAATACCAGGTGACACCCAGTGGGAGGGGGGAGGGAGCAGTCACGACTCACCAGTCAGTGAGTGCTGTGCCTGATCCATTTCATGATTCATCCTGAGTCTGCCTGTGAGTTGAGACAGTTGTACACTGTGTAGACTAATGCTGCATTCAGATCGCAAATGCCGGATCCTACCCGGTAAGAGAAACGTGTACTTACCGGGTGGGATCCGGCATTTGCGCTCCGTTGCTGGCTTTCCGACCCGGCAATATACCGGGTCGGTTGCCATAGCAGCGGAGGGCGCAGCAGGGGCGGGGGTGGAGGCGGCGCTGGGAGATGAGCTCATCTCCTGCGCCGCCTCACCCTATGCTGTGAATGGGAGCCGTGTCGCATCGGAACGGCTCCCATTCACACTGCGCCTGACCCGGTAATCAACCCGGTAATAACCCTTCTTTTTTACCGGGTTGAATTACCGGGTCAGGCGACCCGCTAATTCTGAAAAGGAGCTTTCACATCGCACACTGACCCGTTTCGACACGGCAATATGCCGTGTCGATACCGGATTTTTAGTGCGATCTGAAAGGGGTATCAGTGACTCAGTGGATGGATCTGATTCATGCAGCATAAGCCTGCAGGAGGTGGAGCCCCTGTGCTACAGTGTTCTCAGCTCAGTGTTCTCAACTCACTGATCCTGCTCAGTGTGATTGTGGGTGGCAAACTCCCTGGAGGCTAGATAGCGGATAATATAATAAATCAGAGGTGTAACTAGGGGTTTTGGAGCCCAGGGCAAGATCAAAAATGGCGCCCCCCCCATAAAAAAAATAAAAATACAAAAGGAAAGTATGTGCGCACGCTAATGGCGATGTGCCAACATGACACGCCAGCTGTTTCAGGTCATACTGGGAACATTCTTTTCAATTCCACATGCACCTTACCATCATCATCTCCTGCACAAATAGGTGTCACTGTATATAAAGATGTCAGGGTGTGTATGTATAGATGTAGGTGCAGTGGTTGAAGTGTAATTTTTGAAGGGGGGCATGAAAAAGTGGGAATTGAATTATGTGCGCGCCGAAGGCATGCACGCTCTGGAAAAGGGGGCGTGGTCACTCAGAAGGGGGCGTGGCCTTCAGTGTAGTAGGACCCATTATACTATCTAGTACTGGTGCCCCTTTCACATTATAACACATGGTAGGAGCCGAAATTCACATTATAGAGAGAGGGGATCCTACCCCCTTAATTAACAAGGCCTGCGGGGCACTGTGGTGAGGGGAGCCTACCCCCTTAATTAACTAATCCTGCGGGGCACTGTGGTGAGGGGAGCTTACCCCCTTAATCGAGTAATTGCAGAGTTTAGCAGCGGAAGGGTTGCAGCGGTTTCTCACCCCAAGCTGCGGCGCTCCTGCCACTTCCGACACTCCACATCTTCGGCGCCACCCGGGATGCAGAGCACCGCACCGGGGATGCATCCTTTTCAGTGTGGTCTGCTGCGCTCCAAAGGGGAATCTTCTCTCCTGCTGTAGGATCCCGATCTGCGCCGTCCTCCCCGCTGTTCCGTGCCGTCTTCTTTAAGCCAGCCAGGGTCTTCTGCCGGTGCTCCCATCGCTGGTCAGTCTCCTCCCTTGCTGCAGTGTCCCGGTCCACCGAAGGTTGGATGTCCTTCCCCGGTCCTTCCTCTTCTGCGGCATCTTCTCCACTCAGCGCGGACGGCTCTGGTCGCTCCGGTGACAGGTGCAGGCGTGAATCCTCCAGGGCCTCCTTCCTACGTGCTGCTGCTGTCTGCTAATTAAAAAATAAGTTAGTTAGTTACGCCTCTGGTCGTCTCTCACTCAGCACACCATCACCTCCCCCTGCGTCGTCACTCAGCACACCATCACCTCCCCCTGCGTCGTCACTCAGCACACCATCACCTCCCCCTGCGTCGTCACTCAGCACACCATCACCTCCCCCTGCGTCGTCACTCAGCACACCATCACCTCCCCCTGCGTCGTCACTCAGCACACCATCACCTCCCCCTGCGTCGTCACTCAGCACACCATCACCTCCCCCTGCGTCGTCACTCAGCACACCATCACCTACCCCTGCGTCATCTCTCAGCACACCATCACCTCCCCCTGCGTCGTCACTCAGCACACCATCACCTCCCCCTGCGTCGTCACTCAGCACACCATCACCTCCCCCTGTGTCTTCTCTCAGCACACCATCACTGAGACTTGTAGTTCGACAGGATAGCTCTGGCAGGTAGTCAGACAACATGGGAAGGGGAGAGGGTGGTACTTTTCTGCTCAGGGCCTCAGGCACTTTCCACCACAGACTGCACCGCAGTCAGACACGCGGGCTGCGGATATTCAAGCAGGCTGGCGGGCGTTCGCTAGTGGGCGGGCCGTCATTCAGGCAAGTCCACGGCTCCACCTCAGTGCCTCAGAGCTGTGGCGGCTGAGCGGATGAGGGCGGAGGGCGACGTGATGTCATGCGATGCTGCAATGGTTGATACGGGGGGGGGGGGGGGGCGTGCCTGGGAGCAGCAGCGTGTGGAATGTCCTCCCGGTCAGCAAATGCATTACTGACCAGGAGGTGCGTGTCTGTCAGAGAGGAGGAGGGGAGGGGAGGGAAGTGGGCTCCCTCCTGCTCCTCCTGCCGGACCGCCTCCTCCTGTTCGTAACGGCCCGCGGCGGTGCGCTGCGATATAAAATTCAGTGCAGAGCAATAGTGGGGGGCGAGTGGGCATGATGCCCTGGCCGCCTGCGGCGCCCCCCTCTGCTGGGCCTGCCAAGGTGCCCAGGGCACGTGCCCTGCTCGACCCCCCTTAGTTACGCCTCAGGTGTGTGTGTGTGTGTGTGTGTGTGTGTGTGTGTGTGTGTGTGTGTGTGTGTGTGTGGGACAGTGTGAGTGTGTGTCAGTTTTTGCAGTCCAGTGTGTGTGGGGGAGGGGAAAGTATGAGAATGTGTGTGTGTAGTCTGAGTGAGTGGGTGTGGGTGTGTGGGGTTTGGGGGTGGCCAGTCTGTGTGTGTGTAATCTACAGATTACACACACACAGACTGGCCACCCCCCCAAACCCCACACACACCCACTCAGACTACACACACACATTCTCATACTTTCCCCTCCCCCACACACACTGGACTGCAAATATTCACTTACACTCACACTGTCCCACACACACAATTAACACACACTAACACTGTACAGCACCCCCCCACACCCCCCTCCCCCTCCCGACAGTAAACTGCTGCTGCCGCCTGCCTGCCTGCTCACCTGCCACCTCCGAGGCCGCGCACGTGCACCTAAGCAATATAGAGATACTGCTTGGTGGGGGGGAGTAGGGGGAGGCTCCGTCCTAGCTGCTGCTGCCTGTACAGTGTGACAGGCACAGCAGCCGGGGCTGGGGTGACAGGGAGAGCCCGCCGGCGGAAACCCTGTCGCATGGGGCGAGCGGGCCGTGCAGGTGTCGGTGGCGCCCCCCTCTGCTGGGGCTGCCATGGCGCCCAGGGCACGTGCCCTGCTCTCCGCATGCTAGTTACGCCTCTGTAATAAATCCAAGTCCACCTAAAAAAAGCAATTGTAAAATCATCCAATTAGCAAAGTATGCAAATTTTAAAAAAATGTTTTTATTTGTTTAGTTACAGACTGAATGATGTGTTTCATGGCTGTTAAGCTTTCTCTCCTCAACCAGAAGTAATGTGCAATCTGTAACTAGTGTGCAATAAGTGGTTATTAATAATATATCAACATAACAGTGAATCTATGTTAATATATTATTAACAATCAGTGCATAAGCAGCTGCCTCCCCCAGATGCACTGCACAATCACTGCAGCTGAATAACTATCTGAGCCAACTGCCAGAGGACTGAGTCACTCCCTCCATGAGTCCAGCACTGATCTGCCAGCACTGGCAACTCACTCATCATGTGCACTGCAGAGGCGTAACTAGAGATGTGCACTCGAAATTTTTCGGGTTTTGTGTTTTGGTTTTGTGTTCGGTTCCGCGGCCGTGTTTTGGGTTCGACCGCGTTTTGGCAAAACCTCACCGAATTTTTTTTGTCGGATTCGGGTGTGTTTTGGATTCGGGTGTTTTTTTCAAAAAACACTAAAAAACAGCTTAAATCATAGAATTTGGGGGTCATTTTGATCCCAAAGTATTATTAACCTCAAAAACCATAATTTCCACTCATTTTCAGTCTATTCTGAATACCTCACACCTCACAATATTATTTTTAGTCCTAAAATTTGCACCGAGGTCGCTGGATGACTAAGCTAAGCGACCCTAGTGGCCGACACAAACACCTGGCCCATCTAGGAGTGGCACTGCAGTGTCATGCAGGATGGCCCTTCCAAAAAACACTCCCCAAACAGCACATGACGCAAAGAAAAAAAGAGGCGCAATGAGGTAGCTGTGTGAGTAAGCTAAGCGACCCTAGTGGCCGACACAAACACCTGGCCCATCTAGGAGTGGCACTGCAGTGTCATGCAGGATGGCCCTTCCAAAAAACACTCCCCAAACAGCACATGACGCAAAGAAAAAAAGAGGCGCAATGAGGTAGCTGTGTGAGTAAGATAAGCGACCCTAGTGGCCGACACAAACACCTGGCCCATCTAGGAGTGGCACTGCAGTGTCACGCAGGATGGCCCTTCCAAAAAACACTCCCCAAACAGCACATGACGCAAAGAAAAAAAGAGGCGCAATGAGGTAGCTGTGTGAGTAAGATAAGCGACCCTAGTGGCCGACACAAACACCTGGCCCATCTAGGAGTGGCACTGCAGTGTCACGCAGGATGGCCCTTCTAAAAAACACTCCCCAAACAGCACATGACGCAAAGAAAAAAAGAGGCGCAATGAGGTAGCTGTGTGAGTAAGATAAGCGACCCTAGTGGCCGACACAAACACCTGGCCCATCTAGGAGTGGCACTGCAGTGTCACGCAGGATGGCCCTTCCAAAAAAATACTCCCCAAACAGCACATGACGCAAAGAAAAATTAAAGAAAAAAGAGGTGCAAGATGGAATTGTCCTTGGGCCCTCCCACCCACCCTTATGTTGTATAAACAGGACATGCACACTTTAACCAACCCATCATTTCAGTGACAGGGTCTGCCACACGACTGTGACTGAAATGACGGGTTGGTTTGGACCCCCACCAAAAAAGAAGCAATTAATCTCTCCTTGCACAAACTGGCTCTACAGAGGCAAGATGTCCACCTCATCATCATCCTCCGATATATCACCGTGTACATCCCCCTCCTCACAGATTATCAATTCGTCCCCACTGGAATCCACCATCTCAGCTCCCTGTGTACTTTGTGGAGGCAATTGCTGCTGGTCAATGTCTCCACGGAGGAATTGATTATAATTCATTTTAATGAACATCATCTTCTCCACATTTTCTGGAAGTAACCTCGTACGCCGATTGCTGACAAGGTGAGCGGCGGCACTAAACACTCTTTCGGAGTATACACTTGTGGGAGGGCAACTTAGGTAGAATAAAGCCAGTTTGTGCAAGGGCCTCCAAATTGCCTCTTTTTCCTGCCAGTATAAGTACGGACTGTCTGACGTGCCTACTTGGATGCGGTCACTCATATAATCCTCCACCATTCTTTCAATGGGGAGAGAATCATATGCAGTGACAGTAGACGACATGTCCGTAATCGTTGTCAGGTCCTTCAGTCCGGACCAGATGTCAGCATCAGCAGTCGCTCCAGACTGCCCTGCATCACCGCCAGCGGGTGGGCTCGGAATTCTGAGCCTTTTCCTCGCACCGCCAGTTGCGGGAGAATGTGAAGGAGGAGATGTTGACAGGTCGCGTTCCGCTTGACTTGACAATTTTCTCACCAGCAGGTCTTTCAACCCCAGCAGACTTGTGTCTGCCGGAAAGAGAGATCCAAGGTAGGTTTTAAATCTAGGATCGAGCACGGTGGCCAAAATGTAGTGATCTGATTTCAATAGATTGACCACCCGTGAATCCTTGTTAAGCGAATTAAGGGCTCCATCCACAAGTCCCACATGCCTAGCGGAATCGCTCCGTGTTAGCTCCTCCTTCAATGTCTCCTGCTTCTTCTGCAAAAGCCTGATGAGGGGAATGACCTGACTCAGGCTGGCAGTGTCTGAACTGACTTCACGTGTGGCAAGTTCAAAGGGCAGCAGAACCTTGCACAACGTTGAAATCATTCTCCACTGCGCTTGAGACAGGTGCATTCCACCTCCTATGTCGTGCTCAATTGTATAGGCTTGAATGGCCTTTTGCTGCTCCTCCAACCTCTGAAGCATATATAGGGTTGAATTCCACCTCGTTACCACTTCTTGCTTCAGATGATGGCAGGGCAGGTTCAGGCGTTTTTGGTGTTGCTCCAGTCTTCTGTACGTGGTGCCTGTACGCCGAAAGTGTCCCGCAATTCTTCTGGCCACCGACAGCATCTCTTGCACGCCCCTGTCGTTTTTTAAAAAATTCTGCACCACCAAATTCAAGGTATGTGCAAAACATGGGACGTGCTGGAATTTGCCCATATTTAATGCACACACAATATTGCTGGCGTTGTCCGATGCCACAAATCCACAGGAGAGTCCAATTGGGGTAAGCCATTCCGCGATGATCTTCCTCAGTTGCCGTAAGAGGTTTTCAGCTGTGTGCGTATTCTGGAAACCGGTGATACAAAGCGTAGCCTGCCTAGGAAAGAGTTGGCGTTTGCGAGATGCTGCTACTGGTGCCGCCGCTGCTGTTCTTGCGGCGGGAGTCCATACATCTACCCAGTGGGCTGTCACAGTCATATAGTCCTGACCCTGCCCTGCTCCACTTGTCCACATGTCCGTGGTTAAGTGGACATTGGGTACAACTGCATTTTTTAGGACACTGGTGAGTCTTTTTCTGACGTCCGTGTACATTCTCGGTATCGCCTGCCTAGAGAAGTGGAACCTAGATGGTATTTGGTAACGGGGGCACACTACCTCAAGAAATTATCTAGTTCCCTGTGAACTAACGGCGGATACCGGACGCAAGTCTAACACCAACATAGTTGTCAAGGCCTCAGTTATCCGCTTTGCAACAGGATGACTGCTGTGATATTTCATCTTCCTCGCAAAGGACTGTTGGACAGTCAATTGCTTGGTGGAAGTAGTAAAAGTGGGCTTACGACTTCCCCTCTGGGATGACCATCGACTCCCAGCAGCAACAACAGCAGCGCCAGCAGCAGTAGGCGTTACACGCAAGGATGCATCGGAGGAATCCCAGGCAGGAGAGGACTCGTCAGAATTGCCAGTGACATGGCCTGCAGGACTATTGGCATTCCTGGGGAAGGAGAAAATTGACACTGAGGGAGTTGGTGGGGTGGTTTGCGTGAGCTTGGTTACAAGAGGAAGGGATTTACTGGTCAGTGGACTGCTTCCGCTGTCGCCCAAAGTTTTTGAACTTGTCACTGACTTATTATGAATGCGCTGCAGGTGACGTATAAGGGAGGATGTTCCGAGGTGGTTAACGTCCTTACCCCTACTTGTTACAGCTTGACAAAGGCAACACACGGCTTGACAAATGTTGTCCGCATTTCTGTTGTAATACTTCCACACCGAAGAGCTGATTTTTTTGGTATTTTCACCAGGCATGTCAACGGCCATATTCCTCCCACGGACAACAGGTGTCTCCCCGGGTGCCTGACTTAAACAAACCACCTCACCATCAGAATCCTCCTTGTCAATTTCCTCCCCAGCGCCAGCAACACCCATATCCTCCTCATCCTGGTGTACTTCAACACTGACATCTTCAATCTGACTATCAGGAACTGGACTGCGGGTGCTCCTTCCAGCACTTGCAGGGGGCGTGCAAATGGTGGAAGGCGCATGCTCTTCACGTCCAGTGTTGGGAAGGTCAGGCATCGCAACCGACACAATTGGACTCTCCTTGTGGATTTGGGATTTCGAAGAACGCACAGTTCTTTGCGGTGCTTTTGCCAGCTTGAGTCTTTTCATTTTTCTAGCGAGAGGCTGAGTGCTTCCATCCTCATGTGAAGCTGAACCACTAGCCATGAACATAGGCCAGGGCCTCAGCCGTTCCTTGCCACTCCATGTGGTAAATGGCATATTGGCAAGTTTACGCTTCTCCTCCGACAATTTTATTTTAGATTTTTGAGTCCTTTTTTTACTGATATTTGGTGTTTTGGATTTTACATGCTCTGTACTATGACATTGGGCATCGGCCTTGACAGACGACGTTGCTGGCATTTCATCGTCTCGGCCATGACTGGTGGCAGCAGCTTCAGCACGAGGTGGAAGTGGATCTTGATCTTTCCCTAATTTTGGAACCTCAACATTTTTGTTCTCCATATTTTAATAGGCACAACTAAAAGGCACCTCAGGTAAACAATGGAGATGGATGGATACTAGTATACTTATGGATGACGAGCGACTGCCGACACAGAGGTAGCTACAGCCGTGGACTACCGTACTGTGTCTGCTGCTAATATAGACTGGATGATAATGAGATGAAATTAATATATATATATATAATATCACTAGTACTGCAGCCGGACAGGTATATATATTTATTATGTAATGACTGATGACGGACCTGCTGGACACTGTCAGCACAGCAGCACCGCAGACTGCTACAGTAAGCTACTATAGTAGTATGTATCAAGAAGAAAGAAAAAAAAAACCACGGGTAGGTGGTATACAATTATGGATGGACGAGCGACTGCCGACACAGAGGTAGCTACAGCCGTGGACTACCATACTGTGTCTGCTGCTAATATAGACTGGATGATAATGAGATGAAATTAATATATATATATATATATAATATCACTAGTACTGCAGCCGGACAGGTATATATATTTATTATGTAATGACTGATGAAGGACCTGCTGGACACTGTCAGCTCAGCAGCACCGCAGACTGCTACAGTAAGCTACTATAGTAGTATGTATCAAGAAGAAAGAAAAGAAAAAAAACCACGGGTAGGTGGTATACAATTATGGATGGACGAGCGACTGCCGACACAGAGGTAGCTACAGCCGTGGACTACCGTACTGTGTCTGCTGCTAATATAGACTGGATGATAATGAGATGAAATTAATATATATATATATAATATCACTAGTACTGCAGCCGGACAGGTATATATATTTATTATGTAATGACTGATGACGAACCTGCTGGACACTGTCAGCTCAGCAGCACCGCAGACTGCTACAGTAAGCTACTATAGTAGTATGTATCAAGAAGAAAGAAAAAAAAAAACCACGGGTAGGTGGTATACAATTATGGATGGACGAGCGACTGCCGACACAGAGGTAGCTACAGCCGTGGACTACCGTACTGTGTCTGCTGCTAATATAGACTGGATGATAATGAGATGAAATTAATATATATATATATATAATATCACTTGTACTGCAGCCGGACAGGTATATATATTTATTATGTAATGACTGATGACGGACCTGCTGGACACTGTCAGCTCAGCACCGCAGACTGCTACAGTAAGCTACTATAGTAGTATGTATCAAGAAGAAAGAAAAAAAAAAACCACGGGTAGGTGGTATACAATTATGGATGGACGAGCGACTGCCGACACAGAGGTAGCTACAGCCGTGGACTACCATACTGTGTCTGCTGCTAATATAGACTGGATGATAATGAGATGAAATTAATATATATATATATAATATCACTAGTACTGCAGCCGGACAGGTATATATATTTATTATGTAATGACTGATGAAGGACCTGCTGGACACTGTCAGCTCAGCAGCACCGCAGACTGCTACAGTAAGCTACTATAGTAGTATGTATCAAGAAGAAAGAAAAGAAAAAAAACCACGGGTAGGTGGTATACAATTATGGATGGACGAGCGACTGCCGACACAGAGGTAGCTACAGCCGTGGACTACCGTACTGTGTCTGCTGCTAATATAGACTGGATGATAATGAGATGAAATTAATATATATATATATAATATCACTAGTACTGCAGCCGGACAGGTATATATATTTATTATGTAATGACTGATGACGAACCTGCTGGACACTGTCAGCTCAGCAGCACCGCAGACTGCTACAGTAAGCTACTATAGTAGTATGTATCAAGAAGAAAGAAAAAAAAAAACCACGGGTAGGTGGTATACAATTATGGATGGACGAGCGACTGCCGACACAGAGGTAGCTACAGCCGTGGACTACCATACTGTGTCTGCTGCTAATATAGACTGGATGATAATGAGATGAAATTAATATATATATATATATATAATATCACTTGTACTGCAGCCGGACAGGTATATATATTTATTATGTAATGACTGATGACGGACCTGCTGGACACTGTCAGCTCAGCACCGCAGACTGCTACAGTAAGCTACTATAGTATGTATCAAGAAGAAAGGAAAAAGAAAAAAAAAACACGGGTAGGTGGTATACAATTATATATATATATACAATTACATATACCAATGGATTGGCACTCACCCTTCGTAGTTATATGAACCCCGGTGCCTTCTGGGATATGTAGTACACAAGACGTCTCCTAGCATGCAGCGGCACTCAGGGAATTTTCCATGAAACTTTTAAGCAAAGGTGTTTATTCCATAGTGATACAAACGGTCCAACGTTTCGGGGTGCAACCACCCCTTTGTCAAGGTGAACACAACAAAAGTTGTTGTGTTCACCTTGACAAAGGGGTGGTTGCACCCCGAAACGTTGGACCGTTTGTATCACTATGGAATAAACACCTTTGCTTAAAAGTTTCATGGAAAATTCCCTGAGTGCCGCTGCATGCTAGGAGACGTCTTGTATATATACAATTATATATATATATTAAACTGGTGGAGATTAATTAAACTGGTGGTCAGGTCACTGGTCACACTATCAGCAACTTGCAAGTAGTACTCCTAAGCAGACAATCACAATATACTGGTGGTCAGTGTGGTCACAATGGCAGTGTGGCACTCTGGCAGCAAAAGTGTGCACTGTACGTTAAAATATGTACTCCTGCTCTCAGACTCTAACTGCTCCCCACTGTCTCCCCCACAAGTCAGATATACAGTCACACTATCACTTCAGCAAGTAGTAGTACTCCTCCTAATGCTCCCCAAAATTACTAAAGTAAATACTGTGTCTCTCTCTACTCTAGTCTCACTCTCTTCTCTATAAACGGAGAGGACGCCAGCCACGTCCTCTCCCTATCAATCTCAATGCACGTGTGAAAATGGCGGCGACGCGCGGCTCCTTATATAGAATCCGAGTCTCGCGATAGAATCCGACGACACAGCGGGAGGTGATAGTGTGTTGAGTGACGACGCAGGGGGAGGTGATGGTGTGCTGAGTGACGACGCAGGGGAAGGTGATGGTGTGCTGAGTGACGGCACAGCGCGGGAGGTGATAGTGTGCTGAGTGACGACGAAGGGGGAGGTGATGGTGTGCTGAGTGACGACACAGCGGGAGGTGATAGTGTGCTGAGTGACGACGCAGGGGGAGGTGATGGTGTGCTGAGTGACGACACAGCGGGAGGTGATAGTGTGCTGAGTGACGACGCAGGGGGAGGTGATGGTGCGCTGAGTGACAACACAGCGGGAGGTGATAGTGTGCTGAGTGACGACACAGGGGGAGGTGATGGTGTGCTGAGTGACGACGCAGGGGGAGGTGATGGTGTGCTGAGTGACGACACAGCGGGAGGTGATAGTGTGTTGAGTGACGACGAAGGGGGAGGTGATGGTGTGCTGAGTGACGACACAGCGGGAGGTGATAGTGTGCTGAGTGACGACGCAGGGGGAAGTGATGGTGTGCTGAGTGACGACACAGCGGGAGGTGATAGTGTGCTGAGTGACGACGCAGGGGAAGGTGATGGTGTGCTGAGTGACGACACAGCGGGAGGTGATAGTGTGCTGAGTGACGACACAGGGGGAGGTGATGGTGTGCTGAGTGACGACGCAGGGGGAGGTGATGGTGTGCTGAGTGACGACACAGCGGGAGGTGATGGTGTGCTGAGTGACGACACAGGGGGAGGTGATGGTGTGCTGAGTGACGACACAGCGGGAGGTGATAGTGTGCTGAGTGACGACACAGGGGGAGGTGATGGTGTGCTGAGTGACAACGCAGGGGGAGGTGATGGTGTGCTGAGTGACGACACAGCGGGAGGTGATAGTGTGCTGAGTGACGACACAGGGGGAGGTGATGGTGTGCTGAGTGACGACGCAGGGGGAGGTGATGGTGTGCTGAGTGACGATGCAGGGGAAGGTGATGGTGTGCTGAGTGACGACACAGCGGGAGGTGATAGTGTGCTGAGTGATGACGCAGGGGAAGGTGATGGTGTGCTGAGAGATGACGCAGGGGAAGGTGATGGTGTGCTGAGTGACGACACAGGGGGAGGTGATGGTGTGCTGAGTGACGACGCAGGGGGAGGTGATGGTGTGCTGAGTGAGAGACGACCAGAGGCGTAACTAACTAACTTATTTTTTAATTAGCAGACAGCAGCAGCACGTAGGAAGGAGGCCCTGGAGGATTCACGCCTGCACCTGTCACCGGAGCGACCAGAGCCGTCCGCGCTGAGTGGAAAAGACGCCACAGAAGAGGAGTCCAGCCAGACGCAGGACTGGGGAAGGACATCCAACCTTCGGTGGACCAGGACACTGCAGCAAGAGAGGAGACTGACCAGCAATGGGAGCACCGGCAGAAGACCCTGGCTGGCTTAAAGAAGACGGCACGGAACAGCGGGGAGGACGGCGCAGATCGGGATCCTGCAATAGGAGAGAAGATTCCCCTTCGGAGCGCAGCAGACCACACTAAAAAGGGTGCATTCCCGGTGCGGTGCTCTGCATCCCGGGTGGCGCCGAAGACGTGGAGTGTCGGAGGTGGCAGAAGCGCCGCAGCTTGGGGTGAGAAACCGCTGCAACCCTTCCACTGCTAAACTCTGCAATTAGTCGATTATGGCGGTAGGCTCCCCTCACCACAGTGCCCCACAGGCCGTGTTAATTAAAGGGGTAGGCTCCCCTCACTCTATAATGTGAATTTCGGCTCCTACCGTGTGTTATAATGTGAAAGGGGCACCAGTACTAGATAGTATAAGGGGTCCTACTACACTGAAGGCCACGCCCCCTTTTTAGTGACCACGTCCCCTTTTCCAGAACGCACACCTTCGGCGCGCGCATAATTCATACCTTCACTTTTTCATACCCCACTTCAAAATTTACACTTCGACCACTGCACCTACGTCTATACATACACACCCTGACATCTTTATATACAGTGACACCTATTTGTGCAGGAGATGATGATGGTAAGGTGCATGTGGAATTGAAAAGAATGTTCCCAGTATGACCTGAAACAGCTGGCGTGTCATGTTGGCACATCACCATTAGCGTGCGCACATACTTTCCTTATGTATTTTATTTTATTATTATTATTTATTTATTTTATTTTATTGGGGGGGGGGGGGCGCCATTGCTGATCTTGCCCTGAGCTCCAAAACCCCTAGTTACGCCTCTGCATGTACTGTATGTGTGTGGTGTGTGTAGGGACAGGGGAAACGGTGTGTGTGGGTGTGTGGGGAGGGGGGGCAGGCTTTGTGTGTCTGTGGTGACATGGGTATGTTGCTGGGATTAGTTGTGTGCACAGACTGAATTGCTCACATTGGAGGCTATGCTCGGGCGGGTGATCTGCATGTCTGTGGACACTCCGTCCCCGGGCATTTGGCTGCACTATGTGCACTGGAAGGGGCTTTGTTGTCGACGTTGGAGTGTTGGCTGCGGGGGATGCGGGGAGGGTTGCTGGTCATCAAGCTCAGGTTTTAGGTGCGGATTAGCAGGGCAGGCACCCAGGGCGCTGTGGCCTGAGGCTGCAGTCACCCCACCAGCGCCATCAGCACCCGTCTGCTGCCTGCACCGTAATACCCCCTACCACTTCCTGCTGCCGGCCAGCCGGCCCCTGTCCAGCCCAATTCACACTGCCCGCACCTCACCGCTCCCTTCTGCCGGCTACCCCCCTCTCCTGGACGCTTCCTGCCGGCCGCCTCCTGCCACTACTTACTTCCCTTCAGCTTCATGCTGGGCGGAAGTATGAGGAGAGCGTAGAGCCACGGGACCACAGGCGCCGGATGGTGAGTGACGGCTAGCTGGTGCAATTTGTATAATGGGCTACCTGGCACAATGTGTATAAGAAGCTACCTGGTGCAATGTGTTTAAGGTGCTACCTGGCGCAATGTGTATAAGAAGCTACCTGGTGCAATGTGTTTAAGGTGCTACCTGGCGCAATGTGTATAAGAAGCTACCTGGAGCAATGTGTTTAAGGTGCTACCTGGCGCAATGTGTATAAGAAGCTACCTGGTGCAATGTGTTTAAGGTGCTACCTGGCGCAATGTGTATAAGAAGCTACCTGGTGCAATGTGTTTAAGGTGCTACCTGGCGCAATGTGTATAAGAAGCTACCTGGTGCAATGTGTTTAAGGTGCTACCTGGCGCAATGTGTATAAGAAGCTACCTGGTGCAATGTGTTTAAGGTGCTACCTGGCGCAATGTGTATAAGAAGCTACCTGGTGCAATGTGTTTAAGGTGCTACCTGGCGCAATGTGTATAAGGGGCTACCTGGTGCAATGTGTTTAAGGTGCTACCTGGTGCAATGTGTATAAGAAGCTACCTGGTGCAATGTGTTTAAGGTGCTACCTGGCGCAATGTGTATAAGAAGCTACCTGGTGCAATGTGTTTAAGGTGCTACCTGGCGCAATGTGTATAAGAAGCTACCTGGTGCAATGTGTTTAAGGTGCTACCTGGCGCAATGTGTATAAGAAGCTACCTGGTGCAATGTGTTTAAGGTGCTACCTGGCGAAATGTGTATAAGAAGCTACCTGGTGCAATGTGTTTAAGGTGTTACCTGGCGCAATGTGTATAAGAAGCTACCTGGTGCAATGTGTTTAAGGTGCTACCTGGCGCAATGTGTATAAGAAGCTACCTGGTGCAATGTGTTTAAGGTGCTACCTGGCGCAATGTGTATAAGAAGCTACCTGGTGCAATGTGTTTAAGGTGCTACCTGGCGCAATGTGTATAAGAAGCTACCTGGTGCAATGTGTTTAAGGTGCTACCTGGCGCAATGTGTATAAGAAGCTACCTGGTGCAATGTGTTTAAGGTGCTACCTGGCGCAATGTGTATAAGAAGCTACCTGGTGCAATGTGTTTAAGGTGCTACCTGGCGCAATGTGTATAAGAAGCTACCTGGTGCAATGTGTTTAAGGTGCTACCTGGCGCAATGTGTATAAGAAGCTACCTGGAGCAATGTGTTTAAGGTGCTACCTGGCGCAATGTGTATAAGAAGCTACCTGGTGCAATGTGTTTAAGGTGCTACCTGGCGCAATGTGTATAAGAAGCTACCTGGTGCAATGTGTTTAAGGTGCTACCTGGCGCAATGTGTATAAGAAGCTACCTGGTGCAATGTGTTTAAGATGCTACCTGGGCAAAGTGTATAAGAAGCTACCTGGTGCAATGTGTTTAAGGTGCTACCTGGCGCAATGTGTATAAGAAGCTACCTGGTGCAATGTGTTTAAGGTGCTACCTGGCGCAATGTGTATAAGGGGCTACCTGGCACAGTGTGTATAAGGGGCAACCTAGCGCAGTGTATAAAAGAGGCTACCTGGCACAGTTTGTATAATGGGCTGTACCTGGCACAGATTGTATAACGGCTCTACCTGACACATTGTGTATATCTGGCTCTAACTGGGGCAACATGTATAAAAGGGGCTTTACCTGGTGTAACGTGTATAAAAGGGTCTCTACCTGGCATAACGTGAATAAAAGGAGCTTCGTGAAGATGGCCCGGGAGAACGTGACTGATTTATCTGGCTGCTGCTTATTGCTAAGGGAAGCCGGGATAAATAGCTGCTGCACAGACAGAGGCATGC
Source organism: Pseudophryne corroboree (assembly GCF_028390025.1). Lineage (NCBI taxonomy): Eukaryota > Metazoa > Chordata > Amphibia > Anura > Myobatrachidae > Pseudophryne > Pseudophryne corroboree. The sequence continues at coordinate 458,623,765 of NC_086451.1, read as the reverse complement.
ACCTCCAACCAACCGTAAGTTATACCACCTGTCAGCCGAGATATAACATCAGCAAGGCACCACAACACCGCAAGCCCACACTCAGAGCCAGATTTCTAGCTGTTATCTCAAGGACAGTGCTACACAAGTGTTCCCCTAGTGAACTTCTACTTACCGCTGGCGCTCCCCACACCCATATCTGTCTTCATACACTTCCCTCACACATCCACCCTGAATACTGTCAAATATTTAATGTTGTATGTGTTGTACACACATTACATTCTACACACTTCTATTAGACACTGGCCCCGCACCTATATCACCAACCTTAATAGGTTTTTAGATTGTTTTGATACTCACTTCTGGGCCAATACATTGATTGAACTGTATTGATTTATTAGTACTAATAAAATATACCAGCGTATATATAGAAAGAGATAGAGCTATAGATATATATATATATATATATATATATATAGAAAGAGATAGAGCTATAGATATATATATATATAGAAAGAGATAGAGCTATAGATATATATATATATAGAAAGAGATAGAGCTATAGATATATATGGGATGTAGTTGTGTGATCGCCGGTCACAATACTTCCCCCTGCATCCCAAAGCCTGACAAGATAAGCTGAAGGCTGCATAAGCCTGAGGCCATATAAGCGATCAACTTTTTGTGATTGGTTGTTAAATGACTAAGCAGTTGCTAGGCAGATCAGTTTTCCCGGTTGTTTTTTTCCTATTGGTTTAAGGGGTTGTGCATCAGGATGAAGAGGAGGGTCTTAGGTTAGTATATAGGGGGTGGCCATCTTGCTAGACTCCCTCTTGCCTTTCAGTTTATGCCCCAGGAAGGATAAGTACTATTGCTTATTTTCACTGCCTGTAAATTGTTTTTGTTTTTTGTTTTTTAATTTCATTTGCCTTCTCTAGGGCATGATACAGTGCTGTGCCCCCTCTCTGCGTGTCATTGTCTACTTTTGCAGATTCTCCCCCCTCTGCCATGCCTCGTCCAAAACGTGCAGCTCCCCCCCCCCCGGCGCCTCGTGGATGCGGGGAGCGCCTTCCGCTCCCGCTCCCCGAGCGTTGCGCCACAGAGAGGACTTCCCCCTGTTTCAGACAGGCGGCGGGGACGGGCAGTTACAGCCCGCTCCCCTGCCGCACGGAGACGGGCGGCCAGCGGCCGCTCGTCACGTGGTGCCGATGCGCGCGGCTCGGCCGGGCCGCGCGTCCCGGCGCTCGCAGCGGGACGGGCCTCTCCTCTCCCTCCTGCCTCGGGCGTCTGCAGCACTTCCCCTCCGGCGGCCGGCGGCCGCTCTGCACGTGGCGCGGGTGCGCGCGGTCCGGCTGGGCCGCGCTCCCCGGCGCCTCCCGCGGGCGAAACGACTTCCCTCCCTCCTTCCATAAGTGCCTCCGGCCCTCCTCCTCCATCCCTGCGGTCGGCTCTCGGCGGCGTCCTGGGGGCACAAGCTGTGCCGGACGGCTGCGGCAGAGCTGCGGGGGGCGAGGGGGGGGTCAATATGCAGCTGGGGGATATGAGCCCAGGGCAGCGGGTAGCGGCTCCCGCTGTCCCCGGGACAATACAGGGCCCCATACTACCCCCCTCCAGCGGGGGGTTTAGCACACCGCACCTCAATTTAAATAATATTGGGCCGTTTGGGCCTAGTGTCGCCGGGGCGGGGGACGTGGCAGCGGCGGCCGCCACACCCGCCCCGGCGGCAGTCACATGGCAGGGTTTTCCCCCGGCCTCGGTGGCCTGCTCGGGCTCCTCCTGGGTGTCAGACGCCCCGACGCCATTAACGGCGCCCCCGCTCGTCGGTTTTCAAACCCCTCTCCACGCCCTTCCCGGTCCTTTTCAGTTTGGGTCCACACAGACATCCGTCTCGGCGGCTTATATGACGCCCGGCGTGGCGCTTTCGGTAGCAGCGCAGCAAGGCTTCGCGGGGAGCCAGTCCTTCCCCGGGGGTTTTGCGTGGCCTCCGGCTCCAGCATTCCCCTTAGCCGCCAGCATGCCTTCCATGGGCTTCATGACGGTGTCCGGCACACAGTTTTCCCCGCACGGGGCCAGCGCGGGCGCCGGCGTGCAGTCCACGTGGTCGGTCGGTGGCCCCCGAGTCGCGGTGCCCTTGCCGGCCTTTGCGGGCCTGCAGTCAGGGCAGGCACCGGGCGGTGGGTATCAGGTGGCACAGAGTTGGCCCCCTCTCGCGGCGCCCCCTCAGTTCCTTCCGGCGTCATACGGATGGGCGGGGGCGGGCGGCTGCCCGCCGCATACGGCGTGGCGGCCGTCTTACCCCGCGAGTTTCGGTGCAGTGAGCGGGTCAGCCTTTACGCAGTCGATCGGGTACACCTCGGCGGGGGCCCCCTCCCTGCAGCTGCCGGGCGGCCATCCGCCACGGAACGGGGGGACGGGCTCTCCGCCTCCGCATTTGCGGACAAGTGTTAATGATGTTCTGGTTCCCCCGGTGCCGGTTGTCCCCTCTTTTTCTCCCTTGCAGGTTCCGTCTAATTCAGGGGCTACGCCCGTCACGAGGCGAAGGTCACGGACAAGCGCGACTGCGAACGTGGAGGTACGGCCATCAGCGGAGGCGGGTGCAGCGGACGACGCGGTTCCGGGTCCTTCAAACTCCGGTGAGCTAAATATTCCTTTACACGTTTCAACTTGTAGTTCCTCGTCTTCTAGCAGCGTATCATCCGGCTCTCCGCGGCGCCCGCGTAAATTAGCTAGGCTCGTCGCGCGGCGAATGGCCAAGGAGGCGCACAAGGTGGCCGCTCCTGCGCAGGTGGTCCCCTCCGACCCTCCCCGTTACGGCGAGATGGTACATTGCGCCAACACGGCAGTGACAAGAGGGGTTCGTAAGCGCATGCGGGAAAAAATACGTAAGGGGAAGTATGTAGACATATTCACCCTTACAGAGGAAATGCGGCAGGGTTTTGACGCGGCCAAGAAACCGGGTGGTATTGGGGAAAAGGCGTTTCGCAATTTTCACCAGTGGCTGCGTGGGTTTTTGGTGTTCATGGCTTGCTACACGGAATCGCGTCCCGCGGAGTATGCCAACTTGGTGAAATATTTGTTTTTAGTACACGATATGTACTTAAAATCCAAGGGTTCCGCGTGGCGGGATTACGACCAGAAGTTTCGTCGCAATCAGGATGGCAACCCCATCCTGCCCGCGGGTTTTAAGGATGTTGAGGTGTGGTTGGAGGTCACGCAGCAGGTCAAACCCACCCCGGACGTCACGGCCAAGAAGCCCGGGGCGGCCGGGGCGGTGGCTTCTCGATTGACGGGAAAAGGCAAGTGCTTTGCCTACAACGACGGCAAATGCGGCAAAGGAACGGGCTGTCGTTTTCGCCACTCATGCAGGTTGTGCGGAGCCAGTCACCCGGCCAAGGAATGCACCGCGGCGACAGGCGGTAAGCCTGCCGCTTCCACCGAGGCCGGTGGAATTGGCAAGTAAGGCCTTCTCCCCGATTATAGTTCCCGAGTTGCAGCGCTGACTTACCTTGTACCCCGATGAGTCGGCGGCATCGTTTCTCTTGCAGGGCTTTCAGCACGGTTTTCGTTTGCCAATCCCGGATTCGGTGTATGTGGTTGCACGCCAGAATTTGAGATCGGCTCGGGAATTCCCGCAGGAAGTCCGGCGGAAGGTTGACGGGGAGATTGGGCTGGGGCGCATGGCTGGGCCCTACGCCCTTTCCCCGTTGCCCTCCTTGTGCATTTCCCCAGTAGGGGTAGTGCCCAAGAAGGCCATAGGTAAGTTTCGTTTGATACAGCACTTGTCGCACCCGCCGGGGCTGTCGGTCAACGACGCTATCCCGGAAGCCCAATGCAGAGTTCGATATCAGTCGTTTGACGACGCGCTGCGATTAGTGCGGGATTGTGGTCCGGGGAGTCTGTTGGCAAAATTGGACGTGGAGTCGGCCTTTCGGCTACTCCCGCTACACCCAGATTCCCTGCGGTTTCTGGGTTTCAAAATAGGGGGCGAATTCTACGTCGATCGGTGTCTCCCCATGGGTTGCTCTGTCTCCTGCGCCTACTTTGAGTGCTTTAGCACGTTTTTGCACTGGTGCGTCCAGACCGCCTCCGGGCAGATGGGGGTGGCTCACTACCTGGATGACTTTCTTTTTGTAGGCCCCGGAGACAGTTCGGTCTGTGGGGACATTCTCTCGGTGGCCAGGTCGTTATTCTGCGCTTTAGGGGTACCGGTTGCGCAGGATAAGTGCGAGGGTCCTTGCACTTGTCTTAGCTATTTCGGTATCGAGATTGACACGGTAGGGGGGTGCTGTCGCTTGCCCGAGGATAAGGTGCGGAAACTATTGGGTTTGATTACAGACTGTTTAGGAAAACGCAGGGTTCGGCTTAAACAGGTGCAGTCCTTGCTTGGTTCTCTCAATTTTGCGTGTCGGATTATCCCCATGGGTAGGATTTTCTGTCGCAAACTTGAGCGGGCCACCGCGGGGACGGTTCGACAGAATCACTCCGTGTACCTTTCCCGCGAGATCAAGGATGATTTGCGGATTTGGGTCTCGTTCCTGGTGTCCTTCAACAGGGAAGTGTTGTGGCCCGCTCCTTGTTGTTCCAGTAAGCAGCTGCAGTTGTTCACGGATGCTTCAGGCAGTCGAGGTTTCGGCGCGTTCTTCGCTGGCTCATGGTGCGCTGCGGCCTGGCCGGCATCTTGGGTAACGCGTGGGTTTACCAAGAACCTGCTTCTGCTGGAATTGTTCCCGATCTTAGTGGCGCTTGAGTTATGGGCCGGACGGTTCGCAAATAGGGACATTTTGTTTCTTTGCGACAACTTAGGGGTAGTGCATGCGATTAATAACCAGCGTTCCTCATCTCCGCAGGCGCTGCGATTGCTAAGGCATTTAGTGTTGGTTTGTTTGCAGCGCAATATTAATTTTAGGGCTCGCCACGTACCTGGAGTTGACAATGGAATTGCGGATGCATTGTCCCGGTTCCAGTTTGACAAATTCAGGACGTTGGTTCCGGGAGCGGAGGCAGAGGGGTTACAGTGCCCACCTTCTGTCTGGCAGATGGTCGAAGCGGTTTAACGGCGTTGGCCAGGTGTGCACTGGCTCCCTCTACGCTACGAGCGTATGATGCTGCATGGCGGGATTGGTCAGCCTTTCAGAGTAGGTACGGGGTAGCAGGTGAGTCCTCGGCCGACGCCCTGTTGACCTTTGTTTGGGAGCATTACCAAAACGGTAGGTCAAAAGCGGCCATGGCTACTGCCCTTGCGGGCATCGCCTTTCACTCGCGACTCCACGGGACAACGGACCCCACGGGGTCGTTTGTCCTTTCCAGAGCGCTGAAAGATTGGGCTAGGTTGCACCCGGCGCCTGCGGATTCACGTAGGCCTATAACGTTGCAGCTGCTAGCGGAATTGCTGCGTGTGCTACCTCGGATTGCGTCCTCGGAATTTGAGGTGGCATTGTTTAGTAGCGCGTATGCCCTGGCCTTTTTCGGGGCTTTTCGGGTGAGCGAGCTAGTGGCGAGCAGCAAGGCGTCCCGGGAATCGGGTCTGCTCTACGAGAATGTGCGCTTGCAGGAGGGCCTGTTGCTCTGTAGGATTGTGCGGTCCAAGACAGATCAAACAGGTCGGGGTCGCTGGTTGTCCTTGGTGGCTCAGGGAGGTATGGGCGTTTGCCCGCTGCGGTTGACGCAAGAGTATGTGCGGTTAAGACCTCCGGGGGGAAACCAGTTGCTGGTGCACGCGCAGTTGGACCCTCTGACAAAGTTTCAGTTCTCATCAGTGTTCAAGAAATGTTTGACGGCGTTGGGCTTGCAGGAGGCGGACTTCGGTACTCATTCCTTTCGGATTGGGGCGGCTACCCATGCGGCGGCCGCTGGTTCATCACCAGCGGCTATTCGGGAGTTGGGTCGCTGGAAGTCGGCCTCCTATAAGTCCTATGTCCGTATAGATAAGTTATAAGTGCGCCTGTTGCGCTAACCCAAAAACGTGTTTACTCGTCGGTTTTTGAACGCTTACCGTTCAGGAATCGAGGGTGTGAAGCGAATTTTTAAAATTTTTCCTCCGAGGGGGCCTAATTTCAATTGGCTGTTCTACCAAGGTCCACGGGAGGTTTTTTTAGTTTTCTCCTTCACTTGGGTTTTATTGGTTACGTTGTGTTTAAGTTACAGATTAGGTGCATAATCTGACATTAGGATATTTTCTTTTACAGCTGTCAGCAATTTTGGAGACCACATATGGATGGTTGGTCATTCATATGTTTTTTGGGCGGAGAAACATCCCATGGCATCTAGGGCGACTGAGATTTTTGGGTCCCGGCAATTTAGATGGTTAGGTGTTAGGGGCATGTTATGGGGTGATTTGTTGCGCGTCCTTTTTTCTAGGGAGCGCCGCTGGGGTCGCCCCAGTTGTATTATCATTCATCTGGGTGGTAATGATCTGGGCCGAGTTAAAGGCATAGACTTGATTTTGTCTATAAAGGCGGATGTGGTGGCGATACGTTGTCACTGGCCTGGGGTATGCATTGTCTGGTCGGAAATGGTGCCCCGTTTCCATTGGCGTGGTGCGGTGCGTTTCTCTGCGCTGGAGAAAGCACGCAAAAAGGTGAACTCGACGGTGTCTCTGTTTGTCAAGGCCATAGGCGGAGTGGCAATTAAGCATCCTCTGCTGGTGCTGCGGAACAGGCAGTTCTATAGAGACGATGGGGTTCACCTTTCTCCGGAAGGAGTGCAGTTTTTTCTGGAAGATATTTTCGGTCTTTTTCGTTAGAGCTAGTTAGTTTCTGGTTGGTTAAGGTTCTGTTTGCGGATGGCGGTGGCGGTTTGGAAAACCTTGGTGGCGGGAAATCGCTGCCAACCAGCTGTCACACAGGCATAAGTGGTCATTGTGGGGCTCCCTCTTTAAATGGACGGCAGGTGTGTCCTTTTCTTGCGGTTGGACATTTAGACGTTCCCCTGCGGGAACCGAACGTTTGCCAGAGAAAGAGGGGTAAGGCCAGCACAATGCGGGTTATGCGGGAAGGAGGCGGGGTATGTGTACTCCCCTCCTTGGTTTGGTGGTTTGTCATCTAGGTGACGGGTGCTGGTGTTTGGCAGCGGTTTTCTGTTTGCCATCCTCCAAACTAAAGTTAATATATATTCAATTCAATTCTAATTCGGCCTCAATTATTAGTTTAAAGAGTTGGTCAGCGATTAATAAACATCGTCTGACCTTTAACTCCAGCTACTGTGTCCGTGTCTTTATTTCAGTGTGTGGTGTGGTTTTATTTAGTGATAAGCTAGCTTAAGTAAAAGGTTTATGTAATCACAATAAAGTTATGAGCGGCTTAGATAAGCTGAAGGCTGCATAAGCCTGAGGCCATATAAGCGATCAACTTTTTGTGATTGGTTGTTAAATGACTAAGCAGTTGCTAGGCAGATCAGTTTTCCCGGTTGGTTTTTTCCTATTGGTTTAAGGGGTTGTGCATCAGGATGAAGAGGAGGGTCTTAGGTTAGTATATAGGGGGTGGCCATCTTGCTAGACTCCCTCTTGCCTTTCAGTTTATGCCCTTCCGCCCTCCCAGAATGCGTCTACGTTTTTTGTTCTTGCTGTGGGCTATTGAAAGCCAGATTGGCGGGAAATCGCTGCCAACCAGCTGTCACACAGGCATAAGTGGTCATTGTGGGGCTCCCTCTTTAAATGGACGGCAGGTGTGTCCTTTTCTTGCGGTTGGACATTTAGACGTTCCCCTGCGGGAACCGAACGTTTGCCAGAGAAAGAGGGGTAAGGCCAGCACAATGCGGGTTATGCGGGAAGGAGGCGGGGTATGTGTACTCCCCTCCTTGGTTTGGTGGTTTGTCATCTAGGTGACGGGTGCTGGTGTTTGGCAGCGGTTTTCTGTTTGCCATCCTCCAAACTAAAGTTAATATATATTCAATTCAATTCTAATTCGGCCTCAATTATTAGTTTAAAGAGTTGGTCAGCGATTAATAAACATCGTCTGACCTTTAACTCCAGCTACTGTGTCCGTGTCTTTATTTCAGTGTGTGGTGTGGTTTTATTTAGTGATAAGCTAGCTTAAGTAAAAGGTTTATGTAATCACAATAAAGTTATGAGCGGCTTATCCCAACAGTTGGCATGTCGACTATTCCCACTTGTGGGTATCTCCGACACCCGTAGAGTGGAAATAGAACCTGTGGCGAGCGTAGCCAGGATCCCAGCCGCCGTTAACACATACGCAACCCTATTATATATATAGAGAGAGAGAAAGATAGAAGAATGGAAATGTAATACCACCAGAAACAGTGTAACCTGCATCACATGCTGTAGTAATGGTTGTCAATGCTTCGGTCCCCTTCCGGACCAATTTCAAGACCACCAACAATTACAGCAGCCGCTCTCAAGCCAAAAATAAGATTTTAAACCTACCGGTAAATCTTTTTCACGTAGTCCGTAGAGGATGCTGGGGACTCCGTAAGGACCATGGGGATAGACGGGCTCCGCAGGAGACATGGGCACTAAGAAAGAACTTTAGGTATGGGTGTGCACTGGCTCCTCCCTCTATGCCCCTCCTCCAGACCTCAGTTAGAGAAACTGTGCCCAGAGGATACGGACAGTACGAGGAAAGGATTTTAGTTAATCCAAGGGCAATAAACATCCTAGTGATATTTGGTGGACCCCCTTTATTGAAGTAAACCTTAGTTACCTTTTATACCAGTAAATAAAGACACGGAGACATGATTTTGGCAGAAAAATTGCTAGCTATTTATTTGACCCTAACCATAGCAAAACCTGTAATTGGGAAAAATTTGTTAAGATGCCGAATCAGCCGGCATAATGGTGGCAGAAAAAAGAACGGCTCTATTAAACTATTGGTAAACTTAAATTGGTAAACTGACCGAAACCGTCCAGCACCCTATCAAAACCGGTAATAGGTGTCAACACAACCCCCACAGTGACTTCCCACCGCTCCTGGGTGCCCTGCCGCTGCCTCCCGGATGGGTGGTCGAGCGGCCATTAAGTCGATGGAGGTGAGTGCACCTAAACCATATAACACTGAAACTTACTACCTATAAAAAACCATACAACTACAAACTGCCGTTCTTTTCCGCCTATAAATAGCCAACGAATGAAAACAGCTAAGCAATTAACCGCCAATGCACTCCGCGTCAAACAAAACAACCTCTACCCTTAGGGCGGGAGGGCGGGAAGAAAATTCAGCAAGCAAAGAGACCTAAAATGGCCACTCCAGCCTATATATACCTTAACCCTCCCCCTTTCCTAAGGCTGTACTACCTCACAGCTAGGTCCACCCCTCACAGGATGTTTAACCCATTCCTCTCCTATGTTAGTCAATTCTCTCTCCTAAACATCCTAGTGATATTTGGTGGACCCCCTTTATTGAAGTAAACCTTAGTTACCTTTTATACCAGTAAATAAAGACACGGAGACATGATTTTGGCAGAAAAATTGCTAGCTATTTATTTGACCCTAACCATAGCAAAACCTGTAATTGGGAAAAATTTGTTAAGATGCCGAATCAGCCGGCATAATGGTGGCAGAAAAAAGAACGGCTCTATTAAACTATTGGTAAACTTAAATTGGTAAACTGACCGAAACCGTCCAGCACCCTATCAAAACCGGTAATAGGTGTCAACACAACCCCCACAGTGACTTCCCACCGCTCCTGGGTGCCCTGCCGCTGCCTCCCGGATGGGTGGTCGAGCGGCCATTAAGTCGATGGAGGTGAGTGCACCTAAACCATATAACACTGAAACTTACTACCTATAAAAAACCATACAACTACAAACTGCCGTTCTTTTCCGCCAACAGCGAAGGACTCCATCCCAGAGTCCTCGCACCGCCACCATAAACTACCCTAACTCCTGCAACACTAGGAACAGATCCTCCAGGAAAAACATCATCCCCTCATTGGATAGATGTACACCATCAGGCCGAAAAAGGTGTTTGTCTCGGAACCGAATCCTAGGGTGGCGAACGACTTTACCGCCGTGGGCCAAGACCCACTTCGCCACCGCCCCATTCACCTTTATCCTGGCCTCATCTATTACGCGTCCGTCCTCCACACCTCGCCAACTCAACCTTGGCACCATCAGGGAAAATACCAATATACAAATGGTCCATGCTGCGGCCACCTTTGCCAGATCTTGTCTCATGGCCCACCGTAGCTCCAAGGAAGTCCTCTTCCCTAGGTCGTTGCCACCTAAGTGGACAACCAAAACCTTGGGAACTCCATGCTTCCTGGCCTGACTGACCAGTCTACTCAATAGATCTGTCCACATCATACCTCGCCAACCAAGCCATCTGATTCCCTGACCTCTAGGAAACCTCTGAGAAGTATCAGAGGCCAAAAACCTTGCTGCCCAGAAAACATACGAGTGGCCGACCACCCAAACGGACAAGCCATCAGCGAAACAACCTGAATGGAAGGAAAAAGGGGTAAAATGTGTTACTATAATTCTACGCCATAGCATGTATTATGTTAACCTGAAGGATCTGCCAAAAGAAAAAAATTTTTTATTGCTTCCTAATGTCGCAGCAGTCACGGCCTAGCCGATCTCCCGAGCTCCTAGCCAATTTGAAGTAAAAGCATTAAGACATTAAGGGAAAGGCAAAAGAAACAAAACGAAATTAAAAGGGGGGGGGGGTATAAAAGAGGGGTAAAACATGAAATAACTCAGCTGGAGGTGAAAGCATAAAAACCTGCTGAGGGACTTTGATAAGAACAGATTAGCCGAATTAATGATTAGAATTCAGTCCGTCAAGTCAGGTAAAAAATCGCAAAATAACTCCAGACCCCCGCTGCCGGCTCACGCCCGCAGCGGCAAGTGGCTAATCCCTGAGTAGGATCACACACGGGTAAACGAACCAACACACAGTGAACATAACAAATGCATAAACACCAAGCAAACATTATCTTACTCTAACTTCTTGATGCAAGCTACGCTTAAGCAAAGTATCTCAGGCGACGGGGCGAATGTACCGCTTATAACAGGACGACTTCCATCGTCCCACCGCCTGGATCTGGGCTCCCGAAAAACCCGCGGCCGCTGCCGCCGTAGCAGCCCCAATGCGGAAGGAGTGTGTACCGAAGTGGGAGGGGGAAAGGCCCAAGCTCGTCAGACAGCGACCCATCATCCACCGAAATTGGAACTTAGTTACTGGCCGCCCGTCATAGTGCAGCAACCACGACCACCGACAGTCGGGCCTCACTGCCTCATATTGTACTGCCAACCGTACTGGGCATATGCTCTCCTCAAGTGCCGGAACCAGGGTGACCCATCGGCCCTTCCCCACCTGGTCCGTCTTAGAGCGTCGCAATCTGCACAGCAAGGACCTCCCACTCACCACTACGTCCTCTACCAGCATGCGCGAATCAGTTTGCTTAGAAGGCGCTACCAACTCCGATATCCTAAAGGCACCGTGGTAAGCCATAGAGAACGCCAATCTAAAAAGCAGCGATTCGAACATAGATGATGCGATGGCTCCAACCGACCCAATGATGCCTGGCAGCAACGCCGCATCAATGGGCCGCCTTCTGTCAGGCGGCGTAGGTGCTACGCGCGCCCATCCTTTCATAGCCTTAAGCAGAATACCACTTTTCGTCAAATCGGGAACCCCTTTAATTCTGCAGAAGAACGCAATGCCAGCCAAGTACCGGGACACCACCGCTCTAGACCTACCTGAAACATAAAGCTGCCAAATAAAAGAAAGCATCATCCGATGCCCGCTCTTACCTCGTTGCTTCCGTCCTCTAGCAAATTCCTCCCATTCGCTCCAGGCCTGCTTGTAAGCCTTAAGCGTGGATGGCGCGACCGAACGCAGTGCTAGACCTTCCAGTCCGGCATGATGACCTGCCAGACATAACCGGGACAATGAAAACCTTGTTCCTCGGCCTCGGGAGCCAACCAGTAAAACCTCTCCCATTGCCCTCGCGATAGCGCGTCAGCGACCCCATTTTCTAGACCCGGTACGTGTTGTGCCCGAAACCACACATTCCTGCGCAGGCAAGTAAGCAGCAACTGCCCTAGCACCCGAAGCACTACCAGCGATTTTGCCCTCTGGTTGTTAATCGCGTGCACCACGCCCAGATTGTCGCATCTGAACAGGATGCTGCGATGCGCTAACCACTCGCCCCAGATTTCCAGCGCAACCATGATGGGAAAGAGTTCCAGGAGCAGAAGGTCCTTAGTGAAACCCGCCTGGTGCCAGTCTGCTGGCCACGATGCCGCGCACCAAGATCCCTCAAGATAGCAACCAAAACCGGAGGCTCCTGCCGCGTCGGTGAAAAGCTGCAATCTGGCGCTGTCGACCGTTGGTGCCTGCCATATTCGCACACCGTTGAAATCCTCCAGGAACGAGGCCCAAACTGCCAGATCTCTTTTTATCTCAGCGGGCAAGCGTACAAAGTGGTGCGGCCTGGCATACCCCGCGGTCGCTCTTTCAAGCTTCCGGCAGGAAACCCTGCCCATCGGGATGACCCGACAAGCAAAGTTAAACCTGCCCAGCAAGGATTGCGCCTGCCGCAGCTTAACCTTACGCGAACCCATGAATTGGCCAATGGCTTCGCGAAGCTTAGCCACTTTGTCCACAGGAAGGCGACACTCGCCTGCCACCGTGTCGATCTCGATTCCTAGAAATGACAGGCAAGAGATCGGTCCCTCCGTTTTGTCCTCGGCCACTGGCACTCCGAAATGACAAAACAATGCTCTTATACTGAAAAGCAGGTTGCCGCACCGCGGCGAACCCGCCGGCCCCGTACAAAGGAAATCATCGAGGTAATGGGCAACACCGTGCCCACCCGACGAAGACTCCACGCACCAATGCAGGAAGGTGCTAAAACGTTCAAAATACGAGCATGAAACGGAACACCCCATCGGCAAACATTTGTCAATGAAATATTCCGATCCAATCCGGAAACCCATAAAACGGAATGAGTCCGGATGGAGGGGTAGCAACCTAAAAGCGGATTCGACGTCAATCTTTGCCATGAGGGCCCCAGCGCCGTAGCTGCGGACCAAATTAAGCGCCTCGTCAAACGACTGATACACTACCAAGCAATGTCCCGGAGGTATAGCGTCGTTGACCGAGGACCCCGCTGGGTAGGAAAGGTGTTGGATCAGTCTGAAGGACCCGGGTGTTTTCTTGGGTACCACCACCACCGGGGAGATGACGAGATCCGCCACTGGGGGTGTTGCAAACGGCCCCTCCATCCTGCCCAGCCTGACCTCCTTATCGACTTTTTCCCGCAACACTAAAGGCAAGGCCCGAGCAGACTGGAGGTTCCTCTGTGCCCGAACTGTAACATCGCTCGCAACAGGCAAGCGGAAACCAAAACTAAAACCTTCGAATAAAAACCTGGCATCCTCCTTATTCGGATACCAACCCAACCATTTACGCATAGCCTTTAACCTAATTGGCGTTGGTGCCCTGTGGAGCGCCCCCGCCGGGTGCCCCTCTCGAGTAGGATTGCTTAGAACGGGGACCCTGCCGAGTATTCTTGAAGCAGGAGAAGGCAGGGTGGGAACCCCCGCAATGGAGGCAAGCGTGACGGAACCGACACTGCTTGCCGTAGGAACATGCAGCGTTGTTAAACGCGAAACATAATTCTTTCATTGCGGGCTGTTTCCCAGCCCGGACGGCCGACCTACCCGGCTTGGCCGACCCGCCGTCCGCGCCGGGCGCATGGGCGGACGGCCCAGCACGGCGTCCGTCCGCCCCTGCGCTCCGGGGCTCCTTGTCCTGCTGCGAGGCCCTGGTGACCTTAAGCCATACCTCCACGTCCTTGAAACCGAAGTCCATAACGTACAACCCGTCCTGCTTCTCTCTGAATTCCTCATCATACCTACGCCATTCGTTACCCGCCGACGTGCGTTGCATATCGTGCACGAGATGCAGGTACCGAATGACATTCATATGTTCGTCTGGCCTGTCTTCAAGGTAACAAGCCGCGAAAACCCAAAACCCCGCCAGCCAGTTATCAAACGTGCGGAACGCCTCGGCCCCTATGCCCTTCTTAGCAGTTGCTGCCTTGAACTCTTTTTTAGAGTCTTTAGTCAAGACGAAGACATCTACGTAGTCCCCCCTGCGAATCCTTTTGCTGCAGCTATCCCTAAGCCCCCGCATGACAGCAGTATATTCGCAGCGGACCACGCCTGGCAAGTCGCGTCGCTTCCTGGCCTTGCGAGATTCTTTGCTAAGCCGCCTTCGCCTCTTGCGCCTCTCCTGCTGCCCAGCCGCCTTCCTGGCGTATTTAGTCGCCCTTTTCTTCGCCTTCGCCGTGCTACTGACGTCGGACGCTGCCGAAGAAAGGGAGGAGGAGGAAGAAGAGGATGAAGGGGACGAGCTGCGCGAACTCGAGGGAGTACTTGAAACCGACCCCGACTGCTCCGCCTCACCTGAAGCCGTAGATTGGTCGGATCCCGATTCATCAGGCGCGACGTACGTAATGTCCTCAGCTTCCGATTCCGGTTCCTCCGTATCCGCTTGAACCACTGCGGGCAGAAAAGGGGGAGGGGACCCAGACACAAACAAAGGCGTGCGCCCAGCCCGTCTAGGCGTGGGCGTGCCAGGTGAATGCACATTCCCGTCTCGCCGTGGCTGCTGCTGCAGCTGAGCCGCGGCCGCACCAAGCTCGCGGCACGTACGTGCTACCCTCTGAGCGGCTGAAACTGCACCGGCGCCCGATCCGCTCGGTATCCCCCCGGGCCCACCCTCGAGCTCCGGGGCCACTGCGAGCGGACCCAATGCCGCCACCACCGTGGCGAGGGCCGACGCGAACGCGCCTTGCGCTTCATTGAGACCCCGTGACGTTGTAACGTCGTCTGCTGGCTGTCGTGAGGGAGGAACGCGCCGAGTGGACCCGCCGCTGGGCATAGGAAGCCATGACCCATCCGCACCGCGGCCCGGTCGGCCCTGTGGGGAAAGGTCCGCAATGCCAGGGCGCCTCACCCCGGAAGTCCACCCCTCCATAATTCCTGTGCCTACCTGCCCAGGTACCCTGGGGGTGCTGCCCGCCTCTCGCACTGTCCTTAGACTGGGGCTAGCCTGCCGCCTGACTGATCCAGCTCGCTCAGCCCGGTAGCCCCCGCTCGGCGTGACTGCTGATGCCCGCGGTGCTGTGCCTTCAGCACCGCTGGGCAGATTCCCCCAAATACCTGGTTGATCTCCACCAGGCCTCCTCCCCCCCCTCGCCCCGCCGGAAACTATCCGCAGCGAGGAGGGCTGAGGGGACACGGAGCGCTGCGGCGTCGCTGCGCGCACCCGTGCGCGCGAGACGCCGCCGGAGCCGCGCGTGGGCGCGCGCGCACGTCGTGCGCGCGCCCCACCGTTTCCTGTCCGGGCGCCCCCCGCTGATGTAACAGCCTGTGCGCTCGACGATCCCGCGCTGGGCCCAGCGACGGGCCCGGGCCGGATCGCCTCTGACACCTGCCCAGCTCTCCCCCCCCGCGTGGGGCCTCTAAGCGGCCCCGGCAAGCGGGAGTGAGCGGGTGTCGTTGCGGCGGGTGCCGAGCGGCGCCCGGCGAGGCGCGACAGCGTGCGCCCGTGAGTTCCTGCCGTCCCGTCACCCCTGACCGACCCCGGAGGCGAGGACTGTTGGTCGCCTCTCTCCGGGAGGTCAGTCCTCCGAACCGCCACATGCCGCCGACCGCGCTCGCCAGCCGATGCACCCGCGACCGCAGGGTCGCCGGAGGAGCGTGTCCTGCGCCCCGGAACCCCTGCTTGAGAAGCCCCAGGGGCAGTAACGGCCTCCTCAGCGCCGGACATCCCTGCCCCGGGACCGGCCTCGCCGGACTGGTACCGGGCTGGTGCACCCGCGGATCGGTGTGGGCGGCTGGAGGCCATACTATCAATTATGTAACTTTCACAAGTGAATAAACTTATAAGGGTGAAAAATCTGCCAGGCAGAACTCACCCAGAAAATTCAGCAAGCAAAGAGACCTAAAATGGCCACTCCAGCCTATATATACCTTAACCCTCCCCCTTTCCTAAGGCTGTACTACCTCACAGCTAGGTCCACCCCTCACAGGATGTTTAACCCATTCCTCTCCTATGTTAGTCAATTCTCTCTCCGATTCATACCAGCCCACACCAATCACACCGTATAACTTGTGATACATGACCCAGTTAACAGCATGCAACAACTCAGCATCAGTCCGACACCGATGGAAACTATAACATAACCCTTATGTAAGCAAAACTATATACAAGTCTTGCAGAAGTAGTCCGCACTTGGGACGGGCGCCCAGCATCCTCTACGGACTACGTGAAAGAGATTTACCGGTAGGTTTAAAATCTTATTTTCACTTACGTCCTAGAGGATGCTGGGGACTTTGTAAGGACCATGGGGATTATACCAAAGCTCCCAAACGGGCGGGAGAGTGCGGATGACTCTGCAGCACCGATTGAGCAAATAAGAGGTCCTCCTCAGCCAGGGTATCAAACTTGTAGAACTTCACAAAAGTGTTTGAACCTGACCAAGTAGCAGCTCGGCACAGCTGTAATGCCGAGACCCCTCGGGCAGCCGCCCAAGAAGAGCCCACCTTCCTAGTGGAATGGGCCTTAACCGATTTAGGTAACGGCAATCCAGCTGTTGAATGAGCCTGCTGAATCGTGTTACAGATCCAGCGAACAATAGTCTGCTTTGAAGCAGGAGCGCCAACCTTGTTGGTTGCATACAGGACAAACAGCGTTTCTGTTTTTCTGACCCTAGCCATTCTGGCCACGTAAATCTTCAAAGCCCTGACCACATCAAGGGACTTGGAATCTTCCAAGTCACGCGTAGCCACAGGCACCACAATAGGCTGGTTCATATGAAAGGATGACACCACCTTAGGCAAGAATTGAGGACGGGTCCGCAATTCCACTCTATCCATATGGAAAACCAGATAGGGGCTTTTATGAGACAAAGCTGCCAATTCCGACACTCGCCTAGCCGAAGCCAAGGCTAACAACATGACCACCTTCCAGGTGAGATATTTTAACTCCACCGTTTCAAGCGGTTCAAACCAGTGCGACTTAAGGAAATTCAACACCACGTTAAGGTCCCAAGGCGCCACCGGAGGTACAAAAGGAGGCTGAATATGCAGCACTCCCTTCACAAAAGTCTGTACTTCTGGGAGAGAAGCCAATTCTTTTTGAAAGAAAATGGATAGGGCCGAAATCTGAACCTTAATGGAGCCTAACTTTAGGCCCAAATTCACTCCCGTTTGTAGGAAGTGAAGGAAACGGCCCAGATGGAATTCTTCCGTAGGAGCATTCCTGGCCTCACACCAAGAAACATATTTTCGCCATATACGGTGATAATGTTTAGCTGTCACGTCCTTTCTAGCCTTTATTAGAGTAGGAATGACCTCATCCGGAATGCCCTTTTCCGCTAGGATCCGGCGTTCAACCGCCATGCCATCAAACGCAGCCGCGATATGTCTTGGAACAGACAGGGCCCCTTTTGTAACAGGTCCTGTCCTAGTGGAAGAGGCCACGGATCTTCTGTGAGCATTACCTGCAGATCCGGATACCAGGCCCTTCGCGGCCAATCTGGATCAATGAGAATTGTCTGCACTCCTCTTCTTATTATTATCCTCAACACCTTGGGAATGAGAGGAAGAGGAGGAAACACATAGACCGACTGGAACACCCACGGTGTCACTAGGGCGTCCACAGCCACCGCCTGAGGGTCTCTTGACCTGGCGCAATACCTGTGTAGCCTTTTGTTGAGGCGGGACGCCATCATGTCTATCTGTGGCAGTCCCCACTGACTTGCAATCTGTGTGAAGACTTCCTGATGAAGTCCACACTCTCCTGGATGCAGGTCGTGTCTGCTGAGGAAGTCTGCTTCCCAGTTGTCTACTCCCGGAATGAAGACCGCTGACAGAGCGCTTATGTGATTTTCCGCCCAGCGAAGAATCCTGGTGGCTTCTGCCATTGCCGCTCTGCTCTTTGTCCCGCCCTGGCGGTTTACATGAGCCACTGCGGTGATGTTGTCTGACTGGATCAGAACCGGTAGGTCGCGAAGCAAGGACTCCGCTTGACGAAGGGCGTTGTATATGGCCCTCAGCTCCAGGATGTTTATGTGAAGACAAGTTTCTTGACTTGACCAAAGACCTTGGAAGTTTCTTCCCTGTGTGACTGCTCCCCAACTTCGGAGGCTCGCGTCCGTGGTCACCAGAATCCAGTCCTGGATGCCGAACCTGCGACCCTCTAGAAGGTGAGCACTCTGCAGCCACCACAGGAGAGACACCCTGGCCCTGGGTGACAGGGTGATCAACTGATGCATCTGTAGATGTGACCCGGACCACTTGTCCAGTAGGTCCCATTGGAAGGTCCTCACATGGAACCTGCCGAGGGGAATGGCCTCGTAAGATGCCACTTTCTTCCCCAGGACCCGAGTGCAGTGATGCACTGACACCTGTTTTGGCTTCAATAGGTTCCTGACCAGAGTCATGAGTTCCTGGGCCTTTTCCATCAGAAGATAAACCCTTTTCTGGTCCGTATCCAGAATCATGCCTAAGAAGGTCAGACGAGTCGTAGGAACCAACTGCGACTTCGGGATATTGAGAATCCAGCCGTGTTGCTGCAACACCTTCAGTGAAAGTGACACGCTGTTCAGCAACTGCTCTCGAGATCTCGCTTTTAAGAGGAGATCGTCCAAGTACGGGATAATTGTGACACCCTGCTTGCGCAGGAGCACCATCATTTCCGCCATTACCTTGGTGAAAATCCTCGGGGCAGTGGAAAGTCCAAACGGCAACGTCTGAAATTGGTAATGACAAACCTGTACCGCAAATCTTAGGTACGCCTGATGAGGTGGATATATGGGAACATGAAGGTATGCATCCTTTATGTCCAGGTATACCATAAAATCCCCCCCTTCCAGGCTGGCGATGACCGCTCTGAGCGATTCCATCTTGAACTTGAACCTTTTCAAGTATAGGTTCAGGGATTTTAAATTTAAAATGGGTCTGACCGAACCGTCCGGTTTCGGGACTACAAACAGGGTTGAGTAATATCCTCTCCCTTGTTGAAGTAGGGGAACCTTGACCACCACCTGTTGAAGATACAATTTGTGAATTGCATTTAACACTATCTCCCTTTCTGGGGGAGAAGCCGGTAGGGCCGATTTGAAAAACCGGCGAGGAGGCACCTCTTCGAATTCCAGCTTGTAACCCTGGGAAACAATTTCTATTGCCCAGGGATCCACCTGTGAGTGAACCCAGATGTGGCTGAAAAGTCGAAGACGTGCCCCCACTGGGGCGGACTCCCTTAGCGGAGCCCCAGCGTCATGCGGTGGATTTAGTAGAGGCCGGGGAGGACTTCTGTTCCTGGGAACTAGCTGTGGTCTGCAGCTTTTTCCCTCTGCCCTTACCTCTGGCAAGAAAGGACGCTCCTCGTACTCTCTTGTTTCTCTGTGACCGAAAGGACTGCATTTGATAATGTGGCGCTTTCTTAGGCTGTGAGGGAATAAAAGGCAAAAAATTTGATTTACCTGCCGTAGCTGTGGAGACCAGGTCCGAGAGACCTTCCCCAAACAGTTCCTCACCCCTGTAAGGTAAAATCTCCATGTGCCGTTTTGAGTCTGCATCACCTGTCCATTGCCGGGTCCATAGGACTCGTCTAGCAGAAATCGACATAGCGTTGACTCTAGAACCCAGTAGGCCAATGTCTCTTTGAGCATCTCTCATATATAAGACAGCATCTTTAATATGTCCTAGGGTCTATAAAATGGTATCCTTATCCAGGGTATCAATTTCCGTCGATAAGGTATCAGTCCACGCTGCTACAGTGCTACAAACCCAAGCCGACGCTATCGCCGGTCTGAGTAAGGTACCAGAATGTGTGTAAATGGACTTCAAGGTAGCCTCCTGCTTGCGGTCAGCAGGATCCCTGAGGGTAGCCATATCTTGGGATGGCAGCGCTACCTTTTTGGATAAGCGTGTCAACGCTTTGTCCACGCGTGGGGAGGATTCCCACCATATCCTGTCCTTAGCTGGGAAAGGATACGCCATAAGAATCCTTTTGGGAATCTGCAGTTTCTTGTCTGGAGATTCCCAAGCCTTTTCAAATAACTCGTTCAGCTCGTGAGATGGGGGAAAGGTTACCTCAGGCTTTTTTCCTTTATACATGTGTACCCTCGTGTCAGGGACAGGGGGTTCCTCTGTGATATGCAAAACTTCTTTTACGGCAATAATCATATATTGAATACTTTTAGCCAACTTTGGCTGTAACTTTACATCATCGTAGTCGACACTGGAGTCAGAATCCGTGTCGGTATTAGTGTCTACTAGTTGGGATAGTGGGCGCTTTTGAGACCCCGAAGGTCCCTGCGACATAGGGGCAGGCTGGGGTTGACTCCCTGCATGCTCCTTTGCCTCAGCTTTGTCCAACCTTTTGTGCAATAAATTTACATTAGCACTTAAAACATTCCACATATCCACCCAGTCAGGTGTCGGCGTTGCCGACGGAGACACCTCAGTCATTTGCTATTGCTCCCCCTCCTCCCTAGGAGAGCCTTCTACCTCAGACATGCCGACTCACGCGTACCGACACACCACACACTCAGGGAATCCTCTTATCTGAAGACAGTTCCCCCACAAGGCCCTTTGGAGAGACAGAGAGAGACTATGCCAGCACACACCCAGCGCCAATGACCCAGGAAAAAACACACAATATGTTTACCCAGATATCGCTGTAAACTGTATTTTGCGCCAAACTATGTGCCCCCTTCTTTTAAACCCCCTTTCACCGTGTAAGCAGGGGAGAGTCTGGGGAGCTTCCTCTCAGCAATGTGCTGTGGAGAAAATGGCGCTGGTGAGTGCTGAGGAACAAGCCCCGCCCCCTCAGCGGTGGGCTTTGGTCCCGCTGAAATAATGAAAAAAACTGGCGGGGGCTCTTTATATATACAGTGCCCAGCTGTATATACTTATATTTTGCCAGAAATGAGGATATATTGCTGCCCAGGGCGCCCCCCCTGCGCCCTGCACCCTTACAGTGACTGCCGTTTGTGTGTGCTGTGTGGGAGCAATGGCGCACAGCGTTACTGCTGTGCGTTACCTCAGTGAATGTCTTCTGCCGCCTCTGAAGTCTTCTTTCTTCTCATACTCGCCCGGCTTCTATCTTCCGGCTCTGCAAGGAGGACGGCGGCGCGGCTCTGGGACGGACGGCGAGGGTGAGACCTGCGTACCGATCCCTCTGGAGCTAATGGTGTCCAGTAGCCTAAGAAACAGAGGCTACTTAAAGTAGGTCTGTTTCTCTCTCCTCAGTCCCTCGCTGCAGGGAGTCTGTTGCCAGCAGGCTCCCTGAAAATAATAACCTAACAAATATACTTTCTTTTCAGGAAAACTCAGGAGAGCTCCCTGTAATGCACCCAGTCTCCTCTGGGCACAGTAATAAACTGAGGTCTGGAGGAGGGGCATAGAGGGAGGAGCCAGTGCACACCCATACCTAAAGTTCTTTCTTAGTGCCCATGTCTCCTGCGGAGCCCGTCTATCCCCATGGTTCTTTTACGGAGTCCCCAGCATCCTCTATGACGTAAGTGAAAAGTACCTGCAGTTACTTGTCGGCTTGAGACTGGCTGCTGTAATTATTGGCAGCTTTGACTCAAGGGACAATGTGTGGCGGGCCCTGCGTGACACAATCCCTAGTTACATTCCTGCTGTTGCTGGTCACTACCCCTGTGACGATAGGCAATAGGCCCTTCATAAATTTCAGCTCCAGGCCCATGTGGTCCTTAATCTGGCACTGTGCGGGCTGCAGGCAGCGAGGTGCGGTCTGGGCAGCTGGCGTCAGACTTACCATCGTGGGTGGGAGGGCTCGCGGGTTGTGGGCAGCGAAGTGCGGGCGGCGAGGGCCTATTCTGGCGGCGCGGGTGGCTGGCGTCAGACTGCGCAAGCATAACCTCTGACATCATGTCACGCTGTGCAATACGCACTGTCGGGGGCAGGGGGAGCTGACAGGAGGGAGCCGGGCAGCATCTGAGCCTCCTGAGGACGCTCAACGCTGCCTGGCAGTAAAAAAACAATTGGGCAGGTAAATTCCGCAATTCCCAGGCTTGGAGCTTCCAATCCCGGGATTGAATCCCAGATCTTTTTTGGCATAAATCCCAGGATCCCGCTTATACCGATCCTAGGTGCAAGAAAGCAATGAGCACACATGCTGGGCACTAGGACCTAGGGAGATCTGTCCTCCAATCTGATGTGCTGCTACACCATATGACTGCAGCCAAATCTTGTAGATCCTTCCCTAGTACAGTGAGATTGTGGGCGGGATTTACTAAACCCTACAATGCAGAAAATATAACCCCGAAGTCACCACTTTTGGGGTTTTTATCGCATTTTCCATATGTGCCAAGCTCCAGATGCTATGCATTGCGGAGCTTACTCCTAGTGGGTAATGCCATCTTTGGGTGGCATTACCCAATAGAAGCCTATGGGCTTCTTTTCGCACTCGAAATCCCTCCCAGCACTCCCAGCGACATGTGCGTTTGTCTACGCATGCACAGAAGGGCCCCTAGGTCCTAATCTTGGAAGTCCTTCTATGGCAAAGCTCTCATCGGGAGGGCTGTGCTTCGATAATTCCTTGGTACATACCGGTACCAAGAAATTAGACCGCTATGTACTCGATAAGTGGTGGGATGTACTAAACTGAAAATGTGGCCAAAAACGCCTGTTAGGGCGTTTCCCGTATGTACATACATTCTGGGTTTTGGATGCCGTATGCACTTCTTTCAACATTTTGCTCTGAGAGGGATCCAATTGGATCCCTCCTAACATCGCCTCCGGCCGTCGTGTCCCTCTAAGGGCCTAATTCAGACCTGATCGGTGCTGTGTGTTTTCGCACAGCAGCCGATCAGGTCTGAACTGCGCATGCGCCGGCACCGCAGTGCACCGGCGCATGCCAGACATCTGATGGCTGACTCAGCCCTGCGATCGCCTCTGCCTGATTACAGGCAGAGGCGGTCGCTGGATGGGAGGGGGCGGTCCGGCAGTGTTTTGCCGCCATTTAGGGGGCGTGGTCCGGGCAACGCAGGCATACCCGGACTGTGCGTGAGTCGGGCCACGGCGGCTGCGTGACGTCATACGCATCGTCGCTGTACGATGCTTTTGTACTTGTGCGGTGGGGTCGGGCCTGACATGCGGGGTGACTAGCCCTGTGCTGGGCGTCTCCCCGCATGTCTGTGTGACTGATCGTAGATGTGCTAAATTTAGCACATCTACGATCGGTCTGAATTAGGCCCTAAGGGGGTCATTCCGAGTTGATCGCTCGCTAGGTAGTTTCAGCAGCCGTGCAAACGCTATGCCGCCGCCCACTGGGGACTGTATTTTAGCTTAGCAGAAGTGCGAACGGTTGTATCGCAGAGCGCCTGCAAAAAAATTTGTGCAGTTTTAGAGCAGCTCAAAACCTACTCAGCGCTTGCGATCACTTCAGCCTATTCAGTTCCGGATTTGACGTCACAAACCCGTCCAGCGTTCGCCCAGCCACGCCTGCGTTTTTTCTGGCACGCCTGTGTTTTTCCGCACACTCCCTGAAAACGGTCAGTTGCCACCCAGAAACGCCCACTTCATGTCACTCACTCTGCGGCAAGCAGTGCGACTGAAATGCATCGCTACCCTGTGCAAAACTACATCGTTCGTTGTGCCCGTACGTCGCGCGTGCGCATTGCGCCGCATACACATGCGCAGAACTGCCGTTTTTTAGCCTGATCGCTGCGCTGCAAACAAATTTAGTTAGCGATCAACTCGGAATGACCCCCTAAGTCCATTGATCACAAAGTACAGCTTTTGTCGGGAGAGCTGTCCTTTGTGATACTAATTGCATATGTTATTAGTATGTGGGCAGTAAGTGGCGGGATGTGCGATGCTTAATACATCCTGCCCTGTGTGAGAAGAGACATGATGGAGACACAAAACTCCCACTTAGCTCCAGAGAGACCCCAGTGATTACCTGCATGAAGCTGTACCATCATCCTGCAGCACCACCTGCAAGTAGCATAAACTCGCCCGATCCGTGAGAACCATGTATGCAACAGTGAGTACGGCTATACCTGTTATACGTCATTAAACCCACACCACGAGCTAAGTAAGTGGGTTGTTCATAGCTTGACTCATCCACTGGTGTGTGCCTATTTAACTGCAATATCAACACCTGCACACATATCATTACCAACAAGGAAGTGTGCGGATTAACTGGATGTGCATGTGAGTTTCATTGCATGGGGTGTGTGCCGCAGTACAGGGGACGTATAACAAATTACATGAACCTGGTGGAAGGGAGAGCGTTAGAGGATTAATTTACGATGCTAGAAAATAGCAGATATCAGTATATCTTTAATACGCAATCAGGACTATAGTAAAACATCTAGTGTTAGGAGAATCGTCAGCTACAAAGCAGAGTTATTGGCCATTTTGCGCAGTTTCTGTGACCATTGCAGATTTTTATTTTCTTACTGCAACAACTGCACATTTTTTGCTAAATATAAATACTTGGTTCAAAGTACAGAATCCTATCGCAATTGCTCCTTACCTCCTGAACATGTGCTCTTTATCGGCAAGCGTATAGGTGTTGCTATCACAATCTACCTGTATGATGGGTATGGTGCATGCTGCATTCATTGCCCATTGTCTACAGTTAGTCATTTCAGCATAGGGAACAACGACAGAGTCAACGGTGAATGCAGCATTATAACAGCATAAAACAAGGCAGCCGTGTGTCCACTCTTGGACTGGCCCACAGGGGCACAGAGGAAACCCCCGGTGGTCCCCACTGCCTGGGGCCCCACCTTCTACTCTAGGGGTCATGTTCCAGACTGTGCACTTGTATATACATTACACATATGTTACCCTATACTGACAGGACTATGTTGTTTTTTTTCTACAGTGCATTGTTGTTATTAATCTGGTACTGTACATCAATGTGGTGGCTGGCCACACCCCCTCTGGATACTGGCCACACCCCTAAACATGGGCCCCTAACACTGCATCCCCCTGGTGGGCCCTTCATGGCCCAGTCCGACACTGCGTGTGTCTAACCCTGTAATCAGTATAACATGAACTAGACTGATCACAGCTAATATTTGACGTTAGTTACAGGACATTTCTGTTAATAGCACAGTAGGCATAAAACAAAGATAAAAAGAAATGTAAGTAATAATACAGCAGTATAGTATATGATCAGGATAAGAGGCTCCGTAAAACCCTTACAGAAAAAAGCGCATAAAGAGGTAATATAATGCATAGGATCTGCACCTGTGATATATAACCTGGAGATGGGAAATTAACCTGAAAGCGCTTCTGCAATGTCTGCGTAGTAAAATCAAAGTTGCAGAACACTTTCTCTGCTTCTCAATTCTTCTGTGATATTTTACTTAATATTGAGAGGATCAACCCAGAAATGTCCTGAAAACAAAAATTCAAACGGGGCATTGAAATGGACCAAACGTATTATCAGGCCATACAGTTTTTCAAAGACTGAGGAATGAGTAATACAGGGTTTTGGCAGCCAGAGAGGCGCTATAACCAGGGGGCAGCTGGGGTAGAGATTACCATCATGCTCCTACACGTATTTCTACAATAAAGGAAAAGTTACCTAAGCAAGCATACAGTAATAAACACTTTGGGCCTGATGCAATGCAGTGAACATCTCCGTCCCCCCTACCAACCTACGCTTACTTGATGCACATCCCCACACCCCCTACTGACCAACACTTACTTGATGCACATCTCCACCCCGCCTACTGACCTACACTTACTTGATGCACATCTCCACCCCCCCTACTGACCTACACTTACTTGATGTACATCTCCACCCCCCCTACTGACCTACACTTACTTGATGCACATCTCCACCCCCCCACTGACCTACACTTACTTGATGCACATCTCCGTCCCCCCTACCAACCTACGCTTACTTGATGCACATCTCCATCCCCCCTACTGACCTACACTTACTTGATGCACATCTCCACCCCCCCACTGACCTACACTTACTTGATGCACATCTCCGTCCCCCCTACCGACCTACACTTACTTGATGCACAGCTCCATCCCCCCTGCCAACCTACACTTACTTGATGCATATCTCCGTTCCCCTACCGACCTACACTTACTTGATGCACATCTCCGTCCGTCCTACCGACCTGCACTTACTTGATGCACATCTCCGTCCGCCCTACCGACCTACACTTACTTGATGCACATCTCCATCCCCCCTATCGACCTACACTTACTTGATGCACATCTCCTTCCCTCCTACTGACCAACACTTACTTGATGCACATCTCCGTCCCACTACCAACCTACACTTACTTGATGCACATCTCCGTCCCCCCTACCACTCTACACTTACTTGATGCACATCTCCACCCCCTCTACTGACCAACACTTACTTGATGCACATCTCCATCCCCCTTACTTGATGTACATCTCCATCCCCCCTACCGACCTACACTTACTTGATGCACATCTCCATCTCCCCTATCGACCTTCACTTACTTTATGCACATCTCCTTCCCCCCTACCAACCTACACTTACTTGATGCACATCTCCGTTCCCCTACTGACCTACACTTACTTGATGCACATCTCCGTCCGCCCTACCGACCTACACTTACTTGATGCACATCTCCATCCCCCCTATCGTCCTACACTTACTTTATGCACATCTCCTTCCCTCCTACTGATCAACACTTACTTGATGCACATCTCCGTCCCCCTACCAACCTATACTTACTTGATGCACATCTCCGTCCCCTCTACCACTCTACACGTACTTGATGCACATCTCCGTCCCCCTACCAACCTACATTTACTTGATGCACATCTCCGTCCCCCTACCAACCTATACTTACTTGATGCACATCTCCGTCCCCTCTACCACTCTACACGTACTTGATGCACATCTCCGTCCCCCTACCAACCTACATTTACTTGATGCACATCTCCATCCCCCCTACAACTCTACACTTACTTGATGTACATCTCCGTCCCCCTATCGACCTACACTTACTTGATGCACATCTCCGTTCCCCTACCGACCTACACTTACTTGATGCACATCTCCATCTCCCCTACCGACCTACGCTTACTTGATGCACATCTCCATCCCCCTATCGACCTACACTTACTTTATGCACATCTCCTTCCCCCCTGCCGACCAACACTTACTTGATGCACATCTCCATCCCCCCTACAACTCTACACTTACTTGATGCACATCTCCGTTCCCCTATCGACCTACACTTACTTTATGTACATCTCCGTCTCCCTACCGACCTACACTTACTTGATGCACATCTCCATCTCCCTACCGACCTACACTTACTTGATGCACATCTCCGTCTCCCTACCGACCTACACTTACTTGATGCACATCTCTGTCTCCCTCCCTACCGAACTACACTTACTTGATGCACATCTCCGTCCCCCCCACCACTCTACACTTACTTGATGCACGCCACATCTCCGTCCCCCCTACTGACCTACACTTACTTGATGCACATCTCCTTCCCCCCTGCCGACCAACACTTACTTGATGCACATCTCCATCCCCCCTACAACTCTACACTTACTTGATGCACATCTCCGTTCCCCTATCGACCTACACTTACTTTATGTACATCTCCGTCTCCCTACCGACCTACACTTACTTGATGCACATCTCCATCTCCCTACCGACCTACACTTACTTGATGCACATCTCCGTCTCCCTACCGACCTACACTTACTTGATGCACATCTCTGTCTCCCTCCCTACCGAACTACACTTACTTGATGCACATCTCCGTCCCCCCTACCACTCTACACTTACTTGATGCACATCTCCGTCCCCCCTACTGACCTGCACTTACTTGATGCACACCTCTGTCCCCCCTACTAACCTACACTTACTTGATGCACATCTCCGTCCCCCTACCGACCTAGACTTACTTGATGCACAACTCCGTCCCCCCTACCGACCTACACTTACTTGATGCACATCTCCATCTCCCCTATCGACCTTCACTTACTTTATGCACATCTCCTTCCCCCCTACCAACCTACACTTACTTGATGCACATCTCCGTTCCCCTACTGACCTACACTTACTTGATGCACATCTCCGTCCGCCCTACCGACCTACACTTACTTGATGCACATCTCCATCCCCCCTATCGTCCTACACTTACTTTATGCACATCTCCTTCCCTCCTACTGATCAACACTTACTTGATGCACATCTCCGTCCCCCTACCAACCTATACTTACTTGATGCACATCTCCGTCCCCTCTACCACTCTACACGTACTTGATGCACATCTCCGTCCCCCTACCAACCTACATTTACTTGATGCACATCTCCGTCCCCCTACCAACCTATACTTACTTGATGCACATCTCCGTCCCCTCTACCACTCTACACGTACTTGATGCACATCTCCGTCCCCCTACCAACCTACATTTACTTGATGCACATCTCCATCCCCCCTACAACTCTACACTTACTTGATGTACATCTCCGTCCCCCTATCGACCTACACTTACTTGATGCACATCTCCGTTCCCCTACCGACCTACACTTACTTGATGCACATCTCCATCTCCCCTACCGACCTACGCTTACTTGATGCACATCTCCATCCCCCTATCGACCTACACTTACTTTATGCACATCTCCTTCCCCCCTGCCGACCAACACTTACTTGATGCACATCTCCATCCCCCCTACAACTCTACACTTACTTGATGCACATCTCCGTTCCCCTATCGACCTACACTTACTTTATGTACATCTCCGTCTCCCTACCGACCTACACTTACTTGATGCACATCTCCATCTCCCTAACGACCTACACTTACTTGATGCACATCTCCGTCTCCCTACCGACCTACACTTACTTGATGCACATCTCTGTCTCCCTCCCTACCGAACTACACTTACTTGATGCACATCTCCGTCCCCCCTACCACTCTACACTTACTTGATGCACATCTCCGTCCCCCCTACTGACCTACACTTACTTGATGCACACCCCTGTCCCCCCTACTAACCTACACTTACTTGATGCACATCTCCGTCCCCCTACCGACCTAGACTTACTTGATGCACAACTCCGTCCCCCCTACCGACCTACACTTACTTGATGCACATCTCCGTCCCTCCTACCACTCTACACTTACTTGATGCACATGTCCATCCCCCCTACCGACCTAGACTTACTGGATGCACACCTCTGTCCCCCCTACTAACCTACACTTACTTGATGCACATCTCCGTCCCCCTACCGACCTAGACTTACTTGATGCACAACTCCGTCCCCCCTACCGACCTACACTTACTTGATGCACATCTCCGTCCCTCCTACCACTCTACACTTATTTGATGCACATCTCCATCCCCCCATCGACCTGCACTTACTTGATGCACATCTCCTTCCCCCCTACCAACCTACACTTACTTGATGCACATTTCTGTCCCTCCCCTACCGACCTACATTTACTTGATGCACATCTCCATTATAAGAGTAGCCCATTCGCTTAGCGTTCCCTTATTACTACATATTGCAGTAATTAGAGCCTAGCAGGGAACCCAACCTATTTGGGGGAGATCCTTGTATTGTTCCAGGATCCTTCATTGGGCAATGATTCTGCATCCATCAGTAGCAATGAGGAAACATGAATTGAGCAGCGGTGATTGGATGGGGGGACTAGCCAAAGTGTGGATGGTTCCCAAATGCTGCTGGGAGATCCTGACTAGTATTTATATTTCAAGATTTTTCTGAATGGAACCAAAAAACTCTACGTATGACCCTTAGAGCCAGCGCTGACCAATCCTGGGAGGATGGGTGCCTGGAATTTAGAGATTGGGGAGAAAGTGCTGAGAGCAGGGCATCCCAGCATAGCCAAGCCAGATCGGAGAAGCAGGAAGTGACCACAGAGCTTGCCGGTTGCAGACTGCAGAGAGATTTGCACCAAAGACGTGAGGAGTGAGAGTGCAGTCATAGAGAAGGTAGGCTCAGACATTGCTGAATGAAGAGAGGAAACATTGAAGCCAAACCCAATGAACTAGTCAGATGTCTAAGTGGGAGGCCAGAGATGAGAAGGTTACAGTAGTCTAAGTGGGAAATTATGAGTTTTAGTAGAATCAGATGTTTTTTAAGAATCAAGTATCCTACTTTGAGCATACCCAGTGGCGGTTTTAGGTGCAGGCTAGCTGGGCAGCAGCCATGGGCACTGCGGCCTGAGGCATGGCTGCAGCCACCCCGCCAGTTCCATCTGATTTGTGTGTGCATACTGTCCCTGTTTTAAATGGGGTGGGTGACAAAGGAAACGTTCGACTTGGCGCCACAAGGTCTAGAACTGGCCCTCAGCATACCTCCTGCAATTCAGCTGATTCGATGTTACTAAACTACCAAAATCTAACCATGAGTAATTATTTCAAGTAATGCAATGTACTAACCTTTCCTCAACAGTTATACTAATGATCCTATAGAAACATACAGGAGTACATTTACTGAGATTTACAGACAGTCAAAAAAGCTTTTGTTAAAAAATATTAATGAAATAGTTACTTATTACTGTACTACATAAAATGCTCTTTTGCCAAATGCAGCCCCAGGGCTAATCTGTGTTGCAGGTAAATTAGCAGTTATAGAACTGCGAGATAATGTAATTGTCACTTGTCTGCCAAGAAACTAATTTTGTCTGTAATTATTTTAATTGACTGTTTAAGAACTATTTAATTTCTATTTTTACTTGAAGTAAGTGCCCTTCAAAGCAATATGTCTACACAGGTTCTTACCTGTATTACATAATATATGTATATGGAATTTTCTGTTATATGAACCAGTAAGTGGCCTTCTTACAGGGGACCACGTCTATAGGGCGTCAGAGGGAGTGCTCCTTTTTGGACCATTCTCTGATAAGGACTGGGCTTAACCGAACATCTCCCAACATTTAACCTTACAAATATATTACTTGATCCCCAAATCTGCTGTCTAGTCCTGGTGAGACTGTCCCAAGAGCAGAAACAAATTAATTATCTCTTATAATTTATCAATCTTGTATTGATCCCACCAATCAGGACATCTTATGTGTTCCTCGATTATACCGGGAGATGCATCGGACTTTCTCAAGAGGACAAGTTGACCATAGCAACCAGCTATCATTTGTTAGAATGACTAGATCATTACAGGTTGAGTATCCCTTTTCCAAAATGCTTGGGACCAGAGGTATTTTGGATATCGGATTTTTCCGTATTTTGGAATAATTGCATACCATAATGAGATATCATGGTGATGGGACCTAAATCTAAGCACAGAATGTATTTATGTTACATATACACCTTGGCCCTCATTCCGAGTTGATCGGTCGCAATGCGAATGTAGCAGAGTTACACACGCTAAGCCGCCGCCTACTGGGAGTGTATCTTAGCTTCTTAAAAGTGCGACCGAAGTAATCGCAATATTGCGATCACAAACCTCGTAGCAGTTTTGGAGTAGCTTCAGACTTACTCTGCCTGTGCGATCAGTTCAGTGCTTGTCGTTCCTGGTTGACGTCACAAACACACCCAGCGTTCGCCCAGGCACTCCCACCGTTTCTCCGGCCACTCCTGCGTTTTTTCCGGAAACGGTAGCGTTTTCAGCCACACGCCCCTGAAACGCCGTGTTTCCGCCCAGTAACACCCATTTCCTGTCAATCACATTACGATCGCCGGAGCGATGAAAAAGCCGTGAGTAAAATTACTTTCTACATAGCAAAGTTACTTGGCGCAGTCGCAGTGCGAACATTGCGCATGCGTACTAAGCGGATTTTCATTGCGATGCGATGAAAAATACCGAGCGAACAACTCGGAATGAGGGCCCTTATACACACAGCCTGAAGGTCATTTTAGCCAATATTTTTTATAACTTTGTGCATTAAACAATGTGTGTGTACATTCACACAATTCATTTATGTATCATATACACCTTATACACACAGCCTGAAGGTCATATAATACAATATTTTTAATAACTTTGTGTATTAAACAAAGTTTGTGCACATTGAGTCATCAGAAAACAAAGGTTTCACTATCTCACTCTCATTCAAAAAAGTCCGTATTTCGGAATATTCCGTATTTCGGAATATTTGGATAAGGGATACTCAACCTGTAATAACTAAAATCTGATTGGTTGCTATGGGCAATTTCTCTATTTCTCCTCTATAGAAGGTTTGATATTGTGGGGGGAGATATGTACAACCAATGGAGAGAGATAAAATGCCAACCAATCAGCTCCTTACTGCCATGTGATTGGTTGGTACTTTATCTCTCTCCTCTTTATATATCTCCAAGGTTTGATACATCTCTCCCTCAGTTATTTGAAAGAATTATTAGATAACTGGTAGCTAGAATCTGATTGGTTGCTATGGGCAACATCTCCAGTTTTTTTCTGTGGAAGGATTCATCAGGGCCGTTGAGACAACCAACGGGCCCGGTTACTAAGGGGTGTAGCCAAACCAGGGAGAGGTGTGGCCACATGCCCTCCCTAAATAATGAATCTAAAATACTGTGCGCAGCGACCTCGACAGCTGGCCCGGACCCTGTAAGGCCTCTCCAAGGTGCCCAGGTTCGGGTATACAGTACCCACTCACCTTCCCCCTCGGCGTCCCTGGATTTGATACGTCTTCCCCTCAATTTGGTAGCAGTACAAACATTTGGCAACGGTACCACACTATGGGCCAGATGCATCATCGCTTGGAAAGTGATAAAATGGAGAGTGAAAAAGTATCAGCCAATCAGCTCCTAACTGACATTTTTCATACACAGCCTGTGACATGGTAGTAAGGAGCTGATTGGCTGGCACTTTTTCACTCTCCATTTTATCACTCTCCAAGCGATGAAGCATCTAGCCCCTTGTTATCGTGTCTAGTTCCCGCAGTTGGATTTTAGAACTATTAAATATCTCTACACCCAGAACATTCTTCTAACAAGATGCTTCATGTTCCCAAATTCCTAAAACATATGTGATAAACCTGTGAGTGAGGCAGAAATCTGTTCTGTGAGCAATATGTATATTTATTGTGACGTACAGCTGTATTCCAGCAGCTGTCCCTGCGGGGCACTTCAGCCATATTGTTCATTCAATATATATATTTATTTCATGTCTCTATTGCTGTCTTCCCCATCACATAAGTAACAGGAGAACACTAGATTATAACCAGCGCAGCCACCACCATTGCTGTGCCAGGATGTGATGTGTTACTGCTCGCTCAGTAATGTGACGTACCAGACTACGCTGGTCTCCAGCCAAAGGCATTAACATCCTAATGGCAGAATTACCGCATTAACCCTCTCACACCCAGAGATGTTCTATGCCTCTAGGACCAACGCTATTTCTCACAGCTATACCCTGCAGGGGAGAAAAAATTTGATATTTGTGATATGTGAGATTTTTGTTAATAATGATTACTACCGAATATGCATTTTATTTTATTTAGTTTATATCAGGAATAATGCACAGAACAAGAAAAAGATGCCTTTTGTTCTTATCCGCAGGGCCTGAATGTGCTTCGGGTGTAGCGACAGTCTCGTCTGCGACTTTACACAAACGCCACTACAAAGCATTAATACGCTCAGAAATGTTGGGTTTTGAAACCCGACTCTTCGTTGATAGCCCCCGGAGCGTCTAAGGATGCTGCATTACCCTGTACAATAGTCCGTCTTTAGAAGTCACCATCGGTAGCACCGCTGAAACATAGGGCAGGTGCAGAGTCTCCGTCTGGCTATGGTCCCCAATGCCTGGGGCTGTGTATAAAAAAAATATCTGAATAATAACAGCTGAGGGAGCCAATTTGTCAAAATAAAAATCTCTGTTGCCCTTGGTGATAGCGCTTATTTTTGCTTTGCCCTCTTTACGATGGGCGTTACCACTGGCAGCAGCCCAATTATTGCTTTAAGTCATTGTCACGGTGGTGCTGGTATTGATGAGATGATCGTTCTGGTAACGCCATCACAGAATGGCAATAATTAAAGTGACCACTAAAGAGATAACTCTTTGACTCAATTTTTTTTTTATTCCATATCCATTTGGATTGAGAAGACATTCATCCAAGAAATTACTTTCCACCCTGGTTCTTTGCACCCCAAGGAAACCCAACTTCCCCCCCAAAAAAATCCTCGTTGGTGCTCCTACTATCCGTCCACCTTCAGATACAACCCTCGTGTACAGTGCCCCTTTCTGTCCTGTATAACAGAGATACATTAACACTTTAAAATGGGATAAGTTACCCATAGCAACTTCTAGCTATCATTTTATAGAATGCACTTGATAAATGCTAGCAAGAATCTGATTGGTTGCTATGGGCAACTTCTCCACTTGTCCTCTTTAGAAGTTTGATACATCTCCCCCTTTGAGAGAGATACTCTTCCCAGGCTTCCTGAGTTCTTCAGATGTATGGGGAACTGGAGCCATGAGCAAATGTTCAAACTGTGTGATAATGAGGCGTTTAGAGAATGAGCTAAATAATTCTTAGGCCATGGCGGGTGTTTCTGGGAAGGACAATGGTGGTCGTGCCACTGATGAAACAGTAATAATCTCAACCAGAACAGATTTGGTGTCTTTATGCCAACAGTGCACCAGCATGACCTGTTCACCATCTACAGGAAGTTCCAAGTATGGGGCAATGTGAGATGACAACACCACGCAATGCTCCCAGAAGTTAGACCTATTATGTCCTCTATTTGTAATAAGTAGGCACCACTGGAGGGGGGTGGGCAATATGCAGGAGACAGAGGTTGGGATGGTCATTGATGGGTCTACCTTTGATGATCTCCATCAGTGGTGCTTTGGTGGGTGTAAACCACTGATGTATTACTGTTACACCATCAACGCGTCATTAGTGTACCTGTTCTCTGTGACTGAGAGGTGGGACTTGGCGGGTCGATCATTAAAGGGGTAGGGCTATGCAGGTGACATCAGCAGGGGCTTAGTGTTGGGTACAGAGCTTAGGGCTGCCAAGCTGTCAGCCTTCAATGGCAAAACCATTGACCATCGGTGGCAAACCAGTGATGGTTGCTAACCATTCATGGTCAATGGCCATCCTAGATAGGGGTAGACTGGCATGAGAGAGGAGATAAGATGGGCAGCTATGGGAATAGGGAAGGATTGTCTCTTTAATTATTGTCTCTGCATCTAACGTGTCAATTTTACCCTCCTAGTGCTCAATTTCATATTCATAGCAAATATTTATGCCGAGTATTTTGTTATTGTCTGTGACAGAGAAACCCGCACGCAAGGCCTTGCTCTTTCTATCACATCTCTAGGGAATTTAATAATAAAACCAAATTACCATCTCCAGTGGATCATGATGGCATTTCCTAAAATTATTGAGTGCAATTAACCTAACAAAGATCTCTTTATAGAAATGTTAATTCCACATAACTATAAATATCAAGAATAAATCAAATATCTAATTGAAACAAAAACACATTACGGCAATTTCTCGCCATGCCACACACTTTATATTTGTGAGTTATGGAAATTGTTACTTTGCAAATAAAAAGTTGCAGAGATGTGAGACGGGCGCTGGGGCGACTCGTGCAATGAGCCCAATACGCGTTACAGTCTAACGTGAGTTTTTTTCATCTGCGTCTCCGTTGACTTTTCTTTCATATCACGTTGAGAATTAATTGTAACACATGACATTTTCCAATACTTTGAACTAAATCTTTCCAAAACAATGCAGAGAATTATAAACATCCTTATCGGCGAAGATAAAAATGCCAGTGCGCCATTGCTGACATTTACTACTTGCCTAATACTGTCCCCATGCAAATGAAATATCAGTTGTAATCTATGGCCAGGCGATCAACGCAGCAGCAGAATAAGGCGCTTAGAATGGCGGCTGAAACAACTTGCAAGTAATGCTCGGTCAGGTGTCATGGTCCAAGTGAAAGTATCGGTAGGAAAGTATGATATGATGTGAAAAGATATATATATATATATATATATATAGTTAGTGACAGAACCACATAAATGGAGTACAGTCCAACTCACTTTATTTCCACCTCAGGCAGGTTACACAATAGATGCAGGTTTTGCAGGTCAGGTTTTACAGGCAGTCATTAAACAGAAGCACAACATTCTAAGTCCTAATAAGTACAAGCAGTACAGATTCCAAATGGTTCCTATAGTAACCCCAGACCCAAACCTATCGCCTGGCCACTTGCTGGCATCAGGAGCCCTGATCTGCTGCACAAACACATTTTTAAAGGTAGCAGACAAGTTGTAGTAATTAGCCCAGCTGTGGTTTAAACAGACTCAGCCAAAACCTGAACTGGATTCCGTCATATCTGTTGCTGCTGCTCCAATCCTGCAAAAGCCTGCCATTCCACATTAACCTCATGTGGAACTATGCTGTCCCTGCCACAAAATATAAATATATATATCTCCTATATAATAGCCCAGATCTGTGACTTTGTGCTTCATTTGCTAACGCTGGGCGGAGTCAATACACTGGGCGGAGTTAGTCAAATGAGTCACAGATCTGGGCAAATCTATAGGAGACTTGGAGCAGGAGCAGATGGTATGGGCATGGCACAGGCAGGGGTGCATACCTCCCAACTTTCTTCAGGCAGGAGGGACACACGCACAGCAAAAAAGGGGGCGTGACCAACGGGAAAGGGGCGTGGCTTCGCGGGTAGGACCCGCGATCGCGAGCCACGCCCCTGTTTTCGTCAGTGAGGGGGCATGCCCAGCGCTCTGTGAGCTGCTGGCATGCCCCCAGCGGCGGATTATGAGTCCGGGGGGCCCAGGGCACTTGAGACAGGAACCCTATCTCATTGCTGTGCCTTCTGTGGGTTTGGGGGCGTGGCCTAATTGCGGCCCTTGTGGCCACGCCCCCTTATGCAGATTCCGCTTTTTTTTTTTTTTTTATTATTTTATTTTATGGGATTTTGGCCCCTCAGCTAGGGGTAAATCCAGAGGGGGTGGTTGCTCCCCCCTACACACCCGCACAGGCAGAAGACAGCAGGGAGGCTGCTGCCTCCCTGCAA
Organism: Pseudophryne corroboree; assembly: GCF_028390025.1. NCBI lineage: Eukaryota > Metazoa > Chordata > Amphibia > Anura > Myobatrachidae > Pseudophryne > Pseudophryne corroboree. Next base: position 458,586,810 of record NC_086451.1, on the reverse strand, counting down.
CACCACAGACCTGCCAACACGCAGCAGCGTGTGCTGACTGTAACACAATGCTGCTGCTGTTGCTGGCAGGACGGGGGAGCTTCAGAGCTGGGACAAAGCTACTCCAGCCGGGGGGGGGGGGGGGCCTAAAACTGTGAGGCCCGGGGTGCGTACCCCCTGGGCCCACCCTTAATCCGTACCCCCTGATGCCCCCTCTCTCTCAGTCTCCACTAAATAGACGCTGTGTGCATCAGCGAGTACAGGAGTTTCCCAACTGCTCCCACCGCGGGACACTGCGGCCCGCGGGTGGGACAGTGGGACAGACCCAAAAAAATGGGACTGTCCCGCGAAAATCGGGACAGTTGGGAGGTATGGGGGTCTGTGAGGGGGTATGCCGTACGGACAGACGGGCACCGGCTCACTGTGTGCTTGACCTCCCACATCAGCATACTCGGCAGGGGCTCTCTGACGCGGAGGAGCGTCACTTTCTGGCACACTCCACGCTTCTTAGCTGCAGTTTTGTGAGGCACCTGCCGCTGTGCAGGTTCCGTACTGCCTCTGTTATCTCCAGCCCCGGCAACCCACCGCTAGCTGCAGCGCTGCCGCCCGCAGTGAGGTGCGCCCAGCTCCTTCACACACTTTAGCCGGCGTGCAGCGCTGCAGAAGTCCGCGCTGCTTGCAGGCTCCGACCCCCTCCTCCCTCCAGCCGCAGCGTCTCCTGGGGGCTAAGCAGTCACTCCCAGTCTCCCCTTACCACAGTGCCCGGCAGCCACGAGGTCCGCGCCGCGTGCATGCTATAACCCCCTCCTCCCTCCAGCCGCAGCGTCTCCTGGGGGCTAACCAGTCACTCCCAGTCTCCCCTTACCACAGTGCCCGGCAGCCGCGCGAGGTCCGCGGTGTGTGACTGAGCAGTGGGGGGGAGGGATGCGGACGGGCAGAAGAAGCAGGACTCCATCCTGAGAGAGTCAACCATGCTAAGTCTCCACCAGCAGCAGATCCAAACAGGTTGGAGTGGAACAGCAGCAGCCAGCAGCAGTGACTCCGGTAAGACACATCTGTCTGTCACCACTGTTCTGTCCCTAATACCAATCTCTCCCGTGCCCTGTGTTCTGTCATGTCCCTGTCACCCCTGGCCTTGCCCTGTCACCCCTGGCAATGCCCTGTCACCCTTATCCTGGCCCTTTCACCCTTATCCTGGCCCTGTCACCCCTATCCTGGCCCTGTCACCCTTATCCTGGCCCTGTCACCCCTATCCTGGCCCTGTCAACCAAATCCTGGTCCTGCTGCCCCTACCCTGGCCCTGTCACCCCTATCCTGTCCCTGTCATTTCTGTCCTTGCCCTGTCACCCCTGTCCTTGCCCTGTCACCCCTGTCCTGGCCCCGTCACCCCTGTCCTGGCCCCGTCACCCCTGTTCTGACCCTGTCACCCCTGTCCTGGCCCTGTTACTGCATACCCTCCAACTACCTTTTTGGCAGGTACAGTACCCGCAGCGCCTCCAGACCCCTCCCCAATGCACCACACCTCCGCACCTTCCCCTCCACCACATGCGACACTCCACCCCTCCCCCACACGCTGTGCCTCCAGACCCCCTACACCACCAGCAGCTCCCACTCCCCCACCACCCACAGCACCTCCAGACCCCCTCCACCATCCACCCCTTATATATGTCTCCCCCCACACCTGCCCCCCTCCACCCACAGCATCTGCAGACACCCTCCTCCATTCGCGGTCCCCCCCTCACCCACCCACGGCACCTCCGCACCTGCCCCTCCACCACCTGCAGCGCCTCCGGACCCCCTTCCCCGTCCGATGCACCACCCGCACCTGCCTCTCCCCCACCGCGGTGCCTCCAGACCCCCTACCCCACCCCCGGCACCCCCGGCCCTTCCCATCCCACAACACCTCCGGAACCCTTCACCCATCCGCAACATCCCTGCACCTGCCCCTCCCCCGTGGCACCCCTGCCCCTCCCCCACCTGCAGTGCCTCTGTACCCCTCCCCCATCTACAGCCCCCACTCTTCTGTTTCTCTCCCACCCGCAGCACCTCCCAACCCTTCCCCATCCGGCCCCCCCCGCATCTGCCCCCCCTCCACCTGCAGCATCTACAGACACCCTCCCCCATCCGCAGTCCCCCCCCGCACCCGCTCATTCTGCACATCGTGCCCTGCAGGTGCTGTTCACGCCGTCGCAAGGGGCTGCGCCTCCTTCACCATCGCACGCCCTTTCATTGTGCAATATTTAACCACTAACAAAGGAATGCAGGTAATACTCCATATAATACAAATATTGAACCCCATATAGGCAAGCAAGGGTTAAAGGGGCGTAGCCCCTTGCGACGGTGTGAAGAGCGCCCGTAGGGCGCGATGAAGCACCTAGTATATATATATATATAGATACAAAGACGGAGCCCGCAGCGTGCATTTGCACATGGGTGATGGTACACTTTATAAGGTAAGATTTGTTCACTTTGTTGTTTTGACCTGAGGAAAATGACTTAATAAATGTCATTGAAACGTTGTTCACTACCTGCCTAAGAGAGCCATTGATTAAGACACCAGGAGTGCCGCGTTTTTTGTATCTATGCATGGTTTTACACGGAGGCACCCGGTGCAGTAAGGTATACTATAGGAGAGCTGGATCTAATGGACATTGTGTATATATATATATATATATATATATATATATATATACTAGGTGCTTCATCGCGCCCTACGGGCGCTCTTCACACCGTCGGCAGGGGCTACGCCCCCTTAACCCCTGCACGCCTTTCTGGGGTTCAATATATGGAGTATTACCTGCATTCCTAGTTTTGTTAGTGTTTGAATACTGCAAAGGGCGTCCGATGGTGAAGGGGGCATAGTCCCTTGCAACAGGAAGGGGTTTGGGGAGTGGGGACCGCGGATGGAGGAGGGGGTATGAAGGCACTGTGGGTGGGGTAGGAGCAGGGGTGTCACAGGTGGGGGATGGCAGCTGCAGGGCTGTTGCGGATGGAGGAGGGGTTCCGAAGGCGCTGCAGATGGGGAAGGGGTGGGTGCGGGTGTGCAGTGGATGGGGGAGGTGTCCAGGGGGCGCGGTGGGTGGGGGAGGGGTAGATGCGGGGGTAACGTGGGTGGGGGAGTGGCGGGTGCGGTGCTGTTGCGAATGGTGTAGGCGATGCGGATTGGGAAGGGCCTGCTGCGAGGGTGGGGTAGGGGATCCAAAGGTGCAGCGGGCGGGGGAGAGCCAGATGCGGGGTGTGGCGGATGGGGGAGGGGCTGCTGCAGATGGGGGAGGGGTTTGGAAGACACTGCGGGTGGGGTAGGGGGTCCGAAGGCGCAGTGGGTGGGGGTGCCACAGGTGGTGGAGGGGCAGGTGCGGGGGTTTGCGGGGGATGGGGAGGGGTCCAGGGGCGCTGCAGGTGGTGGAGGGGCAGATATCAGTGCACATAGTCTCTGTGGTAGTTAGTGAGGGTTGGTGATGGTGTAAGAGGGGTGAAGGCCAGTACACAGACAGGCAGTTAGAGAGCAGGATGAGGGTGACAGGGCATAGTGACGGGGAGTACTTAGCAGATATAGGGGTGGGCTACAGGTGTGATGTCACAGTGTGTGTACCTTTGCTCTCATGTGTGAGGTATGTGAGGTATATGTGAGGTATATGTGAGGTATGTGTGAGGTAAGGATGTGCGGGTCGTGGTGGCCACTAACCTCCTGGCTGCTGCTGTGAGATGGTGACTGCAGAGGGAGGGAGCTCAGACCCAGCAGCAATGGGTCGTGGTCAGCATTCCTTCCTGGCCCCGTTCCGCCGCACACTGTCCGCCCCGTCTGACGGGCGTCATTCCTCCATCCTGCCTGGCAGCGTCAGCTGCTGTGATCGCGGAGCATAGGTAAGCGTCCGGAGCCCTGTGGGCGGGCAGGCATGGTGTTTCCCTGGAGAGGTGCGGCGCGCGTCCTTAGGCTGCAGACGGAGGGAGCTCCGGCCCAGCAGCAATGTTGATTAGTGCGTGTCCCGTCCTGGCGCTGTCCCGCTGCACATGCTCAGCACCGCTTGCCGCTGAGCATGGCAGCCCTTGTGTGTATGCTGCAGATGCTGATCTAGCGGTGCCTGAGCTAGCGCCCTCTCCCTGGGGTGTGGGTGTCAGGCGGCAGGTATGGTGTGTAGGTGGGAGAGGAGCTGCGGGCGGCGACTCGCTGCCTGCAAGTACCCTCCATATCAGCGCTGTTCCCCTCCCTGCAGTTAGTGTCAGTGGCCGTGGTGTACTTTTGCTACTGGTGGCCAGGGCTGGTGCTAGGGTGTTCGGCGCCCCCCTGCAAACTATGAATTTTGCGCCCTCCCATATTCCTTTGTTGTGCATCGGGAAAAGGGGTGTGGTCTCACAACTAAGGGGCATGGTTACACAATAGTACCCCCATTTAAAATTACGCCACAATGTAGCACAATCTTATTCATCTTATACGTAATGCCCCACCCGTAGTAGTAGCGTCCTTATACTTAATGCCCCACCCGTAGTAGTAGCGCCCATATACGTAATGCCCCCCCAATAGTAGTAGTGTCCTTATACATAATGCCCCCCCAGTAGTAGTAGCAGTTATATGTAATGCCCCACAACAGTAATAGTAGCGTCCTTATACATAATGCCCCCCCAGTAGTAGTAGCGTCCTTATACGTAATGCCCCCCAGTAGTAGTAGCGTCCTTATACATAATGCCCCCCCAATAGTAGTAGTGTCCTTATACATAATGCCCCCGCAGTAGTAGTAGCATCCTTATACATAATGCCCCCCCAGTAATAGTAGCATCCTTATACGTAATGCCCCACCCGTAGTAGTAGCGTCCTTATACATAATGCACCCCCAGTAGTAGTAGCATCCTTATACATAATGCCCCCCAGTAGTAGTAGCATCCTTATACATAATGCCCCCCAGTAGTAGTAGCAGTTATATGTAATGCCCCCCAACAGTAATAGTAGCGTCCTTATACGTAATGCCACCCCTGCAGTAGTAGCATCCTTATACATAATGTGCCCCCAGTAGTAGTACCGTCCTTATACATAATGCCCCCCCAATAGTAGTAGTGTCCTTATACATAATGCCCCCCCAGTAGTAGTAGCAGTTATATGTAATGCCCCACAACAGTAGTAGTAGCGTCCATATACGTAATGCCCCCAGTAGTAGTAGCAGTTATATGTAATGCCCCCCAACAGTAATAGTAGCGTCCTTATACGTAATGCCACCCCTGTAGTAGTAGCATCCTTATACATAATGTGCCCCCAGTAGTAGTACCGTCCTTATACATAATGCCCCCCCAGTAGTAGTAGCATCCTTACATGTAATGCCCTCCCAGTAGTAGTAGCACCGTCCTTATACATAATGCCCCCCAGAGGTAATAGAGTCCTTATACATAATGCCCCCCCAGTAGTAGCGTCCTTATATGTAATGCCCCCCAGTATTAGTAGCCTCCTTGTACGTAATGCCCCCCTATAGTAGTAGCGTCCTTATACGTAATGCCCCCCCATAGTAGTAGCGTCCTTATACGTAATGCCCCCCCTATAGTAGTAGCGTCCTTATACGTAATGCCCCCCCTATAGTAGTAGCGTCCTTATACGTAAAGCCCCCCTATAGTAGTAGCGTCCTTATACGTAATGCCCCCCTATAGTAGTAGCGTCCTTATACGTAATGCCCCCCATAGTAGTAGCGTCCTTATACGTAATGCCCCCCCTATAGTAGTAGCGTCCTTATACATAATGCCCCCCTATAGTAGTAGCGTCCTTATATGTAATGCCCCCCCTATAGTAGTAGCGTCCTTATACGTAATGCCCCCCCTATAGTAGTAGCGTCCTTATACGTAATGCCCCCCCTATAGTAGTAGCGTCCTTATACGTAATGCCCCCCCTATAGTAGTAGCGTCCTTATACGTAATGCCCCCCCTATATTAGTAGCGTCCTTGCATGTAATGGCCCCCCCAGCAGTGGCGTCCATAAAGTGCGCACACACAGACATACCTCACACACACACAATTCACACATATATACAAACACACACACCCCACCATATATACACACACACACACCCACACACACACACCCACACCCCCCCCCACTATATACATACACACACACCCCCCCCCCCCCACTATATACACACACACACACACACCCCCACTATATACACACACGCACACACATTTCTCTCTCACCCTCCACTTACCAAGTCTGGCTGGCCGTCACTGCAATGCTGATTCCACCACTGTTCAGCTGTCTGGTCCCATGTAGCTCCGCCCCTCTATTCCGTGTAGCTCCTCCCCCTCATGCCGCCGTAGCTCCGCCCCCTTTTCAGGACCCGCACTGCACAGCACACAGCCCGCTGTCACAGGTGATTGGGGGGGGGGGGACAGGCACAGCAGCCGGCAGCTAGTGGCCATCCTCACCTCCTATACTGTAAGGTAGGGTCTTGCACCTGACTGCTGCTGGCACCAGGGCCGTCTTTTCGTATGGGCTCAATGGGCTCTTGCCCAAGGTCCCCAGGAGTATAAGGGCCCTAGGCTGATAGCTGAGGGTCCCCTCTTTCCAGGGGTACCAGATTTTTGAAAATCGGCCCTGGGGAACCGGAGATATCCGACTTGAAACCAGTGGTCCCCATCAAAGCCTGTTAATTGCTCTTCCCAGCCAGATATCTTGGGTTCTGTCTGACTTAGAATTTTTCTGAGGGTATGAAAGGATTGCCCCTATATTCTTTAACCCTCGATGTGATGGCCTCTCAGACGTCTGTGAGTGTAAACCTTTAGCCACAAGGAACATGCACAACACAAGCAGTAAAGATTCACACTGTTTATTGTTCGTTTAACAAAAGTATATAAAAGAAAGGATTTAGGGCGTGTATATCCCAAGTCAATAACTAATTGGACAGAACACAAAAAGGGGCTAACATAACATGATTGGCTAGGAACTGCCGCAGTGGAAGGATATGCATATATGGGCAAGTTTGTATTTCAAATAGGGAGGTTGTTCACACGGTATAAAAAAAGATAAGAGACAAGGACAGTAGCAAGGAATGTGCTGGAACATTAAGTTCTATAACACAAGCAATTCTATGACATTGAAGCAGAGACGAGCTTTAACCCTTTCAATCCCCTCTTAGAATCATTATTGTTATACTATATGATTCTTGCAAAGCTTGCGTCTTTCTGCGCGCCAATGGCGCAATTTTTAGCCTGAGCGGGAGTTGCAGTAATTGTTGGGCATTTTAAGAAGGGTTAATCGTTGAGTTAATGATGTTCCGTGTTCATCCTTTTCATCTAAGGCTTCAGCGGGCTTATAGCCCCATGGGGTACCTGTGTTCCAGGCAGCCGCGGACCATGAGCTGCAATCATTTCCCCAGTTATGGCCTGTAACGCAAATATAAGGTACCTCGGGGCTTAGGTTGTCTGTGGTGTCAGCGCGGATCTGGTAGTCAACAGACTTTTGGACAGCAGCTAGTTGGGGGAATTGGAAATAATCTAGTATGTAGGTTGCGGTGTATGTGGTGGAAGAGTTATACCATAGTGTCAGTTTCCCTTATTCTGAGTTATATCAACCTCAGTCATTGAGAGGGGAAAATGGGCCAGTAGGGCTATCAAGATAGTCCCCAGGGTAAAGATAGGGGGCATTTTCTTCATCCTCCTCTGGTCTTCTGTCTTCGCTAGGTGGGAGGTCAGGGCTGTCCGCCCCGGTTCGTACCTCACTGGAATCACTTGCTTCCCTCTCTAGGTCTGGTCTAGGAACCTTTTTTACTCGGGATGCATGGATCCAGGTAGGACTTTCCTCTGTCAGGACTGCTGTTCGGGTAACTGCTACGACCTCTGTCTCTGGACCATAGGTGAAGTCTCCTGGGCTCTTGTTCCTGGGGAGCACCTTCACCACGACTCTGTCTCCGACTTTAAAGGGGTGTGTAGGTTCCTGTGGATTCAAAGGGTTTTTACAAACAACCTCATGTTCAATTTCATTCAGTTTTGTTATCAGGGACCTGACATACTCTTCCCTTATAAATTCTAGATCTCCTTCCTGTATCATCAACGGTTTCTTAGCCCAGGGTGTGGGGAAGGGTCTACCCATTAGTATTTCAAAGGGTTCAAAGGGTGAGTATCCTAGAGTTTTCTGTGGGGTCATTCTGATTTCTGCTAGGACAATGGGAAGGACCTGCTTCCATTTGTGGAAGGTACCTCCTGTGGCCTTCCTTAGTTTGTCTTTGAGGGTCCTATTCATTCTTCCTACGACCCCTGAACTCTGCAGGTGGTACGGGATGTGAAACTTCCACTCCACCTGCAGAGCTTTTACTAAGGCCTGTGTGATTTTGGCTGTAAAGGCTGAGCCTTTATCACTATTTATTTGCAGGGGGCACCCCCATCTAGGGATGATTTTCTGTGTTAAGATTCTTGCTACTGTCTTGGCATCCTCTGACTTAGTTAGGAATACTTCTGGCCAGCGGGAGAACATATCTACAATGACCAGGGCATATTCTTGTTTACCTGTACCAGGGATATGGGTAAAATCAATTTGTAAGTGTGTAAAAGGGGTGGTGGGGTATTCAAGATGCTGGTGTTTAGCTTTATTAGGGTTGTTAGGGTTGTTCCTGAGGCAAGTGATGCATCTGCTAACATACTGGTCCACAAGTGATTTGGCATTAGTAACATAAAAATCATTGGTTAGTAGGAGGAGTGTTGTGGCTTCACCACGGTGACCAACACCACGGCACTGGGCAACGAGCAAAGGGGCACTGGACTGGGGTATACAGGGTTTCCCCTCTTTGCAGATTAATCCTGATTTAGGATTTTTTCTGCAGAATTGGGTAAGTCCAGTCGGAGAGATCAGTATTAGTCGCAAGAAGCTTGAAGTTGAGTGAGCAGATGGACGTTGTCAAGGGAGGGACATGCTCTAGTGAGTGCAATGAGTTCTGCAGCTTGCGCGGACTGATAAGGTATTGGTAGGGCTTCCAACACAGTGTCAGGGAGGGTGACAATGGCATAGCCAGCCTGGTATGTATTGTCATTGGGCCTACTACAGGAGCCGTCAACAAAAACAATGTCTGCGCCTGGTATGGGAACGGGAGACATGTCAAGTCTGGGAGAAGTTTCAGCTTCAATGGAAGCAGCACAGTAGGTCGGGTGGTTCATCCTCGGGACCTTTCAAGCCTAAAAGGGCATTGAGAATGGGTGCAGGGCCAGAAGAACTAGCAGTGTACTTAATGGTAAGGGTAGGGTTACTCAAAAGGAGTACTTCATATCCACTAAGGCGTTGTGCTGACATGTGCTGTGTGTGCAAGCCTTTAAGTATTGCCAGGACATCATGTGTGGTGTGGAGTACTGTGATGTGGCCTAAAGTGAGGGTAGTGGCCATTTCTGCAACCATTGCACAGGCTGCCAAAGCCCTGAGGCAGGCAGGCATACCTTGCACAGACATTGGCATGACTTTGGAAAAAAAATGCCACGGGGCGCAACTTCCCTCCATGAAACTGTGTGAGCACCCCCGCCATGGTTTTACAATTGTCCCTTGCATATAGATGGAAAGGTAGTACATAATTGGGGAGGCCAAGTGCCGGACTTTTCATCAACATACATTTTAAACTTTCATATGCAGTTAACATTTCTTGTGACCATTGTACAGTTTTAGGTTTGTCCTTCAGTGTGGCTTGTCTCAAAATGTTATCATAATAGGAGCAATCAGAAATCCACTGTCTGCAGTAATTTACCATACCCAGGAAGGACAGTAGTTCCTTCTGGGTAGTTGGGGTGACCAGGCCCAATACAGACTGTATGCGTTGTGGACTGATTTTCCTCTCTCCCTGAGTGAGCACAAAACCTAAGTAATCAACATGCTTTTTACACCATTGCATTTTTGTTTTGGACACCTTGTGTCCACATTCACAAAGCCAGTTTAGTAATGAAACACCATCCTCTCGGCAGGCCTCCTCAGTTTGACTACAGAGCAGCAGATCATCTGCATACTGTAGCAGGACTGAACCATGGTGAGGTTGCCAGGGCCCCAATGTGGCCTGGAGACAACAGGTGCGTCAATAATCTGCACCAGGCAAGTTGTTTACCCTCAAAAGAAAAGGCAAAAAGTAATTGTGTCTGTGAATCTACAGGTATGCTGAAAAAGGCATTCTTCAAATCAATTACAGAGAAGAACGCAGCATCTGCAGGGATTGCAGAAATGAGTGAGTTTACATCTGGAACAATTGGTGCAATTGGGACAATTAACTGATTGATCGCTCTGAGATCCTGTACAAATCTTATACTGCCATCAGCTTTGGCAACAGGGTTCACAGGAGTACAGTATGGTGATACAATATGTCTGAGAATACCCTGTTGTAAGAATTGCTGTATCATGGGGCGGAGACCTTCTATCTTTTCTGGTGAGAGGGGATACTGCATAGGTCAGAACACAAAACACTGGTTGTTGCACCGCTGTCCACTAAAAAGGGAATTTTACTTCCATTTATAATAAGTGGCAGCAGAGGTGAATCTTTACTATGACGGGTGAGTTGAATAAAGGCTGGGATACCCTCCTCCGGGCCCCGTCAGTGCGCGGGGTCTTTGGAATCTTCCCTGACTGCGGGGTTGGTTCTGTCTGTCAAAGCGTCTGGAGTTCTGATAGTTATGAGTGGGTGCAGGTTTCTTTACATCAAAACATCCTGCAGCCTCTTTCTCATATAAATGTTTTTCTTTTTAAAATCTATCGTACTATCAGAAGTCCAGGAAGAGACATTTTGCTTAACAGAAACTATGACAGAAGGTAGAAGGTTGTTAATGAAGGTGGAAATGAGTAAGCTTTCTGAGTTAAGCAAAGGTAAGCCAGCGTCATCTGTCCAGCAGTCCTTAAACCTTTTCCAAAACTCAGTAACAGACTCCGAAGGTTTCTGTTTACAAGCTACAGCGACAGGCAAAAAAGCACAGGCAAAGGAGCACGGGTTTTAAAGACTTCCTTCATATGTGTATAGCTGCGTCCTTTGCAAGCTTTGCGCAAATAAGATATACAGCCATCGAGGGTAATAGTGGGCTTGGGACAGTGTTTTACTATTATCTAAACTCTGGGTTACTGGTGCGTTAGGGATAGAGCTAGTGGACGCATTTTCTAGCAGTGGAGCTGGAGGCGATCCCATCTGGTGTGAAAGGGTTACTGCTGCCAAGAGATCTGTGTCCTCAAGCGCAGGATACATTGGAATGCAAGGGGGAGGCGAGAGGGATTTCAAAGATTTACAGTTTCTCACTTCTGTGCTGTTGGGAACTGACATTTTTTTTTAATCCTCCATATAGAAAGGGTAATTACTGCCTTCCCGTAGGAATGGGTCCTGTCCTGCTTTCTCTGTCTACCCTGCTAAATTATCCACCCAGGGGTTAACTAAGTAATACTCTGAGGTAGAGTTGCGGGCGACATACATCTTGCATGTCTCACCAGGGAGGGGCGGGGAATATGTAGTTTTTTTTACTCTGACTAGAGCCCATTGTCAGACAGTAATATAAATCAACAGTACAACTTTAAAAGAAAATATCTAAAATTTACAACACTCTACTATACATGCATCAGCTAACCAGTTAATTAGTCATTGACAATATCACAATATTATCTGTATAGTGAGAACATGAAATCTTTTGACGTGTACGATACTTACCATTCGTACAAGATGTCAGAAAAATACAGCGTTTTAAACAGGAAGCAGGAAAAGTGTTTGAGTAAAGATATCTGGCAGACGAAAACTTACCAGCCGTCTGATCAAATATAAGAACTTATCTCACTACAAACATACAAGAATATATAGACGATCAAATCGAGGTATTCTCTACGTTACGTATAGACTCCCAGGTCTATTTTAAGTATCCCAGATACTAACGTCACGTTATGTATAGACTCCCAGGTCTATTTTAAGTATCCCAGATACTAACGTCTTTGGAGAGTTGCGCTTGGACCCCTGGTCCCTTCTCAGACATATCTTTAAGTCCGAGACATTAAAGATGTTTGGTCACGTGTTCCCAGAACACTGACACGGATTCAGCTTCAGTGTATGACCGCAATCCCGTATGGCAAAGACAGACAATAAATTCTCTATCTTACCATTCGGGGACGATCACTGAATCGCGGACAGAGCCCCCACTTGAAAGGATTGCCCCTATATTCTTTAACCCTCGATGTGATGGCCTCTCAGACGTCTGTGAGTGTAAACCTTTAGCCACAAGGAACATGCACAACACAAGCAGTAAAGATTCACACTGTTTATTGTTCGTTTAACAAAAGTATATAAAAGAAAGGATTTAGGGCGTGTATATCCCAAGTCAATAACTAATTGGACAGAACACAAAAAGGGGCTAACATAACATGATTGGCTAGGAACTGCCGCAGTGGAAGGATATGCATATATGGGCAAGTTTGTATTTCAAATAGGGAGGTTGTTCACACGGTATAAAAAAAGATAAGAGACAAGGACAGTAGCAAGGAATGTGCTGGAACATTAAGTTCTATAACACAAGCAATTCTATGACATTGAAGCAGAGACGAGCTTTAACCCTTTCAGGGTATAATCCAAAATCTGGGACTCTCCCCTTTCAGTAAACACTGGCAGCTTGTCTCTATTCTGCCCAGAACCAGAGATATCAACCTTCCAGCAGCTGGTCCCTGCTCCAGCTATACATGCCTAATATGCAGTTTTATATTGTCATTGGTGAATTGCTCTGGCTCCTAAACTCTGATCCCAATGTCCCCAGAACCTCTTAAAAGGTGGGGCTCTCTAGTTTTTTTTATCCCATTTAAAGCTAAGAAACATATTTTCAGAAACTTGAGATATCTGCAGTCAAGCAATCTGCCCTCCCACCGGAAAATTATAAATATTAAGCCCACTCCACTATCCACTCCTCTCCTGCATATTAAACACCCCCTACCACCCTGGATGTCATGTACCGGGGCTTCTTCATTCAGCCCAATGCCCCCTTGTACAGTTTAGCCCCATCTGTGCAGTAAAGGAGAAATTAGCAGAAATTACTGCTCCAGGTCCTACATGCTGTGCGGAAGATAGAACACCCCCTACCGCCCACGGGACATCAAACCTGCCACTGATAGCATCCCTCAGCCCTTCCTCTGAAGGATGGGTAGGGGGCCCAGCGCATTGCTGTGTCCAGGGGCCTACACTACTGTTGAGACAGCACTGGCTGGCACTGGGTATGGGGTAGCTCCCTGCAGCAGATGCAGTTGACTCCGCCCAGCTCTGTGACTCCGCCCAGCATTACGGGCACAGAGTCACAGACTAAGGCAAATATATAGGATATATATATATATATATATATATATATAATTTTGACATATGAAAGACTGTGCTAATGAAATGATAGACGCTGATTGGTTTGTTTGGGCAACTTCTCCACTTTAGTGTTGAATAAATACAATTTTCCAATTTGTTTTTTCAAGGATCAGTAGGAGCGGAGTAAGTTCCCTAGACTTCTGGAGAGGTTAATAAATATACACATATTATAAATAATAATGATATTAGGTGTCATTGAGGCTACTGTATTAACAAAAATTGACAAACAGGCACCAACAGAGAAACAACATGTTCTCTTTGTTCACTCTGAGTCCTAATTGAATTGACCTTTAGCAAAGGACTGATTGTGAATAAATGCAGGAATTAATTAATGTAATGTAAATGAATGCACAGTTGATGGTGCACTGCCACCTGCCCCCCCCCCCCCCCCCCTCCTAGCTGGTATTACAGTGCATCCTCACCTGATGAAGTTGACAGTGTTGATGGTGCACTGCCAACTGTCTCCTCTAGCTGGTATGCGCTGCATCCTCACCTGTTGCAGTTGCCAGTGTTGATGCTGCACTGCCACCTGTAGTCTATAGCTGGTATTGCGGGGCATCCTCACCTGTTGCAGTTGCCAGTGTTGATGCTGCACTGCCACCTGTGGTCTATAGCTGGTATTGTGGGGCATCCTCACCTGTTGCAGTTGCCAGTGTTGATGCTGCACTGCCACCTGTAGTCTATAGCTGGTATTGTGGGGCATCCTCACCTGTTGCAGTTGCCAGTGTTGATGCTGCACTGCCACCTGTAGTCTATAGCTGGTATTGCGGGGCATCCTTAGCTGGTATTGCGGGGCATCCTCACCTGTTGCAGTTGCCAGTGTTGATGCTGCACTGCCACCTGTAGTCTATAGCTGGTATTGTGGGGCATCCTCACCTGTTGCAGTTGCCAGTGTTGATGCTGCACTGCCACCTGTAGTCTATAGCTGGTATTGTGGGGCATCCTCACCTGCAGCAGTTGCCAGTGTTGATGCTGCACTGCCACCTGTCGTCTGTAGCTGGTATTGAGCTGCATCCTCACCTGCATCAGTTGCCAGTGTTGATGCTGCACTGCCACCTGTGGTCTATAGCTGGTATTGCGGGGCATCCTCACCTGCAGCAGTTGCCAGTGTTGATGCTGCACTGCCACCTGTAGTCTATAGCTGGTATTGTGGGGCATCCTCACCTGCAGCAGTTGCCAGTGTTGATGCTGCACTGCCACCTGTCGTCTGTAGCTGGTATTGAGCTGCATCCTCACCTGCATCAGTTGCCAGTGTTGATGCTGCACTGCCACCTGTGGTCTATAGCTGGTATTGCTGGGCATCCTCACCTGCATCAGTCCTGTAGTCTATAGCTGGTATTGCGGGGCATCCTCACCTGCAGCAGTTGCCAGTGTTGATGCTGCACTGCCACCTGTAGTCTATAGCTGGTATTGCGGGGCATCCTCACCTGCAGCAGTTGCCAGTGTTGATGCTGCACTGCCACCTGTGGTCTATAGCTGGTATTGCTGGGCATCCTCACCTGTTGCAGTTGCCAGTGTTGATGCTGCCCTGCCACCTGTAGTCTATAGCTGGTATTGTGGGGCATCCTCACCTGCAGCAGTTGCCAGTGTTGATGCTGCACTGCCACCTGTAGTCTATAGCTGGTATTGCGGGGCATCCTTAGCTGGTATTGCGGGGCATCCTCACCTGTTGCAGTTGCCAGTGTTGATGCTGCACTGCCACCTGTAGTCTATAGCTGGTATTGTGGGGCATCCTCACCTGTTGCAGTTGCCAGTGTTGATGCTGCACTGCCACCTGTAGTCTATAGCTGGTATTGTGGGGCATCCTCACCTGCAGCAGTTGCCAGTGTTGATGCTGCACTGCCACCTGTCGTCTGTAGCTGGTATTGAGCTGCATCCTCACCTGCATCAGTTGCCAGTGTTGATGCTGCACTGCCACCTGTGGTCTATAGCTGGTATTGCGGGGCATCCTCACCTGCAGCAGTTGCCAGTGTTGATGCTGCACTGCCACCTGTAGTCTATAGCTGGTATTGTGGGGCATCCTCACCTGCAGCAGTTGCCAGTGTTGATGCTGCACTGCCACCTGTAGTCTATAGCTGGTATTGTGGGGCATCCTCACCTGCAGCAGTTGCCAGTGTTGATGCTGCACTGCCACCTGTCGTCTGTAGCTGGTATTGAGCTGCATCCTCACCTGCATCAGTTGCCAGTGTTGATGCTGCACTGCCACCTGTGGTCTATAGCTGGTATTGCTGGGCATCCTCACCTGCATCAGTCCTGTAGTCTATAGCTGGTATTGCGGGGCATCCTCACCTGCAGCAGTTGCCAGTGTTGATGCTGCACTGCCACCTGTAGTCTATAGCTGGTATTGCGGGGCATCCTCACCTGCAGCAGTTGCCAGTGTTGATGCTGCACTGCCACCTGTGGTCTATAGCTGGTATTGCTGGGCATCCTCACCTGTTGCAGTTGCCAGTGTTGATGCTGCCCTGCCACCTGTAGTCTATAGCTGGTATTGTGGGGCATCCTCACCTGCAGCAGTTGCCAGTGTTGATGCTGCACTGCCACCTGTCGTCTGTAGCTGGTATTGCAGGGCACACTCGCATAAATTGCAAGGTGATTAATTGTAAGTGATTGCTACCACAAATATGTATTAAATTGTCACCAGCAGATATCGGATGATCACCATCGATGGTGCCATCTGTGCTTTGCATTGATTGCAACAACCCATCGACTGGGAAACATTGATGGCTAAAATTATCGTTGGAAAGCAATGTTTGGGGACCAGGCTGGCGGTGGGCCAGTCAGGGAAAAGGATGCTGCATCTAAGCGGCATGCGATTGGGAGCTCTGTGCCCCCCATGGCGGGTAAAAATATTCAGAGGTGAACGTTACTACAGCAGCTACTGCCTGGCTGCTGCGCCAATCTGCTGCCGTGCTCCCAAAGATGCCCCATCAGATATTGCACCAGCCATATGGAGGCGCAGACCTCCTGGCCTTGGCTACAGAGCTGCGATGGTTTATCTGAGTAGACTCAGGCTCCCTCAGACAGCCGATGGTTGCGCAGAGTAATCCGATGCGGCTTCTTAGGGGGCAGCGGCGGATCACAGAAGCCGGCAGGGGGCCTCTATGTACACAAGGCACCTCCTGCTGCATTTGCATATTTACACATTAATGCTGCATCCAAAGCTTCATCTACTGTCATTACTGCGTCCGTCTCTGAAGCAGGCCCTGGAGTTGCTAGCCATCAATGGAGGATGACTAGCCCTCCTTTGTAGCGGGCAGTGCTGTAGAATCTGGGCACTAGAGGCACTAGTAGACCTTAGCGCTGTCCCAGAGTCTAGTGCACATGAGTAGGTCTCCAGGAAAATGGCGCAGCGGCCTGAGGCACCCCAAAGCATAATCTCTGATTAGTGCCAGGTATCGGGCTAATAAAATAGCCCCCAGAGAATCAATTAGCTGTGGTAAATTACCGTCGCTAATTGAATGCCCCCCTTAGTGTGCATACAGGTTAGAGTCATTAGCAAAAATAAATAAAATAAATTAATTAAAATAAAACAACGTAAAATAGAATATTTCTGTTTAAGTGTAAAGCAGATCTCTGTCTCAGGTATAAAATAAATTGCTAAAACACGTGCACAAAAATATAATCCCCAGCAGAGTGTAGTTGGTGAATTTGCAACCAGACAACTACAAGCAGTGGGAGCAAATCACCACTTGTCTATGATCAACAGTATATAACACAGCTGTCTCACACATATATACAGTACGGGATCCAGTCACCATACCGACGCCAGAATCCCGACGATGCTCAGAAGACCGACGCCGGGATTCCGACATGGATCACTATGCTGCTGCATGAATCCCGACTGCTGGGATATCAATCGTAAGTATTACGAGCCGGGTTAGGGTCAGGCTGCGTTGGGGGGGTGGAGGGGGTCAGGCTGCGAGGGAGGGGGGAGGGTCGAGCCGTCACTCCATCCTGCAATCCCGATTTGAGGCCTTGGGAGGTGAAATTCCAATAGGTGTTTGCAGTATTTGTCTAATGGCAAAAAAGCGCTGCGGAATATGTATGAGCTATATAAATAACTGGTAATAAATAAAAAATGACCTGAATATATGGAACTAGATGGGATAACATGTAACCCCGCTTCAGCAAGGACAAGTCACTTTGACGTATACTCAAAGAAATAGAAGAAAAAGACACCATGAAGGCTGTAATGAGAAAAGATGCAATGATGTAAGCTTACTAGGCTCAATAGGGAGGAGTGAGGAAGAATATACATTATGTCCTGTAGGCTCCATTCAGCGATAAGTGAAAGTGCACCATCAATGCTCCATTATCCTGTACTATCGGGTTTTCATAGAAATGATACTGTAGATGTGGAAATAACAGTCGTATCTAAGGATTCAGTATAAAGGGGGTAATTCAGAGCTGATCGCAGCAGCAAATTTGTTAGCAGTTGGACAAAACCGTGTGCACTGCAGGTAGGGCAGATGTAACATGTGCAGAGAGAGTTAGATTTGGGTGGGTTATATTGTTTCTGTGCAGGGTAAATACTGGCTGCTTTAGTTTTACACTGCAATTTAGATTTCAGTTTGAACACACCCCACCCAGATTTAACTCTCTCTGCACATGTTACATCTGCCCCACCTGCACTGCACATGGTTTTGCCAAACTACTAAAAAAAATTGCTGCTGCGATCAGGTCTGAATTAGGCCCAATATCCCAATGGACGGGATGCCGGTAGTCAGAATACAGACAGCAGCATCCCAACCATCAAAATCTCAACAGCTTCCTGGAAAGTACCGTAACCCTCCCCTGCCACCTGCACCCTACCGTGACCCTTCCTTGTTGGTACCTAACCCTAACCCTCCCTTCCCCGCTGCCTAAACCTAACTCTCCCTCCCCGGAACCTAAGCATACCTTTTCCATCCCTGCACCCTAACCCCCCTTCTAATGCCTAAACCTAACCTGGAGTTACAATCCCAGGAGGGGGTGTATCAAACCCTGGAGAGAAACTAAGGGGTCTATTTACTAAGCACTTGATGGAGATAAAGTCGCTGCAGATAAAGTACCAGCCAATCGGCTCCTAACTGCCATGTCACAGGCTGGGTTTAAAGTCCGTTGACTTTATCTCCATCCAAGGCTTAGTAAATAGACCCCTAAGGGGGAATTCAGTTACCCTCAAAAACATTTTAAGCGATAAAAACGGACTTCTACCGCGATTTTATGCCCGATGTTCACTATCGGACAATTCAATTGTAACCCATTTTTTTTCACCCGAAAAATGACCCGTTTTTGACAACAAATAAGATCCTGGATAAATTCCCGGACATCTGTGTGTTCACGGCCGCGATCGTGAAAACGAGCTCTTATCTGGGATTTTTTTTTCTGGTACCTGCAGTGGTCCTGAAAACAAAAAACAAAGCCCCGCTAGCCGGTAGCATTTCGGGGATGATTAAATTCCCCCGGGGGATCAATTAGCCAGCTGTAAATTACCGCAGGCAACTGAAGTGGAGAGAGATAAAACGTTGGCGCCTATGCTACCTCGCCATAGAATGTTTAGGGCATATACTGTACCAGTGGTAATATTAGAATGTTTTTGTGCAGCGTTTAAGCTCTTGTGAAAGTAATTATTATGATCTGAATCTGATCACAACTCTTCAGTTCACAAAGAGATTCAGGGAGGCTGGGATTCTGATATAAATGTGCTTTAATCTCTCTGTAATACACAATAGTGGATTTTTAAAAACACATTCAGTTATCTAAAAAAACGAGATTTATGGTAAGAACTTACTGTTGTTAAATCTCTTTCTGCGAGTTACACTGGGCTCCACAGGGAATGACATTGGGGTGTAGAGTAGGCACCAACAGGCTAAAAGCTTTGACTGTTCCCAGAATGCATAGCGCCGCCTCCTCTATAACCCCGCCTCCGTGCACAGGAGCTTAGTTTTTGTTAACCAGTCCAATGCAGTAGCAGGTAAAAGAGACGACAACCGTTAGTAAGCCACATACACCACATTCTCACGACAGGAGAAAATGTCAGAGACTAATGCCATACCAACCCAAAGAAGCCAAGTGCATCAGGGTGGGCGCCTTGTGGAGCCCAGTGTACCTCGCAGAAAGAGATTTAACATTGGTAAGTTCTTACCATAAATCTCGTTTTCTGCTGCGGGGTACACTGGGCTCCACAGGGAATGACATCAGGGATCTCCTAAAGCAGTTCCTCATGGGAGGGGACGCACTGTAGCGGGCACAAGAACCCGGCATCCAAAGGAAGCATCCTGGGAGGCGGAAGTATCGAAGGCATAGAACCTGATGAATGTGTTCACTGAGGACCACATAGCCGCCTTGCACAATTGTTCAAGGGTCGCACCACGGCGGGCCACCCAAGAAGGTCCAACAGACCGAGTAGAATGGGCCTTGATTGTAGCAGGATCTGGAAGGCCAGCCTGTACATAAGTATGTGCAATCACCATTCTAATCCATCTGGCCAGGGTCTGTTTGTGAGCAGGCAAGCCACGTTTGTGAAAACCAAACAGTACAAAGAGAGAATCAGACTTCCTAAGGGATGCAGTTCTCTTCACATAGATACAGAGAGCCCGTACCACATCCAAAGACCGCTCTTTGGAAGACAAGCCAGGAGAGGCAAAGGCCGGAACCACGATCTCCTGATTAAGGTGGAAGGAAGACACCACCTTAGGTACGTACCCGGGACGTGTTCTAAGAACCGCCCGGTCACGGTGAAAAATCAGATATGGGGACCTACAAGACAAGGCACCCAGATCCGACACCCGTCTGGCAGAGGCAATAGCCAGCAGAAACAATACCTTGTGAGTAAGCCAATTAAGGTCTGTAGATTCAAGAGGCTCAAACGGAGACCCTTGCAACGCCTCCAGAACCACCGACAAGTCCCAAGGAGCCACAGGCGGGACATAAGGAGGTTGAATCCGCAAAGTGTGTGAGTGAACGTATGAACATCAGGTAAAGTCGCAATTTTTCTCTGAAACCAAACCGACAAGGCAGAAATCTGAACCTTGATGGAGGCCAGACGAAGGCCCAAGTCCAGGCCTTGTTGTAGAAAGGCCAAAAGTTTGGCTGTACTAAACTTTTAAGCGTCATGATTATTAGTGGCGCACCAAGCAAAGTAAGAATTCCAGGCCCTATGCTAAATCAGAGCAGAAGCCGGTTTCGGGCCTTCAACATGGTTTGAATGACCGCCTCAGAAAATCCTTTGGTCCTCAGTACGGAAGCTTCAAGAGCCACGCCATCAAAGCCAACCAGGCTAAATCCTGATACACACAGGTGCCCTGAACGAGGAGATCCGGGCGCTATGAAAGTAGAAGGGGACGCTCTATCGAGAGACCCTGAAGGTCTGAGAACCAATGCTGTCTGGGCCATGCGGGAGCGATCAGAAGTAGGATTCCTCCTTCTTGCTTGAACTTTCTTATTACTCTGGGTAGGAGTGACACCGGAGGGAACACATATGGCAGCTGAAAGTTCCATGGAATTGCCAGTGCGTCCACGAACGCTGCTTGAGGATCCCTTGTCCTTGCTCCGAAGACCGAAACCTTGTGATTGTGTCGAGACGCCATCAGGTCCACATCTGGAAGGCCCCACTTGTCCACAAGTAGTTGAAACACTTCTGGATGGAGGCTCCACTCTCCGGCATGTACGTCCTGATGACTGAGAAAGCCCACTTCCCAGTTTAGGACCCCTGGAATGAATACCGCCGATATGGCTGGCAGATGGCGTTCCGTCCACTGAAGAATCCTTGATACTTCCCTCATTGCCATGCGGCTTCGAGTGCTGCCTTGATGATTGATGTACGCCACCGTGGTGGTGTTGTCCGACTGTACTTGAACAGGTCTGTTCTGTATTAAATGCTGGGCCAAGTTCAGTGAGTTGAACACCGCCCGCAGTTCCAGAATGTTTATTGGGAGGAGAGACCCCTCCCTGGTCCACCGACCCTGAAGGGAGTGTTGCTCCAACACCGCGCCCCAACTCCTCAGACTGGCATCCGTCGTCAGAAGGACCCAGTTGGAGATCCAGCTCAGTGACAGATGGACCTCCGGAGACAAGGAGATCATGTGAGACCTGATCCGGTGAGGCAGGCCGTCCCACTTGGCAAGCATCAATTTCTGTAGAGGGCGGGAATGAAATTGAGCGTACTCCACCATGTCGAAAGCCGACACCATGAAACCTAGCACTTGCATCGCCGAATGTATCGACACTTGCGGACGAGATAGGAAGCATCGAATCCTGTCCTGAAGTTTCAGGACTTTCTCCTGAGATAAGAACAACCGCTAGTTGAGAGTGTCCAACAACTCCCCCAGGTGCACCATGCTCTGAGTAGGGACCAGGGAAGATTTCTTCCAGTTGATGAGCCACCAGTGGGCATGCAGAAACTGTATAGTCAGATCCAGATGGCGTAGGATCAACAAGTTGTCCAGATACAGCAGGATCCTGACCCCTTGACGGCGGAGCACAGCCGTCATTACCACCATGACCTTGGTGAAGACCCGCGGAGCCATGGTCAAACCAAAAGGTAATGCCCGAAATTGGTAATGGAGGTTGCCAACCGCAAACCTCAGGTACTGCTGATGCGACATTGCAATGGGAATATGCAGGTAAGCATCCTGTATATCCAGGGAGACCATATAATCCCTAGGTTCCAAGGCCAGAACAATAGAGCGAAGAGTTTCCATACGAACAACACAAAATGAAAATTGGCGCTAGAAAACTGGATAATAAATTTATCACAATTTTAATAAATTGATTTAAAAATAGTACTGTTGCAACAGATTATTAAAACACAATATGTATGTTTGAATTAGGGCATATCTTAGCACTGCAGATAATGAAAAGTTCCATAAACTTTATATATTGCAAATTTTTGCCGGTACTCAAATGAAACAGTTCATCCCCAAAATGCCTCCACAGTCCAGGAACAAATGTAGGCGAATGGAATATTACCAACTGCTGTTGGAGGTGACCTTACGTAGCTTGGTTCAAGATGCTGCTTGGTCCAATTAAATGCTCAGGTCCATTCTTGCAGGTATCTAATTCGCAGATGAAAAGGTTCCAGGCTTTTAGTCTGAGGATGAAGAGACAGAGTCCAGCTATTCCACCGACGCGTTTCGCTGTTTCACACAGCTTTTTCAAGGTGATGTACTGCAGTGACTGAATGCCCTTTTTATAGCAGTGCTAATAGCCCATACATTACAGGTGTAACAAACTAAAATCATATTAAAAATCCTAATATTATAATTATAACCAGTTTTCATGTTTAGTGACAGACACTGAGACCATATTAGATAATCTAAATCATGATTTAATATTTACAAAGCCTTTAATTTAAAGTTGGTAGTAAAAAAGCCGGTTCATGATCACATGATCGCGGGACCCGCTTCCTGTATATGGAACGCAACTCTGCTCCCATTCATTTACATCATGGTCACGTGACCGGAACCCGGCCAAACCTCCGACGAGCCCGGCGTCTTGTTGCCAAGAGACAGACCGCAAGAAGTGACCTGTTCCGGTCACATGACCAAAAGCCGGACGACACGTGAACAGTCACATGGAGTTCTAACATTTGTGAGCATTTCCATGTCACATGTTCGTCCGGGCCAATGAAAACCACATAGGATTTCACCTCGATATTTTTAACAATCAAATGACCGACAGTTTCTACAACAATTGCTCACATATTTTTCTTCATAAAATATGAATATATATATATATATATATATATATATATATGTATTTTATATTCAAACACACAGTGATACATATATTTAAATTTATACTACAGGTTGAGTATCCCTTATCCAAAATGCTTGGGACCAGAGGTATTTTGGATATCGGATTTTTCCGTATTTTGGAATAATTGCATACCATAAAGCGATATCATGGTGATGGGACCTAAATCTAAGCATAGAATGCATTTATGTTACATATACACCTTATACATACAGCCTGAAGGTCATTTTAGCCAATATTTTTTTATAACTTTGTGCATTAAACAAAGTGTGTCTACATTCACACAATTCATTTATGTTTCATATACACCTTATACACATAGCCTGAAGGTCATTTAATACATATTTTTAATAACTTTGTGTATTAAACAAAGTTTGTGTACATTGAGCCATCAAAAAACAAAGGTTTCACTATCTCACTCGGAAAAGTCCGTATTTCGGAATATTCCGTATTTCGGAATATTTGGATATGGGATACTCAACCTGTATTTCTATATATGGTAGACTATAATAGTTTATTAGTCTGGTGCCATCTTGTGGTGAAATAATATTATGGCACTCAGTTCGAATTCTAATTATTGGTTTGGTTATTACCCTTCATCCAGTATCTAATTTTTACTGACAAACAGATAATATAGATATATAAATACATACATAGATCTACACATATAAATCATAAAAGACTAAAAAAGTAAATAAATATACCATATAGGGATCAATTAAAAATTAATATATAATGTTAGAGAACAGCATTCAACTCAAGTGCTTCATTTAAACCACTTGGAAAAAGTGTATTAAGCTGGAAAGTCCAAAAAATTTCCTGTCTACATAGTCTAGTAAACCTATCAGCCCCTGTAGTGGTTTTAGGGATATATTCTAGCCCCGTGATACTCAAAGAAGATGGATCTCTATTGTGTCGAAGAGCAAAGTGCCTGGAGACACTATGTTTAGTTACCCCGTTAATAATATTTCTTCTATGCTCCATGAACCTCGTTTTCAGCATCCTAGTCGTTCTACCTACGTATTTTAAATGGCAATCACATTGCAAAAGATACACTACCCACATGGTATTACATTTAATGAAACTCTTAATCGAAATATTTTTCCCCTCCATAGGTAGGGGTATCGTAGTAGTTTTATTACACGTATGTGTACACATTGTGCATCTTGTAGCCCCACACTTATAGAAGCCTTTGATATTACTTTTTAACCATGTTTTATCTTCAACCCTTGTTTTTTCCCCAGTTCTTAATTGGCTTGGTGCCAATATAGTTTTTAAAGATTTATTTTTTCTGAAGACAAAATCAGGTTTCAGTGGTAAGATATCACACAGAACTGGATCACTCCTAAGCATATGAAAGTTACGTTTTACTACGGATCTAATATCATTAGATGTAGAGTTACATTTCAAAATAAAGGCCCACTCTTTATTCTCCGATTTCAGTTTACTTTTATCCTTCAAACCCAATAGGGATTCTCTATCAATGTCCAATACTTCTTTTAGAGCTTGATCTAACAAATGTTGGGGATAGTCTTTACATTTAAAGGTCTTTATTAGTGTTTTCGCATGTTCAGTAAAGGACTCCATAGTAGAGCAATTTCTATGTAATCGTAGTAATTGCCCTTTAGGTATATTATTTTTCCATGCCACATGATGAGCACTTCTATAATTTAAATAGGCATTACTGCCCACATCCTTCACAAAATTGGAAGTGTGGATTTGACCATTCACTATTTCGATAGTTAGATCCAAGAAGGTAAGTTTGGTAGTACTGAAATTAGACGTGAAAACTAAATTAAAAGTGTTGGTGTTGAGATAATTGATGAAATCAGTGAAGGAATTAGAATTCCCATCCCAAATAATAAACAGATCGTCTATGTACCGACCATAGAGGACCAGGCCCGCGCCACGCCCATCCCCCCAAAGGAGCTCCTCCTCCAATTCACCCACATATAGGTTAGCATAGCTTGGCGCGAACCTGGTCCCCATGGCCGTGCCCATAATCTAACGATAAAAGGTGTTAGAAAAAAGAAAATAATTGTGCGAAAGAATAAAAGAGATAGACTCTAATAGAAAATTCCTGTGTCTCTCGGTGAGGTCCCCGTCCCGATCTAGAACTTTCTTTATGGCCTGAACACCAAGTCCATGTGGAATGTTGGTGTACAGGCCCACAACATCCAGTGTAGAAAATAAATCTTGAATTAATTGCAAAAAATGCATAGTATCATGGACATGTGACCTCAACCGAGAGACACGCGGCTGCAGATGCCTATCAACATAGGCTGAAAGAAAAGAAGTAAGTGAATTAACACCCGAAATAATGGGACGTCCAGGAGGTGCAGTGAGGGACCTGTGAATTTTGGGTAAGTGATAAAAGACCGTAATAGTAGGAAAAGGAGGAAATAAAAATGTAAACTCCTCCTTGGATATAACCCCATCCTTTAATGCATCTGTAAGCAGATTATGTAGTTCGCTTAGATAGGAGGAGGTAGGGTCACCAGGTAGGATTTGATAGAATTGTTCATCATGCAATTGTCTATGGGCTTCATTTATATACTCAACTTTGTTCAATATGACTAAACCTCCACCCTTATCTGCTTCCTTACTTACTATATTAGTGTCCTCTGTCAATCTTTTTCTAGCCTGTTTTTCCCATTTGGTTAAATTATTTTTTGGCTTATTTTTTGTGAAACAGATGGACCTAAAGTCTTCAAGAATTGCTTTGTAGAAGGTTTCTACTTGGCTGCTCTTGAAGCTTATCGGGAAAAAGTCTGACTTAACTCTACATGACCTTTTGTCAATATCAAACAGTTTTCGAGTAGAATCCTGACAGCTGTCTTTTTCTAATTCCTCCAATATTTCAAGGGCTGGGTCGTCTGTGGAGTCCAATACTATATGTAATGTATCACTATCAGTGCAACTATCCTTCTTTTTTGCAAAGAACCGTTTCCTACACAGGGTTCTGACGAAACGGTTAAGGTCCACATACAGGTCAAATAAATTTGGTTCTTCTGAGGGGGAAAACTTTAAGCCCTTTGACAAAAGGGAAAGTTCTGCTTCAGTTAAATTTTTTGAAGATAGGTTAAAGATGCTGTTGACATTATTGAGGTTATTACTTTTGTTCAATTTCTTAAGTCTCTCCTTTGTAAGTCTCTCGCTTTCCTCGGTACTTGGGTTTCTGTTTCTTTTTGGGGTGAGTTCCTGATTCTTTTTGGGCCACGACCTCTCCCATATGGGATGATGGCGTCGGTCCAAAAAAGAAGAAGAGGAGGCTGAGAACCTTTCATTTGGTTCTCTGTGCCCCCCAAAGTGATGTTCTTTTGGACGTGCTCCAGCTTGATAGGACCTTCTATTTTGACTAAGATCAAAGGAGGCCCCAGATGATGTAGTTAGTATTATATCTGTATTACTGGTTCTAGATGGTTTTTCCCGCCTCCAATTAGAATCCTTGGGGTTCTTTTCATTATTATCCCTAGAGGTCCTATATCTATTTTTAAAAGACCTTACACTGCCGTTTTTATAATCGTCCATATCCCGTTTAAATTTGGTACATTTTGACTCTGTGATTGTAAGCTCATATTTTAAAACTTTCTCTGCTGTTATACGATCTCTTTCTATATACTCTTGTGCAGTTTTAAAACCCTCTAGTTTCTTTTTAATTGCATCTATTTCTATGACCAATTGGTCCACTTTTTTATTTCTATACTTGATAACCACTTCCATGAGACTGAGCGAGCATCTATCCAAGATGCTCTCCCATTCATCCTGGAATTCTGGTATATCCTGAAAGATAGAGGGTTTGAAAAGGCGTAATCCCCTGGGTATTATTTTTTTATCCACATACTTCTGTAAGTTTATACTATCCAACCAGTGCTTAGTCTCTTATTTCAAGAGATCTTCTAAAGCTAAAAAATCAGATTTCAACAGATCTTCACTTTTAGTAGTATCTGTACCTTTATTATAGTCCCATTTAGACATATACAATTGTCTCCTATTATGTCTGTCACTAAAGGAGGAAAAGCAGCTCATTGCTGCAGCCAAATAAAAACTATGTGTATACGTGAAAAGTTTCCATATGAAACTTGGAGACCCTCACAAATTTGTTCAAGGACTTGAGGTTGAGAATGGGCAGAGAGAACCCATTCGGTTTCGGGACTAGGAACAGCGGTGAATAGTACCCCTTGCCTCTCTGAGCCAGAGGCACCTGTACTACCACTCCTGTGTCCAGGAGGGACTGTACCACGGAATGAAGAGTGTTTGCCTTCACCTGATCCAAAAGGACATCTGTCAGGCAAAATCAATGAGGGGGACGATTCTTGAAGGATACGGCGTAACCTCAAGTGACGACTTCCCGTATCCAGGCATCTGAAGTGGTCTTCAACCATTCCTGGGTATACCCTAGAAGTCGACCCCCCACCCTGGGATCCCCCAGAGGGAGGCCCGCCCCGTCATGCAGCAGGCTTGGCAGTTTTGGAAGCAGGCTGACGGGCAGCCCAGGCCCGTTTAGGTTTGAACTTAGTGGGTTTGGAAGTGCAAGCCTGTTTCGGGTACGCCTGACCCTTTGCTTTCCCTGAAGGACGAACGGAGCGAAAGAAAGTACTCTTAGCCTTTGGTACCGAAGGAGCAGTACTAGGTAGACAAGCTGTTTTAGGAGAAGCTACGTCAGCCACTATCTTGTTGAGGTCTTCTCCGAAAAGAATGTCTCCCTTAAAAGGGAGCACCTCCAGGGTTTTCTTAGAGTCCAGATCCACAGACCAGGACCGCAACCAGAGAATCTGGCGAGCCAAAATGGACGTAGTAGAAGCCGTGGCCGCCAGAATAACGGCATCAGAAGCCGCCTCCTTAATGTAATGAGAAGCTGTGACAATATATGACAGACATTGTCTAGCATGATCAGAAACATTGGAAGGCAACTCAGCTTCCAATTCCTGAGCCCATGCTTCAATAGCCTCTGCTGCCCAAGTCGCTGCAATGGTGGGCCGATGCGCAGCACCAGCTAGGGTGCAAATCGCCTTTAAACAACCCTCCACACGCTTATCCGTCGGTTCTTTCAGAGACGTGACGGTCATTACAGGCAGAGATGAGGATACCACCAACCGCGCCACCTGCGAATCCACTGACAGGGGGGGGTCTCCCAATTTTTACTTAGCTCCGCCGCGAGGGGATAGCGAGCCAGCATCTTTTTGTGAGGCGTGAATTTCTTTCCTGGATTTTCCCAGGACTCCTGACGTATGTCAACTAAATGGTCAGAGTGAGGTAAAACTTGTTTAACCACTTTCTGACATTTAAATCTGTCCGGTTTCTTAGGGGTAGCATCAGGCTCTGGGTCATCAGTAATTTGAAGGATTAACCTGATAGCCTCCAACAAGTCAGGAACATCCACCTGTGAGACAGATTCCCGATCAGAAGCATCAGAATCAGTGTCTGTGGGGTCAGTATTAAGAATGCCAAATTGATTTCTCACAAATATTTAAAATGCCCGCTCTAATATATATTGCAGACGCCAGGCACATCTTATTACCATATACGATAAAAGTGCGCTGTACACCGCAAAACACTGTATCCCATAAGAGAAAACAATATACCCACACATTATCTGAGTTCCAAAGCTCATTGATGTATATATTTGTTATTAAAAAGGATATGGATTCAATATATATTACAAAGTACAGTATACCTATAGTTACAACTCATACAGTAAGCAGTTAATACATAAAGTTACATACATCCAGTTACATCCAGTTACAGGCCAGCGATACAATACCATTATCCTTAAGTTAAATAGATTTGTCTTTCCATATCACTCTCTCTCTGTAAATAAATACAGGAACTGATCTGCTAGCAAGTCCATCATCGTCTGAGACCAAAAAGCAAGTCACTTGTTGTGTGGTCAGCAGAGTATTATCTAGTTTCTGGGGGAGGGGACTCTCTCTCTTATTCATGATTGAGTCACTAGTTTCTTTGTATGTGCTGAACATGCTCAGCCCTTGGGGACGTCCAAAGGGGCTGGCCTGAGCTTCCTGTCCTCTGTTCTAACAAAAAGTGATTTTAGCTTTTATACATTTAATCATAACTATTCGCTGCAATGTCCCACAACTTCATAACAAGTATCAAATTAATCTACACATTAAGCTGGTTGTTTTAATAGTAAACATGACCGGTGTATCTGGTTTCGTTCAAATAATACACATTCATGACATTACTTCAATATATATAATTCTAAATCATCATGAGGTCTGGCGCTTGATATTATTATAATTATGTACTGTATGAAATAAGTGTCGAATCCATCTCTGTGGCATGTCCGTGTAAATGCGTGTGTTACCATATATTGCTGTGCTCGCTGCGCATATTTGCAAGTATAGCGACTTAAATGTGTGTAGTTTGTATGTTCTCTCTATGTAATATTTTTGACTTTAACAGTCCACCCTTTGGCAGTAAACAATAACTGCCATCAATTATTAACCTAAGAAAAAAAATATTTCATACCATAATCGGGGACCTAGACATAAGTATGTATTCATTTCGTAAATCAGACACTTGACTATATTTGGGGAAGAAAGGGAGGAGGACGAGACATCCTCTATATGCACTCGGCGGTCACGGGACCACTGGTTGGGTGTGGGACAACATTCAACCTATAGAGTATGCTGGGACAGTGTTTTTGGCCTATAATGTCTGATTTGCGACGAACATTTCACACATACATGTACCTACGTCTTTGTACACTGATGTTTGGGTTCGATTGAGGTTCTGCTGGGTAGATGAAAAAGACACAAACAAATCGTGACAGTGACATATAAAATTTTCATGATCTACATATGCCTATCATTTTCTGAACATTGTTTCCATTTCTGGAACGTATGCTAGGTCTGTTTCAGTGGCGTAACTACTGCCCCCGCAGTCCTCGCGGTGGCTTGGGGGCGAGGGGCAGCGGGGGCGCCACTGAGTTAGTGCAGACTGACATGCGGGCGAGCGTCCGCATGTCAGTCTGCGGTCTCGTTCTCTCCCCTGCTGTTAGGAGGGACACGGAGGGCACAGCGCACGCCTCCCTGTGTCCCTCCTGGGTCTCCGGCGGCCGCGGGTCTCATAAAGGAAGTGCCATTCGTGAGCACTTCCTTTATTACAGTGACCCGAGGCCGCCGGAGACCCAGGAGGGACACAGGAGAGGCGCGCACTGTGCCCTCCGTGTCCCTCCTAACAGCAGGGGAGCGGCGGCGGCGGCGGAGGAAGCGGGGGGGACGACGCACTGAGGGGGCATATCTGGCACTGGGGGCAAATTTGGCAGGGGGGGGTGTTAATATCTGGCACTGGGGACATATATGGCACTGGGGGGAATATCTGGCACTGGGGACATATGTGGCAGGGGGGGGGAATATCTGGCACTGGGGCATATGTGGCAGGGGGGGGGAATATCTGGCACTGGGGCATATGTGGCACTGGGGGGGCATATCTGGCACAGGGGGCATATATGGCACTGGGGGGAATATCTGGCACTGGGGGAAAATTTGGCAGGGAGGGGGGGTTAATATCTGGCACTGGGGGGAATATCTGGCACTGGGGACATATGTGGCAGGGGGGGGGAATATCTGGCACTGGGGCATATGTGGCACTGGGGGGGAATATCTGGCACTGGGGGCATATATGGCACTGGGGGGGGATATGTGGCACTGGGGGGGGAATATCTGGCACTGGGGGCATATGTGGCACTGGGGGGGAATATCTGGCACTGGGGCATATGTGGCACTGGGGGCATATATAGCACTGGGGGGGGAATATCTGGCACTGGGGGCATATGTGGCACTGTGGGGGAATATCTGGCACTGGGGGCATATGTGGCACTGGGGGGGTATATGTGTACCTGGCACATGGGGGGGGGGCTATATTTGGCACTGGGGGCATGTGAGTACCTGGCACCGTGGGGGAATATCTGGCACTGGGGACATATGTGGCACTGGGAGCACAGCCCTAGCAACAAGGACTACCTCCTGGCAACGAGCATGACACCCAGTGCATGAAACCCCTGGCAACGAGCATGACACCCAGTGCATGAAACCCCTGGCAACGAGCATGACACCCAGTGCATGAAACCCCTGGCAACGAGCATGACACCCTGAGCATGAAAACCCCTGGCACCGTGCATGGAACCAAGAGCATGAAACCCCTGGCAACGAGCATGACACCCAGCGCATGAAACCCCTGACAACGAGCTGGTAATTGAAAAGTAATTAGAAGCCTTACTGTAGGACTTAATGTGTAATGGGCATTACGGTGTGTGGCATAATGTATCACGGACATTGCGGTGTGTGTCATAATGTGTCACAGGCATTACGGTGTATGGTATACTATATCGCGGGCATTGTGATATGTGGTATAATGTCTCAGGGTCATTGCAGTGTGTGGCATAATGTATCACGGACATTGCGGTGTGTGTCATAATGTGTCAGGCATTACGGTGTGTGGTATACTATATCACGGGCATTGTGGTATGTGGTATAATGTCTCAGGGTCATTGCAGTGTGGCATAATATATAACGGGCATTGCGGTGTGTGGCATAGGGTATAACGGACATTGCGATATGTGTCACAGGCATTACGGTGTATGGTATACTATATCATGGGCATTGTGGTATAATGTCTCAAGGTCATTGCAGTGTGTGGCATAATGTGTCACAGGCATTGTATGTGCTATAATGTATCGGGCATTGCAGTGTGTGGTATAATGTATCACGGACATTGCAGTGTGTGTCATAATGTGTCACAGACATTGTATGTGCTATAATGTATCAGGGGCAGTGCAGTGTGTAGCATAATGTATAACGGGCATTGCGATTCCTGTCATAATGTGTCACAGGCATTATAGTGTGTGGCATAATGTGTCGGGGGCATTATGGTGTGTGCATATTGTGTCATGTGCATTATTGTGTGCGGCATAATGTCTAAGGGCCATTGCAGTATGTGGAATAATGTATACTGGGCATTACTATAAGAAGGAAAAATGACAAATAATGTAAGGGGCATGAATCAGGATTATTTTTCTTTCCTGTGGTGGCTAACGTCTGGGCGTGCAGGTTGCAAAACTGGGGTATAAGGTAGTCTTTTCCTGCAATGCCACGCCCATTCCAACGAAGCCACGCCCATTCCAATGAAGCCACGCCCCCTTTTTGCAGCGAGACTTCGGCGCGCGCATATTTACCCCTTTATTGCTCCCAATTATGGGGGATGGGGGGGGGGACGCCGAAGAATTTTTTGGCTTGGGGGAGATAAATTTCTAGTTACGCCACTGGTCTGTTTAATCATTGAACAAGGGTTATAAGTGTCCTTTCTAAATAACATAAACCTTCGGAGTTCGGGGAGAGCCACTCATAAACCTTTCTTCCACATATATAGTGAGCTCTTTATCTGCAGTGTGTGAATAGCCATTGTCTGACTGTTCCTGATTACCTCTGAACTCCATAACTACTAGGCCTTTGATTTATTTCTATACTTGATAACCACTTCCATGAGACTGAGCGAGCATCTATCCAAGATGCTCTCCCATTCATCCTGGAATTCTGGTATATCCTGAAAGATAGAAGGTTTGAAAAGGCGTAATCCCCTGGGTATTATTTTTTTATCCACATACTTCTGTAAGTTTATACTATCCAACCAGTGCTTAGTCTCTTATTTCAAGAGATCTTCTAAAGCTAAAAAATCAGATTTCAACAGATCTTCACTTTTAGTAGTATCTGTACCTTTATTATAGTCCCATTTAGACATATACAATTGTCTCCTATTATGTCTGTCACTAAAGGAGGAAAAGCAGCTCATTGCTGCAGCCAAATAAAAACTATGTGTATACGTGAAAAGTTTCCATACGAAACTTGGAGACCCTCACAAATTTGTTCAAGGACTTGAGGTTGAGAATGGGCAGAGAGAACACATTCGGTTTCGGGACTAGGAACAGCGGTGAATAGTACCCCTTGCCTCTCTGAGCCAGAGGCACCTGTACTACCACTCCTGTGTCCAGGAGGGACTGTACCACGGAATGAAGAGTGTTTGTCTTCACCTGATCCAAAAGGACATCTGTCAGGCAAAATCGATGAGGGGGACGATTCTTGAAGGATACGGCGTAACCTCAAGTGACGACTTCCCGTACCCAGGCATCTGAAGTGGTCTTCAACCATTCCTGGGTATACCCTAGAAGTCGGCCCCCCACCCTGGGATCCCCCAGAGGGAGGCCCGCCCCGTCATGCAGCAGGCTTGGCAGTTTTGGAAGTAGGCTGACGGGCAGCCCAGGCCCATTTAGGTTTGAACTTAGTGGGTTTGGAAGTGCTAGCCTTTTTCGGGTACGCCTGACCCTTTGCTTTCCCTGAAGGATGAACGGAGCGAAAGAAAGTACTCTTAGCCTTTGGTACCGAAGGAGCAGTACTAGGTAGACAAGCTGTTTTAGGAGAAGCTACGTCAGCCACTATCTTGTTGAGGTCTTCTCCGAAAAGAATGTCTCCCTTAAAAGGGAGCACCTCCAGGGTTTTCTTAGAGTCCAGATCCACAGACCAGGACCGCAACCAGAGAATCTGGCGAGCCAAAATGGACATAGTAGAAGCCGTGGCCGCCAGAATATCGGCATCAGAAGCCGCCTCCTTAATGTAACGAGAAGCTGTGACAATATATGACAGACATTGTCTAGCATGATCAGAAACATTGGAAGGCAACTCAGCTTCCAATTCCTGAGCCCATGCTTCAATAGCCTCTGCTGCCCAAGTCGCTGCAATGGTGGGCCGATGCGCAGCACCAGCTAGGGTGCAAATCGCCTTTAAACAACCCTCCACACGCTTATCCGTCGGTTCTTTCAGAGACGTGACGGTCATTACAGGCAGAGCTGAGGATACCACCAACCGCGCCACCTGCGAATCCACTGACAGGGGGGGTCTCCCAATTTTTACTTAGCTCCGCCGCGAGGGGATAGCAAGCCAGCATCTTCTTGTGAGGCGTGAATTTCTTTCCTGGATTTTCCCAGGACTCCTGACGTATGTCAACTAAATGGTCAGAGTGAGGTAAAACTTGTTTAACCACTTTCTGACATTTAAATCTGTCCGGTTTCTTAGGGGTAGCATCAGGCTCTGGGTCATCAGTAATTTGAAGGATTAACCTGATAGCCTCCAACAAGTCAGGAACATCCACCTGTGAGACAGATTCCCGATCAGAAGCATCAGAATCAGTGTCTGTGGGGTCAGTATATATATTATATATATATATATTGCAGACGCCAGGCACCTCTTATTACCATATACGATAAAAGTGCGCTGTACATCGCAAAACACTGTATCCCATAAGAGAAAACAATACACCCACACATTATCTGAGTTCCAAAGCTCATTGATGTATATATTTGTTATTAAAAAGGATATGGATTCAATATATATTACAAAGTACAGTATACCTATAGTTACAACTCATACAGTAAGCAGTTAATACATAAAGTTACATACATCCAGTTACATGCCAGCAATTCACTACCATTATCCTTAAGTTATATAGATTTGTCTTTCCATATCACTCTCTCTCTCTGTAAATAAATACAGGAACTGATCTGCTAGCAAGTCCATCATCGTCTGAGACCAAAAAGCAAGTCACTTGTTGTGTGGTCAGCAGAGTATTATCTAGTTTCTGGGGGAGGGGACTCTCTCTCTTATTCATGATTGAGTCACTAGTTTCTTTGTATGTGCTGAACATGCTCAGCCCTTGGGGACGTCCAATGGGGCTGGCCTGAGCTTCCTGTCCTCTGTTCTAACAAAAAGTGATTTTAGCTTTTATACATTTAATCATAACTATTCGCTGCAATGTCCCACAACTTCATAACAAGTATCAAATTAATCTACACATTAAGCTGGTTGTTTTAATAGTAAACATGACCGGTGTATCTGGTTTCGTTCAAATAATACACATTCATGACATTACTTCAATATATATAATTCTAAATCATCATGAGGTCTGGCGCTTGATATTATTATAATTATGTACTGTATGAAATAAGTGTCGCATCCATCTCTGTGGCATGTCCGTGTAAATGCGTGTGTTGCCATATATTGCTGTGCTCGCTGCACGTATTTGCAAGTATAGCGACTTAAATGTGTGTAGTTTGTATGTTCTCTCTATGTAATATTTTTGACTTTGACAGTCCACCCTTTGGCAGTAAACAATAACTGCCATCAATTATTAACCTAAGAAAAAAATATTTCATACCATAATCGGTAACCTAGACAGAAGTATGTATTCATTTCGTAAATCAGACACTTGACTATATTTGGGGAAGACAGGGAGGAGGACGAAACATCCTCTATATGCACTCGGCGGTCACGGGACCACTGGTTGGGTGTGGGACAACATTCAACCTATAGAGTATGCTGGGACAGTTCTTTTGGCCTATAATGTCTGATTTGCGATGAACATTTCACACATACATGTACCTACGTCTTTGTACACTGATGTTTGGGTTCGATTGAGGATCTGCTGGGTAGATGAAAAAGACACAAACAAATCGTGACAGTGACATATAAAATTTTCATGATCTACATATTCCTATCATTTTCTGAACATTGTTTCCATTTCTGGAACGTATGCTAGGTCTGTTTAATCATTGAACAAGGGTTATAAGTAGTGTCCTTCCTAAATAACATAAACCTTCGGAGTTCGGGTAGAGCCACTCATAACCCTTTCTTCCACATATATAGTGAGCTCTTTATCTGCAGTGTGTGAATAGCCATTGTCTGACTGTTCCTGATTACCTCTGAACTCCATAACTACTAGGCCTTTGATTTTTTTCTCTGATTTTAACAAACTAATCGGCTAATCCTGGAATCCTATAAGGGGATCACTCCTTCCTACAGAACCAGTTCCAGTCCCACACTTGACTCCTCATAAAAAAACCTTGCAAAAATAGAATATCCTGAAAGAAAATGTTTGTCAGCGGGAAAGAGAGAAAAGAGAAATAGAACAAAACAACTCTTGTTCATAACAAATCAATTACAATGACTGGTCTTTCTGCAGTCCTTTAGTACGCTCAGGTAGTGTTCAACAGTGCCGCCTCTCAGTCTTCACGGAACAGAGTCTCTGGTGATACTTTTGCGATCTCTTTGCCTTGCTCTTTGAATACACAGTTCACTTGGAACACACAGTTCACTTTGCTCTCCACCTTGCTCTTTGAACACACAGTTCACTACGAACACACAGTTCACAAACTCGATGAATGTGAGCAATAAACTACTTTGTCACGAGTTCTCTTCCGGGTCAGCGACCTTCTTGCAGTGGGACGAGTGGACCCAAATCTCTCTTTCGGCGACCTTTAATGCTGTCAACAAATCTTGGTATGGTCCTTCACACCTGTCTATTAGGCAACCTGAGCGTAAGGACAATCACACAGTCTCTTGGTTCATAATCAAGACAGTTAGCATTTGGCATACCAGCAATCAACAGTTTCAAGTTCTTTTGTCAAGTTCTCAAATGCTGGCTCATCTCAACAAGGTACTGTACTGTCACCTCATTGGTGTATTTCTGATCATTGTGCGGATCAATCATGACATGAGGTTGTCTTCCAAAAACAACCCAAAAAGACACAAATACCAAAACCAAAACAAAAACAAATTTCGAAGAGGGTGATTCGTCGAGTGAAGATCTGGGAGTGGTTCCGAAGCTACATAATACTAGTGGCAGTATCTATGATCACAATAGTACAATTTCAGGCTTTGCTCCTACTTCTAGGGGTACCATTATCTACACACAAATTTCTGCTCAATTTTTCTTTGCGGTAAACACAGCAGCATCCGTGGCGGCAGGAAATGCCTCTACCCAGTTTGAAAAAACATCAGTGCACACCAATACATAACAATAATTCCTAAGGGGTGTTAACTGTACGAAGTCGATTTGTATTTCCTGAAAAGATCCGTCTGCAGGAGGGATATGGGATGGCTCTGTTGGTATTGCTTTACCAATATTCTTCCTCAAGCAAGTAAGACAGGTCATTGCTCTCTTACCTGCATGAGAATAGAATCCTGGCGCACACCAGTAGGCTCTCATCAGCCTGCACCTACCCTCTTTGCCTAGATGAGTCAGAC
The DNA here is from genome assembly GCF_028390025.1 of Pseudophryne corroboree. Classification (NCBI taxonomy): domain Eukaryota; kingdom Metazoa; phylum Chordata; class Amphibia; order Anura; family Myobatrachidae; genus Pseudophryne; species Pseudophryne corroboree. The sequence goes on along the minus strand of NC_086451.1, from coordinate 458,549,702 downwards.
CGTGTGCCACCTCAGCTAGACTTGGAAGGTATGCTCTGGGGGCTACTGGCTTACCGTGTCCACCTGCCCACAGTCCTGAGGACTCCTGGCCATACCCCTTTGTCCTCCAGACTGCCTCTTCCTGCAGGGAACACAAATTTTTGTATCTTAATTTAACTATCGTGTGTTTGCAGTGTAGAGTACCATGAGCATAACTCAAAAAAAAAAAAAAAGAGAAAAATAAACTATGTCTATGTGTTTAATAATGGGGCTTGTGTTTTCTGTCTAGGGGATCTATATTGACTATGTGTCCTACTACTCCTACAATCTCTGGCAAAATGCCCTTCCTTCCTACAAGTGTAACATATTATTGACCATTTGGGATCTGGGGTTTGGACTGATGGGTCTTTCCTGTATGTGCAGTACACTTACCGTCCTCAACCTCTCCACCTGTTGTTCTCTGCGCCTAACACTAGTCTTGTGATGTTCAATAGCACACTGTCTAAGATTAGCTACTGTGACCTTTCCAATTTTGCAAAGAAGTCTGCACCCTGACACTCAATGCCTTATTGAGCCCGTCCATTTGCACAGAGACAGCCATCTCCCATTTGCCGAATTAGTGTTTACCAGTGGTCTTATCCAGATGGAGAGTTTTCTATTTCTGCAAGAGACAAAAACAAAAAAATTTTTAACAAGCTTCTAGGTCATGCGAAGTATTCATTCAATCCTTCTCATCCCGTATTAAGGGTCTGTACATGGTCCATCAAACATTTCCGAGCTCATCTTTACTAGGGGCATTACTAGGAACAAATACTTCCTATATGGTAACTGAAAGAAATACCCTGGGGTTACCTTGCCTCTGTCCGCTTTCCTGCTGGCAAATACTAATGTGCGGACAGGTTTTTTCTCCATTTCTGACGTTACTTTCTTGATTTTTTTGTTTAATTTTTTTGGATTTTACTATATATGTACACGAATGATACCATACTTACCTGTTCCACTGGTCTCAGCCACTTCCCCCACAGGCTACTGCTCTTCTTTTACCAGTTGGATACTCCTCTGGGTGCATGAGAAATGGTTGAAAACGATCAGGTCACCTTCTCCTCCTAAATAAAACTTCAACATTCATTAGTACATATATAGGTTACAGTCATATTTTTCATATTTTTATTATTTTCTATCTATAGTTTGTATGCTGGCCGTAACTGCTTCCACATCTACATAAGGCGGTGTACTTGCATTCTCTTTCTTTTTTCTCTTCCTACTTATTTATTGTTGCTACAAGTTCAAACAGTTCTTATATTTCCATTCTTGTCTTATATAACTTTGGTTAAACATACCACCTGCAATACCTTAGGATCAAACTCACCAACCCCTCTTGCTGTCACAGGTTTAAACAATTTGTATATCTGACCCTTTGTTTTCGGTATTTTATCAGACATATTCTTATCCTTAGGTTCTGCAATACCTCTGGTTCAAAGCTGCCCACCCTAGGGAATGGTTCCCTATCATTGTTAGTCATACATAGCCACTCATTGCATAAAACTTCTGTGTGTGAACCGTCTTTTTCACACATGATAAACCTTGCTGAGCCTTTTGGCCACAATTCTGCCTGAACCCTGTCTAAACGTCTCTTACTTGAGCAACTGGCTCCCATATTTGTGGGTCTCTTCTAATAACTTAAAAAATTCCCACAAACACCAAAATACTCAATATAAGTAGACGGTGGAAGTATACCCGAGCGCCTTCCACTCGCTCTCGCCCACGCTGGCCAGTACAACGATACACTGTTGGTAGCGGATCGCAATGTACCCAACTTAGGGCTTCTATCAGACCTTACACCGTAATTTCTTTCGGTGGAAGTTCTGTTTGGAATATTTTCCTGAGAGAGGCAGTGAAAATTTCCTTTTCGGTATCTTTCAACTGGAATTGTTTGTAGGGTGAAAAACAGAGAAATTAGATAACTATCCTCACCCTTTCCAGTGAAGCCCACCAGAGAGATTTCCCGTCTGCGTATGCTCTTCCACAGCGCATATGACACAATAATATCACGTTGCGCTGTGCAGAACAAACGGACATGTGATGCAATAGCACAGCCTATAGATACTAGTTATCTATATGCCCTACGATTGCTGTAGACCACCTAGCTTAGACCACCTAGACCACTAAGAGTTGTATGGGATACCACTCAGTCCACCAAGACCACCTAGTTAATAATGCAGGGTTGAGAACCCTACGCCACCGGGCCTCTACTAACCCAGTGTGTCCACCTAGACCACCTAGCTTAGACCACCTAGACCACTTCAGCTCTTGGGTTCAGTATCCACTCACTCCTGCATTCGCTCACTCAAATACACGTTATTTTTCTGTACAGAAAATTAGGATTCATTCAAGTTGGCAGCTTTACCCCCAGAGGCAATTTAAAAAAAATTATTTATACTAAATTATGTTTTTATACTAAATTTCTTTAGAAACCGGGTGGTTTGGTGCTATTGTAGCGTGGCTACTGTCCCACCTTTAAACTAAACAAACTATTGTGTAATTTGTACTTAGCGACCATTTTTCTTACGCAATTTGCATAAACACGCGACCGTGCTTACGCCGCGTGTGCAGTTCCGTACTTTGTCCGAGACACGTGTACAAAACCGTACGTCCGCAATATCACAAATCACACAATTCTATAAATGTGAGCAATATTAACTATAATCGCTCACTTAACACAACACACAGTTTCTTTCTGTATAAACCCTCTTACTACTGGGCCAGAAATGCGTTTTGTGATTTTACACTTACTTCCTTAAATACTTATTTTATTGTTAACTATATAGCAAGAAATATCTCCGGTTTCACATAGATTTAAATTAATCTAGCAATGATCAATAATTTAAATGATATGATTCAGATTGGATAGCCATCTTGCAGAACATACATTGATATAAACACACACATAATTATAATAATATTATATATAATATACCATTCACTGGTCTCCTGTGAGACACCTTACCCTTTCAGTGCTTCTAATTTGCATATCAATGCTGTGTGCTTTTGTCTGCCTGTAAAAGTGGTTTTCACTGCTAAGAAAAAGCAGTTACACAGGTTAATTTGCATTTCAATGGCTATCTTATAGCAAGCAGAGTTAACTGAATCCTAGAGGTAAAAGGAAAAAAAAAACTTTGTTTTTATCTGTGTGTAGTTCTTACATCAAGTATTCATCTCACTATTAACTTTCACTAGGCCCCATTGAAACTATTTGTAATTGACTATGGCATGGGTTAAATAAATGCATTGGTAACTCATAAATCGTGTTTCATGTGACCAAGGAAAGCTGATTATTCTGAGCAGTGAAAATCAGCTATTTAGAAAAATGACCTTCCCAAAATGGCCGCTGCTCCTCCCCCTTCCACATCCATGAGGGTTACACAAAATGGTGGACAGGCCATGTAGTTAGTCCAAAATGGAGGACAGACCATGCTGCTTCCTTTGTCACAAAGAAATCACACACCATGCAAGCACCTGAAGTTATTTTAGGCCTGAGTTAAAAATAAAAACTATATCAAAGCTATGCAGCAACTTTTAAATATACTTTTAAACCTACTTAAACAGATAAACAATCCAATCTGAATCAAACACAATATGACTTATTTGAACCTTGTTTTGCAACAATAAAAATACATTTTAGCATCTTAAATATTATGAGAAATGCCTTGTCCCTTGAATTTCATATCAGCGTCTTACTAATACCACAACAATACATTAACGTGGATGTTTTTTCATCAGCTTCTCAATGCGTCCATTGGAGCCGGTCAATTACAGCCGCGTTTGTAATGTACAGTGCATCATTAAGAACGTGATATCCCGGACGAGCACCCATCTAAGAATGCCAAATTAGTTTCTCACAAATATTTAAAATGCCTGCTCTAATATATATTGCAGACGCCAGGCACATCTTATTGCCATATACGATAAAAGTGCGCTGTACACCGCAAAACACTGTATCCCATAAGAGAAAACAATACACCCACACATTATCTGAGTTCCAAAGCTCATTGATGTATATATTTGTTATTAAAAAGGATATGGATTCCATATATATTACAAAGTACAGTATACCTATAGTTACAACTCATACAGTAAGCAGTTAATACATAAAGTTACATACATCCAGTTACAGGCCAGCGATACAATACCATTATCCTTAAGTTATATAGATTTGTCTTTCCATATCACTCTCTCTCTCTCTGTAAATAAATACAGGAACTGATCTGCTAGCAAGTCCATCATCGTCTGAGACCAAAAATCAAGTCACTTGTTGTGTGGTCAGCAGAGTATTATCTAGTTTCTGGGGGAGGGGACTCTCTTATTCATGATTGAGTCACTAGTTTCTTTGTATGTGCTGAACATGCTCAGCCCTTGGGGACGTCCAAAGGGGCTGGCCTGAGCTTCCTGTCCTCTGTTCTAACAAAAAGTGATTTTAGCTTTTATACATTTAATCATAACTATTCGCTGCAATGTCCCACAACTTCATAACAAGTATCAAATTAATCTACACATTAAGCTGGTTGTTTTAATAGTAAACATGACCGGTGTATCTGGTTTTGTTCAAATAATACACATTCATGACATTACTTCAATATATATAATTCTAAATCATCATGAGGTCTGGCGCTTGATATTATTATAATTATGTACTGTATGAAATAAGTGTCGAATCCATCTCTGTGGCATGTCCGTGTAAATGCATGTGTTAGTTAGTTAGTTAGTTTAGTTTAGTTTATTATCATTAGATATTCACATGTGAACAAACAATGAGATTTCCGAATGGAAAAAAAAAACAGATATCACAAGAATACAAATGCCAATAAAACACCATAAAATACTTTAAAACCCATAAGAACACAAGTGGACACGTAAGCAGGTACAACTCCTATCTATAATCTAGTAGAGTGGTATACGGACACTACACATAAAGAGCCCTAACATAAGTGTACCATTAAGGAAGGTACACACAGAAAGGGTAGTCTGCAAGACATACCTGAAGAGGGTCCACCAATTGTACATTGTACTTTGTGTATCAAATAAAATCACAAATCCATATCCAAGGTATATGGTTCATGCTTCATGCACATCAATATACCCACAGATATATTGCGATCATCTTTATAGCACATACTGATCCCCTGCCTCTTTCCCATCACCCCTCCCCCACCCGATCCCCGCAGAGCGCGCTAACCTACCATTTCCAAACAACTCCTATCTACCCTCAGAACCGTTTAACATACTAATTGCTTTAGGAAAAAAGCTACATTTCAGTCTACTAGTCTTACACAACAAAGACCTATAACGTAACTTAGAAGGAAGCAGGGTAAATACCCTGTAATTAGGATGAGTTTCATCGCTCAGTATACTCCTGGCCTTATTAAGGAGCCTCTTTTCATAAATGGTCTGGATATTTGGCAATGGTAAACCGACTATTCTTTCGGCAGTTTTAACAATTCTGTCGAGCGATTTACGCTCTGCTACATTACAATTTCCATACCAAACGGGAATACCGTAAGTAAGCACACTCTCAATAGTACAAGAGTAAAAGTTGACTAAAATTGGCTCAGATATTCCTGCAGAACGCAGTTTCCTTAAAAAATATAACCGTTGTTGAGCTTTCTTTATGGCATTGTCAATATGGCAGTACCATGACAAATCATTCGATATGATCATACCCAAAAATTTAAAGGATATCACTGTCTCGACCTCGTGCTTGTCCAGAACCAAAGGACTGTAAGTGTACCGATGGGTTGTCCTAAAATCCAAGATCATCTCTTTTGTCTTTTTAACGTTAAGAATTAGATGATTATCCTGGCTCCATTTCTCTAGCCTACTTACTTCAAATATAAATTCTGAGTCATCGTTCCCACTAATAAGCCCTATGATGGCATGGTGTTACCATATATTGCTGTGCTCGCTGCGCGTATTTGCAAGTATAGCGACTTAAATGTGTGTAGTTTGTATGTTCTCTCTATGTAATTTTTTTTGACTTTGACAGTATATACGCCATCCTCATCGGATGAGGTGTCTGGGACATTGGTGGATTGTGAGGAAGTAATGGCCCGCTTAGAGGACCCCTTGGTCTTAGGCAGACAAGGGTGAGATTTCTGTTTAGTCAGTGATTGGTTCAATTGCTGTAACTGAGTGGACAGTTGATCTGCCCATGGCGGATTAACCGCAGGGACCGTAAGCAGTTGTACCAGCACAGGAGGTCCCATAGGGGGCGTAAGTCTAGTTACCAGCATATTCATTAACGTTTGAGAAAGTAGCCCAAGGTGGATCTTTTTGAACCCACGTCGCTACTGTCCCACTGGGGGGTAAGGAACCCCCAGAATCTGAACCCTCTGCTGCCATATTTTCCTCAAACGTGTCTGCAGCGTCACCACCACGCACTGTGGTATCAGCTCCAGCTCCGTCGCCCCTTGTAGCTGACATATCTGAAAGCTCAATTCAAGGCAACACAGTAAAATATCAGCAGCCCAAAACCTGACAAGAACCCCCCCCCCCCCCCCCCCCCCCCGTGTAGTGTATTAGCACAAACAGAGAGTTCCAGAGGTATATGGTGACTAAAAATCACAGAGAAAAATACACAATAAGTATATCTTGTGAAACACCTATATTAAATATAACCCTGATGCCCCTTCAGGACACAGAATATAGGGATAGCAATCTGAGTGAGATACACGAAATGGAGGTCACACAGCAGCTATATGCACACACAGTCACACAGTCACATTGTACAATGCAGAAATTATAACATGCTATAAAACTGCACTGGACTAGCAATACAGAGTAATACTAAGTATAGCTATACACTCAATAGATATATCAATGTACAGTAAAGATTGGATGTATATCACAGGGTACTTGTACTACATAACCCTGACTAAATGCACTTTTTCTTAACTAACACTGTCAGCACACATGTAGAATACTTAAGTGTCCTGTAAAAAGCACAGCGCTGACATGCAGGCGGCTTTACAGAGGAGGATTTGCCCAAACAGTCCCAGGATCAGCTCAGCTTGTCCCAATGGCGCCCAAACGCTGACAGGGAGTGAGGGAGAGACAGATATGCAGCTCCAGGGCAGGAACATTTACTCTAACTGGCGCCCTGGGGCTGGGGGAGGGTCTACAGGTCAAAGCCTTATCCCCTAGCTGGACTTCACCATCTGGTACTGCAGGCTTTATAGTAAACGGTTTTTAGTAAAACTGACCTGTGCCCTTGCCCTGGTGGTCTAGTGGGGTCCCTGTACTACCACAGGGTACACGCCAGCGCGCGTGGCCCACCTCCCACTAGCCACGCCAGATCACAACTTCCCGTCAGGGGGACCCACTTACCTCCTTCCTGAGTGCTGCCACGAGATCCCGGAGAGCTGCGGTGGGGTGTGTGACTGACAGATGAGAACCGGAGCCTCCGCTGTAAGTACCCGGCAACCAGGGCGCGGGAGTATACAGTGCCACTGGGGGAAGTGATGGAGCTGCAGCAGGAGATGTCTGACTGACATCTAACACTCACAGTGTCTCTGCTGCAGCCCTTGAAGTCTTCATTTTTCACTTAAAAAAAGCTCTTATGAACTTCCGGTTCCGGCGGCCGCATGAGCAGCAGCTGAATTCAGAGCTCCGCTGCCACCCGCTAATTAGAGCCCTCGTAACGGCTCTTGAGCCTCCCGCAGCCGGTCCGCTGGTCCCCCACACACCCGGAACGGCTGTATGGAACGATATTTCCGACCTCTGATGTCGCGCAGCAAGGCCCGCAAGGACAAGGAGCAGAACCGCACAGCATCTAAAATGGCGGCGGCGGCGGCGGCCAGGTCGGGAGGTGAGTCGTCTCCTACCTTGCAGTCCCAGCATCCACTCCTGGCTCCCCCAAGCTCTCCACCACAGGCTGCCTGGAGCAAGACTCCCTCTCCCCCTCCCTCTCAAGATCCTTCAGAGAGTGTCAGTCCCCCGCACACAATGGCGGGAATACAGGCCCCAGCGGCCGCAGTCACATACTCTGACATTGTACAAGCAATTAAAGAGACTGTCGGCCCCCTGCTGAAAGAGCAAACAGCAGACATTAACAAGCAGTTGGCTCAATTCTCTCAAAGACTCTCAGTAACTGAGCATCGATTAGGGGAATGCTTTGCAGATATAGCCAATCTGAAAAAAGCAGTTAGTCTGAATACGAAAGCTTGCTACAACCTTCATAATAAAACAGATGAACTGGAGAACAGGGCCTGAAGGCAGAATCTAAGAATTATAGGCCTGCCGGAGACAGTGAAAGGGTCCGATCTACTGCTGTTTGTGCGGGACACTTTACCGGCACTCTTACAAGTTAAATCTGAATGTTCAGACATAGTTATTGAGAGGGCTCACCGCCTTGGCCCGTATCGACCACAAGATGGCGGTAGACCCCGAGCTGTGATTTTTAAAGTACTGAACTTTTTACACAAAGAAATCTTATGGCATGCATCCCGCAAACATCGCAAATTATCCTGGGAAGGCCATTCCTTACTAATTTTTCAGGACTATTCTGCAGAACTCACTAAAGCCAGGAAAGAGTTTTCTCCTTTATGCTCTAAACTGATTCAGATCAATCAGAAATTTGCACTGTTATACCCGGCGCGGCTGCGCATCTACAAAGATGATTCCTTTAAAGACTTTCTGTCTGTACGCGACGCTGAAGCCTATCTCCAACTACAATCTGAAGATCCAGTTCGATGTGACTGACCCCACCAGGAAACGAAAGATTGCTTTCTTGTCCTAGAGCGCGTGGCTGTGGCCTGCTCTACAATCACCTTTTTCATTAATCCCTGCAGCTATGTTTTGCTGTATCCCTGTGGAGCGGTCCACTGTCTCATGCTACTGATTACTTAATTTTAAAAGTGTTTCTTTTTAGGTTTCTTATTACGCTACCACAGATATAGGGGCATAACTCTCTAACTTGTTCTCCCATGTTGCCATATATAGAATATAGTAGGTTTCTTATTACGCACAATATTCTAACATGTTCTATCATGCTACCATATATACAATATAATAGCACACGAGCTATTGAGGATCTCCGTACCCTTCTTTTCTTCCCTGTTCTCCTCTCCCTCATTATTTCTCTCTGAACCCCTGTATACTAACACCAGAGATACAGCTCTTCTGGAGTTCTACCATTAAGCCAAATAGATGGGGATTGTTCCAGATTTCCATCTATTATCCTCCATTAATCATTCCTCTAACATACCTTCCTGTCCTTGCTTCTATGCTACACTATATACCCCTACATCCAAATTTATATCCCTTTGTCTACTCAACGCTCTCTTGAGAGAGATATTAGACTTTAGTTATTCCCGGGGGTGGGCTCCACCGGCGATCATGTTGCTATGTCCTGTCTCTATTGGGTGGTTGCCGGTTGTTCTCTCTGTTAATAATGCACTTAGCCTTTATTGGGATTCCCTATCCGGAATGTCAGTTTGCGAAATATGCTTGTTTTTTGTTGTATGTGGTTTTCTATGTCTGTCCTATTGTCTTGTCCTCGTTCTTTCTTCCTCCCCCCCTCCTGATGGGTGTCGGGGCCATGCTCACTCAATGGCCATTATATCTGCTTCTCCATCTTTGGGCTAATGTCATCCCTTAAAGTGGGAAGCTGGAATGTGGGAGGCATGAACTCCCCACAAAAACGGAAAAAAGTTCTGTTATATCTGCAAAAGTTGCACCTAGATATTGTGTTTTTACAAGAATCCCATCTTCTCCCCCCAGATGTCCAGAGACTAAATATGTTGGGATGGAGGGTACTAGCAGCCGCTTCATATTCCAAAAAATCTAGAGGGGTGGTGATTCTAGCTAAAAGAAACAACTCTGCCGAAGTTATTTCCCTCTCCGCGGATGTGGAGGGCAGATGGGTGATATGCCACATCAAATACAATGACCAACCTTATAATCTATGCCCCTAATGTATACAACAAACATTTCTTTCAATTAATAATGACTAAATTGACGCCTTTTGCGGACTCCCCTATTATGCTTTGTGGGGACTGGAATGTTATTTCCTCAAAATTTCTAGATAAACAATTCCCGAAAGAGCATGGCGGCAACCCACCCAAATTTGGTATACCTTCCCTAGCCAAAAAACTCCAATTGCTGGATATTTGGAGGGTTATGCATCCGACTGACCGTGACTTCACCTGCCTGTCAGCTGCGAGAGGCACTATGTCGCGTATAGATTATATCTTAATGTCAGAATTTCTACTATCTAAAGTAGTCCGATCTGAAATTGAACCTATATCCCTTTCAGACCATGCGGTGATATGGGTGGAACTACAACTGAAACCCTTCCAGAGAAACTTTATCTCTTGGCGTTGCCCCCCTGCTCTTGCTACTTCATCTGATTTTAGACAAAAAGTCAGGGATAGTTGGATTGAATATGGGGTACATAATGCTGAAATGCAATCCACTAATCCGCCTTTGTTTTGGCAGGCATCAAAAGCAGTCATAAGAGGCACTATGATTGCTCTCTCATCCTCATCGAGGAAAGCTCTGCTAAAGGACTATGTTTCTGCACAACTTGCCTTAACAAACGCCTTCAATAACTTTAAATCACTCCCCTCCCCGACTACAAAATTGAAATACTCATCAGCAAAAACTATATTTGATGCCCTCCTCACTAAATTAGAAACAAATTACTCTTTTAAGTCGGGTTATCGGTCCTACAAGTTTGGGAATAAACCTAGTAAGACACTGTCAAACCTCCTTAAGGGTCAGCGTCCCTCATCCTCTATATACCCTCTGAAAAAGTTAGACGGATCATTGTCAACCAACAATGACCAGACCACACAAGTACTGCAAAACTTTTACACATCCCTGTACTCATCCCCAACTCCTCTCCAGGCTGATGCTTCCTCCTTTTGGGAGGCGCTCCCCGTCCCACAAATTGAGGGGTCCCAGGGGGCTTCCTTGATAACACCAATATCTGAGATTGAGGTAGTTGAAGCTATAGCGGGACTAACCTCAGGTAAAGCTCCAGGTCCAGATGGCCTCACTCCTGATTATTACAAACTCCTTGGCCCACTAATGGCCCCAACTCTAGCCTCTGTCTTCAACACTATCATGGAGTCGGGCTCGCTTCCGAAGTACTTCAACTCAGCAGTTCTGAGACTTCTCCCAAAACCTGGGCGGGATCTCTCTAACCCTGGCTCTTACAGGCCAATTTCCCTCCTCAATATCGACTACAAGATAGTAGATACTGACCAAAATTCTAGCTAACAGACTTAAAGTGATTTTACCCAGTGTGATACACTCTGACCAGACAGGATTTGTATGTGCTCGAAACCCGGTAACAAATATTCGACGGGTTCTGGCGGTGGTGAGCGACTCCCAGTGCCCCAGGTCTAAGATATCAAAAGCCATATTATCGCTAGATGCCGAAAAGGCTTTTGACATGGTGCACTGGGACCATCTCTATGACTCCCTAAATCGCTTTGGTTTCCCACATCAGTTTATAAAAATTCTGCAAACTTTATACTCTGATTCTTCCTCCCAGCTGATCTGTAATGGAAATTTATCATCTCATTTTCCGATCAAGAGGGGCACCAGACAGGGATGCCCCCTATCCCCTCTATTATTTGTTTTGGCGCTGGAGCCACTGGCGATAGCCTTGAGACAATCTCCTTTGTTCTCCGGTATTTCTATCGGCTCCCTAGACTTACGTTTATCTCTTTTTGCAGACGACATGCTTCTTTTTCTTTCTGATCCTGAAACCTCTATCCCCCAGGTCTTTAAAATTATTCAAAAATTCAGCCCTTTCTCGGGATACAAAATTAATATAGACAAATCTGAACTTCTTATGCTTAAAGGCCCCTCCCCCTCTTTCGCTAATGACACTTCCTTATCCTCTATTAAAATCATGCAATCCCACATCAAATATTTAGGCGTCTTAATCCCAAAAGATTTAACGCTCCTCTATAACTCAACTACTCCCCAACCATCACACATTTCGCTAAGATTTTAGAGAATTGGTGCAATCTTCCTTTATCACTACTCGGCAGACTAGAAGTAGTAAAAACAATCTTGTTGCCAAAACTCACATACTCTATGCAAATGTTGCCTATTAGACTCACTTTACATGACATTGGAGAGTTGTATTCGATTTTCCAATCTTTTATTTGGAGACATAAAAAACCACGCATTTCTAGACAAAAACTTCAATTATCTAAACCAGAGGGAGGTTGGGGCTTCCCTGACATTCTTCAATATTCCCGGGCCCTAATGTTCCGCTATATATATGACTGGTAACTTGAAACAAGCAAATACACTTCTTATGACCTAGATTGTGCTTTGTTTTTCCCTTATGCCCCAGGGGCACTCTTACACACTAATAAAGCAAACTTACCCGCAGCGATTTATACGAATATACTATTCAGAGACACGTACAATGCTTGGTGGGCTGTCAACAAAAAATTAGGAAAATCCCCTCAAAACTCAAAATGGATACCTCTGTGGGGCAATCCTTTGTTTCTACCGGGGATACAAGATACACTTTTTTACAGACTTAAATTGAAGGGACTACGTAGCACATCTCAAGTTTTTGATCCAGGTGGGAAATGTATCTCTTTCTCTTTCATGAAAGAAACATATGGGGTTACAGATATCTACTATTTTCCATATCTCCAACTCCAGCACTACATCGGGTCTCTTCCCCCTATCATGCTGCGGTCGGGGACCCCGGATCTTATCGCCCAAGTGGCAACTTTGTTCTTGAAAGACAAATACAAAACGAGATTAATTTATCAAAAATTGATATCCCCTGCTAAACAGGCGGTGTGGGAGTCGGTGGCGCGGGTGTGGGGAAGAGACCTGTCTATGTGTTTACCAGAATCTTTACTATTCAAATACTACCACAAAACATTGAAAATTCTACATACAGCATCCCTACAAGAAATACACATGAAATCACTATATAGGGCATATATATCTCAACAACAGCGTAGTCACTTTGTTCGAGAGGAAGATGGGTCTTGTCCTAAATGCCACTCTTCCTCAGCCTCTTTGTTCCACAACTTCTGGGACTGCTGTCATGTAAAAAGATTTTGGCACAAATTGAGGAACTTTATAAACTCCTCTTTTTCTATAAACATACCCTTTGACCCAATTCCAATGTTGTTTGCCAATTTTGACTCATGGACCCTAGCGGTTTGGGACAAACACCTTATCCCCTTTCTCACAATATTGGTAACTATTGCTAAAAAAGTGATCTTAAACTCCTGGATCTCTAGATCAGCCCCCTCAATGGCAGAAGTACATTCCTTACTAAATAAAATGATGTATTATGACAGATACTCTTTATATCCCAATGTCCAATTGAGGGCTAAATGCTTTACGAAAAAATGGAACCCATATATTAATACCCGCACAATGGAAGAACGCTCCCAGATATTGAAGATATTTGATCAGCGCACTCTTTGATCGATAGCTATCCAATTTTGCCCTACTATACTATATTATATTTTCAGATCGCTCTAGGCGTTGTACGGCCTGGCTCCGATATCCATCCCTGCTCCCTCCTACAACCTCCAACTGCTTCACCCCTCCTTTCCCTGATCTATCGCTCTCCTCTCCCACCTTCCCTTACTCTCACTGTTTTGTATTGTGTCTTGTGTCTTCCCCTTGATAGACCTATTATAAGAAATTGGTTTGAAAGGACAAGTAACTGTGTCTTTTTGGAACGACATAGCATTTCATAGGGGACCTTGCATACTCTAGTTAGTCTTTTATCTAGGTAGGTCTAAGGCGAAAATGTTCAAATTTCTAATGTTAAAGTTGTAACTTGCCTCCCTTGGATTCGCCTAGAATGATTAGTTTTTGATACTTCGGATATGGAATGTACAAGTATATGTTCTTCACAACCTTATAATGTTGATGTCCATCCTTATTGCTCCGAAGTACAAGATCCTACTTTACCAATTTCTAACATTATCGCATAGATGATTATCAAATTTTCCATGGTCTACAATGTCCTTTCGTATGTCCATTGTATTTGTCTGATGTTACATGTTTGAAAAGCTGAAAAAACCCAAATAAACATATGTTTAAAAAAAAAAAAAAAAAGCTCTTATGAGGGCTGCTGGAGCAGCCCTCCTGTTGTATGCCTGCACTGCATGGCACCAACTACAAAACTGAGCTCCTGTGCATGGAGGCGGGGCTATGCATTCTGGAAACAGTCAAAGCTTTTAGCCTGTTGGTGCCTCGGATCAAGACCCTACTCTACACCCCAATGTCATTCCCTGTGGAGCCCAGTGTACCCGGCAGCAGAAAAAAGTTATGACAACTTGCAACAAATGTCCGCTAAGTTTCGCTAATTTGCACCAATGTTTTTTTTCTTTTGCTGACTCGATAATTTCTCTGTTATGTGTTAGCAGGGGAGATCAACAAAAATAATATTTTATTGATTAAACCGCCATGCCGTCAAACGCAGCCGCGGTAAGTCTTGGAACAGGCAGGGCCCCTGTTGCAACAGGTCCTGTCTGAGAGGCAGAGGCCATGGGTCCTCTGTGAGCATTTCTTGCAGTTCCGGGTACCAAGGCCTTCTTGGCCAATCCGGAACAATAAGTATTGTTCTCACTCCTCTTCTTCTTACGATTCTCAGCACCTTGGGTATGAGAGGAAGAGAAGGAAACACATAGACCGACTGGAACACCCACGGTGTTACCAGGGCGTCCACAGCTATCGCCTGAGGGTCTCTTGACCTGGCGCAATACCGTTGTAGCTTTTTGTTGAGACGGGACGCCATTATTTATATCTACCTGTGGCAGTTCCCATCGATTTGTAATCTGAATGAAGACTTCGTGATGAAGTCCCCACTCTCCCGGGTGAAGGTCGTGCCTGCTGAGGAAGTCTGCTTCCCAGTTGTCCACCCCCGGAATGAACACTGCTGACAGTGCTTGTACGTGATTCTCCGCCCACCGAAGACTCCTGGTGGCTTCCGCCATCGCGACTCTGCTTCTTGTGCCGCCCTGGCGGTTTACATGAGCCACCGCAGTGATGTTGTCTGACTGAATCAGCACCGGTTGGTTGCGAAGCAGGGGCTCCACTTGACTCAGGGCGTTGAATATGGCCCTTAGTTCCAGGATATTTATGTGCAGACAAGCCTCCTGACTTGACCACAACCCTTGGAAGTTTCTTCCCTGAGTGATTGCCCCCCACCCTCGGAGGCTCGCATCCGTGGTCACCAGGACCCAGTCCTGTATGCCGAACCTGCGGCCCTCGAGAAGGTGAGCACTCTGTAGCCACCACAGAAGAGACACCCTGGCCCTGGGGGACAGGGTGATCAGCCGATGCATCTGAAGATGCGATCCGGACCATTTGTCCAACAGATCCCATTGAAAGATCCTCGCATGGAACCTGCCGAAGGGAATGGCTTCGTACGATGCCACCATCTTTCCCAGGACTCGCGTGCAGTGATGCACCGACACCTTTTTCGGTTTTAAGAGGTCTCTGACTAGAGTCACAAGCTCTTGAGCCTTCTCCGGCGGGAGAAACACCCTCTTCTGGTCTGTGTCCAGAATCATGCCCAGAAAGGGCAGACGCGTCGTAGGAATCAGCTGCGACTTTGGGATATTCAGAATCCAGCCATGCTGTTGCAACACTTCCTGAGAGTGCGCTACGCTGATCTGCAACTGCTCCCTCGACCTCGCCTTTATGAGGAGATCGTCCAAGTATGGGATAACTGTGACTCCTTGCTTTCTCAGGATCACCATCATTTCTGCCATTACCTTGGTAGATATTCTCGGTGCCGTGGAGAGACCAAACGGCAACGTCTGGAATTGGTAATGACAGTCCTGTACCACAAATCTGAGGTACTCCTGATGAGGCGGATAAATGGGGACATGCAAGTAAGCATCCTTGATGTCCAGAGACACCATAAAATCCCCCTCTTCCAGGCTTGCAATGACCGCTCTGAGCGATTCCATTTTGAACTTGAATCTTTTCAGATAAATGTTCAGGGACTTTAAATTTAATATAGGTCTGACTGAACCGTCCGGTTTCGGTACCACAAACATTGTGGAATAGTATCCCTTTCCCTGTTGAAAAAGGGGAACCTTTACCACCACCTGCTGGAGAAATAGCTTGTGAATTGCCGCTACCACTACTTCCCTTTTAGGTAACGGTGAGGGGGCATCACCTCGAATTCCAGTTTGTATCCCTGAGACACAATCTGTATAGCCCAGGGATCCACCTGTGAGCGAACCCACTGGTGGCTGAAATTTCGGAGACGCGCCCCCACTGCTCCTGGCTCCACCCGTGGAGCCCCAGCGTCATGCGGTGGATTTAGTGGAAGCCGGGGAGGACTTCTGTTCCTGGGAACTAGCTGTAAGGTGCAGCTTCTTTCCTCTACCCCTGCCTCTGGCAAGAAAGGACGCACCTCTGACCTTCTTGCTTCTTTGTGCGCGAAAGGACTGCATTTGGTAATACGGTGCTTTCTTAGGTTGTGAGGGAATATATGGCAAAAAGTTTGACTTCCCAGCAGTAGCTGTGGAAACCAGGTCCGAGAGACCGTCCCCAAACAATTCCTCACCCTTGTAAGGTAACACCTCCATGTGTTTTTTGGAGTCGGCATCACCTGTCCACTGCCGAGTCCACAGGACCCTCCTGGCAGAAATTGACATTGCATTAATTCTAGAGCCCAGTAGGCAAATGTCCCTCTGGGCATCCCTCATATATAGGACAGTGTCTTTTATATGCCCCAGGGTCAGCATAATGGTATCCCTGTCCAAGGTATCCATTTCCTCAGACAGATTATCTGTCCACGCTGCTACAGCACTACACATCCACGCCGACGCAATTGCCGGCCTCAGTAGAGTCCCTGAATGTGTATAAACAGATTTCAGGATACTTTCCTGCTTCCTATCTGCAGGATCCTTTAGGGCGGCCGTATCCTGTGACGGCAGGGCCACCTTTTTAGATAAGCGTGTCAGAGCTTTATCTACCCTAGGGGAGGATTCCCAGCGCACCCTGTCCTCTGGCGGGAAAGGGTACGCCATAAGTAACCTTTTGGAAAACAGGACTTTCTTATCTGGGGAATCCCACGCTCTTTCACATAACTCATTTAACTCACGTGAAGGGGGAAAAGTCACCTCTTGCTTTTTCTCCCCATACATATAAACCCTCTTGTCAGGGACAGGGTTTACCTCTGTATGTGTAAAACATCCTTCATCGCTATAATCATGTAACGTATAGCTTTTGTCATTTTCGGTTGCAATTTTGCATCATCGTCGTCGACACTGGAGTCAGAATCCGTGTCGACATCTGTGTCAACCATTTTGGATAGTGGGCGCTTTTGAGACCCTGAGGGCCTCTGCGCTGTAGGATCAGGCATGGGTTGAGACCCTGACTTGCCCGAGGTATCAGCTTTATCCAACCTTTTATGTAAGGAGTTTACATTATCATTTAACACCTTCCACATATCCATCCAATCAGGTGTCGGCACCGTCGGCGGCGACACGTCAGTCAACTGCACTTGCTCTGCCTCCACATAGCCCTCTTCGTCAAACATGTCGACACACGCGTACCGACACACCACACACACGGGGGAAGCTCTAAATGAGGACAGGACCCCCACAAGGCCTTTTGGAGCGACAGAGAGAGAGTATTCCAGCACACACCCCAGCGCTATATAACCCAGGGATTACACAATAACTTAGTGTTTACCCAGTAGCTGCTGTATTATGATTAATGCGCCTAAATTTATGTGCCCCCCCCTCTCTTTTTTACCCATCTACCGTGATTCTGCAGGGGAGAGCCTGGGGAGTTTCCTCTCAGCGGAGCTGTGGAAGGAAAATGGCGCTGGTGAGTGCTGAGGAAGAAGGCCCCGCCCCCTCAGCGGCGGGCTTCTGTCCCGCGATTTTTTGTAAAATAAACGGCGGGGGCTCATACATATAACAGTGTCCCACTGTCTATATGCAGCTTTCGCCAGGAGGTATCAATTGCTGCCCAGGGCGCCCCCCCCCCCCCCTACCCCCTGCGCCCTGCACCCTACAGTGACCGGAGTGTGTGGGTTAGTGTTGGCGCAATGGCGCACAGCTGCAGTGCTGTGCTCTGTTGCCAGCAGAAGCTCTCTGAAAATAAAAAAAACCTAACTAAAATACTTTCTTATTAGCAAGCTCAGGAGAGCTCACTAAAAGCACCCAGCTCTGACCGGGCACAGATTCTAACTGAGGTCTAGAAGAGGGGCATAGAGGGAGGAGCCAGTGCACACCAGATAGTACTAAATCTTTCTTTAGAGTGCCCAGTCTCCTGCGGAGCCCGCTATTCCCCATGGTCCTTACGGAGTCCCCAGCATCCACTAGGACGTTAGAGAAATAACATTTAAATGCTAGCATTTGACATACAGTATACCCATGGTTGATATACACTGGGTGCGCTTATATTGTATTTTCTTGCAAAATTGTCCACTGAGCTTTTCTTGTACTTTTCAATAGCCCATTCATTTCAGTGGAATTTCCTTCGTGTGACTGCCCCACTGAAATTAATGGAAAGTTAGTAAATAAATTAACAGGACCCAGCGTGGTCAGCACAGGGCTAGGGCCTCTTTAAAGGACCCAAAATAGATCACGCACCCTTGGTTGCT
The DNA here is from genome assembly GCF_028390025.1 of Pseudophryne corroboree. NCBI lineage: Eukaryota > Metazoa > Chordata > Amphibia > Anura > Myobatrachidae > Pseudophryne > Pseudophryne corroboree. The sequence continues at coordinate 458,531,086 of NC_086451.1, read as the reverse complement.
ATGGAAAACTTGATACATCAACCCTTAAGGGTTTACTTTATTTACGAAGCGCCGGGTTGTACCCCAGCGATTCTGAGCGTGTTTATGCCCAATATTTAAAAGGGCAATGCTTTTACTGCCCATGTCTTGCTAGTAAAAGCATTGCCCTTTTAAATATTGTGCATAAACACGATCAGAAGTGCTGGGTTTTTACAATCCGATGCTTCATAAATAAACCCTTTAATGTCTCATTTCCGCCTTTACTCAAGTATCCATGAACGCCGGAATGTTGGCGCAGAATCATCTTACAGGGGTGTCCTGGTAGCCCGTAAGGTAGATAATGAAGCGCACTGTGCAATGTAAAAATTTAGCGCCGGCCAATGATTTCGGCTGTTTGTAAATTACTCTTAAATTTGCACCGCCAATAGGTTACTGTATTAAAAATAAAAAAAGATTTATTGCAGATAATTATAGGACAATAGACTTACCTAGTAATTAGCCAATTAATAAATGGCGAGAAGCAGTTATGTTTGTTTGCAGTTTTATTTGTTTTCGTATTTATTTCTTTTTAGAGTGTTTGTTTTTCTCTTATCACAATAAATTAGACACATACAATATACTGCAGCAATGGCACAAATCCCTGGTGGCCTAGTGGGTAGGTGCTCCCCCCTGCGTCTCTTAATCTGCACATCTCTAAGATGTTTAGTTTACACACCGTGCTTTATGAGAAGGTCAACCACACAGCTTCACCGTAACAGTCAGTAAGTATAGAATATAAAATTCCCAAATATAGTCTGAAATATAAATTTTATTTTGAAACTGCTGCCACCTTGTGGTCACATTAAAAAAAACACTTGGTTTAAACTACAGTAAAATAAGTAAACATTGTGAAAAACTAGATAAAGTACCAAACACATCATCATATTCCACATGTGAAAACTCTAATTGGGGGCACAGAGTCTTCCTTTTGTCACAGTATTGCCTGTAATGTTATGTAGCTTTATCTTTAAGCTCCACCAAAAAGTGACATAAAATCCACACCTACCTACTGAAACAACTGACGGATTTATTAATTAAGGGCCAGATGTACTAAGCTTTGAAAAGCGAAAAAATTGCACGGTGATAAAGTACCAACCAACCAGCTCCTAACTGTCATTTTTCAAACCGAGCCTGTAACATGGCAGTTAGGAGCTGATTGGCTGGTACTTTATCACTGTGAAATGTATCACTTTTCAAGGTTTAGGGGGACATTCACTAAGCAGTGATAAAAGTGGAGAAGTGAGCCAATGGAGAAGTTGCCCATGGCAACCAATCAGCTGCTCTGTATACTTATATAGTATGCAAATTCTAAATGTTACGTCAATGCTGATTGGTTGCCATAGGCAACTTCTCCACTGGCTCACTTCTCCACTTTTATCACTGCTTAGTACATCTCTCCCTTAGTACATCTCCCCTAAGGCTGATGAGGCATTTTTATTATTATTATTATTATTATTATTATTATTATTATTATTATTATGATTATTATGATTATTATTTATTATGAGTATGAAAACATTTATTTGCTTTATTTATTAACTGTAAGACTTTTATGAGTCTATTTACTAAGACTGAGATAAATGAGCCTAAAACGTAAAGTTCTACATTGTTGCTGCTTGCAGAGATTTAGGGACATATATATATATATATATATATATATTTTTGGCAATATTTACCAATGTCCGGACTAATCGGAGCAGCTGCCACAGCAAACCTTAAAAGCTATGCTTAATCCGCTGGTGACCGTGGTGAAAGTTTTCACTAGTGGGTTTTTATTTTATTGATAATAATTATGTGTTTTACACATTAGAAAAATGTACTAGGAATGAAATCCTGTTTACAAAACAGAACTTATCTCCCCGATGACTTATCTGTCCTCAGAAATAAGAAGAGCTCTGCCCTATTCCTGCTAATTTCTGCCCCATATCACTGCCTGTGACTAACAAACAACTTCCATATTACCAGCAATTTATACAGGAATATTTGCCGATAATCACAATCTTTACAGGAATATTCAGAATCGCGGAATTTAGAACTGGATGTGGCCTAGAATAAAAGTGGGTGGTATTTGACTGGAAGAGAGTCAAGGGGTGGAGTCAAGGACAAAATAAGCCCCACCCATGAGCAGCCTAGCTCATGGGTGGGGCTTATTCTGTCCTTTAGTCACATGCTGTACCTAATAAGCTTTATTTCCTTGGCCTGTGCAGGAAACACACATTACAGCAGATAATTGTACGATTTTCTCTGCTCTTAGCAGGGGTAAAAGCAGGATCTCTAGAGGGGGGTTTCCAAATGCAATCCACTTTCTCCCACTCTGTGGAACATTGGAGCAAATGCGAGAGTCTGGGGGAGTTGGTAGAAGAACCCAGTAGCAACCCTGGACACTAATGTACACATTGGTCTCTTTATACACTGTATACTTTATGGAATACAGTATTAATATTTAACACCATAGATGGTATATAGTATTGGCTGTATCTAACATTTAACTAACAGAAAAAAATAATAAGTTGTCAGGAAAAGTTGAACATCCTGTAATAAAAACACAAACATAATAGAACCAGTAGGAGACAGAACTGCACTTTCTAAGCACACATTCTCCCACCTCATGGTAAGAGTCCTGTCTCTTCTTCCTGGTAGCAACTCTCTGGTCCAGTGCACTGACTCAGCACTCAGGTCCACACACTCAGAAAAGCTGGTAGAAGAAGTTGCTACCACTGGGCATGTGCAGCAGCTCTGCTCTGACCCTTAAATTGCTCGTTGTGGTAGCAGTTCTAGTAATCGTATTATATACTATTGCTAATGTGGTCATAATCTGAGCCACTGGCCAAAAGGAGGGGGGTTTCCAGGCAACCAGAAACCCCCCTGCGTTTGCCTATGCTTAGTGTGAACAAAGATTAATACAGTACCATATATGGCTGTTGGTATACAGTATATTATCTTTTCATCATATCCCCAGGTATGAGGAGACATCTCTAACAAGGAATCCTGTCACCCGCGTTATCATTATCAATCTGCAGCATGCTACCCTGCTGTAACTGCTCTTGTAAGGAGCTAGATTTAGAGCAGACACTTGCAGTTCTCAGCAGCCCATTTCAGCATTGACAGAAAGACATAAAAGGGCTTCAGGAGAGAATAATGTGCGCCTCACATTGTTGTTATATGACATCAGTCAGGGCCCTGGCTTTTTATGACTTGTTTTGGTAGTTCCTACTGTACTCCGAGTGCAGACCTAATTAAAAAAGATATTAAGGAGAGGCGCCGGTGAGAGACTTTCCGCTCTCAGCCATTACACCCACCTATCAGTGAGCATCATTACTGATTTCCTCCTAATAACTACTGCATAATAAAACAACCTGACAATTTACTGCACATACCTTCCACAGACATTCCTTGGGCAGCTGCGACATCTAGTGGCGGAAAATATTATGGCGTGCAGCAGAAAATGCAGTAAGAATAACAAAGTGTAAGGGTTTTTTAAGGCAAAGATATACAGTCTGCAGATACATTCTCTTACATGCTTCAGTGTCGGCTACAACATAGAGAGACTCAGCAACGGCTGTGGCTGCTCTGCTGCTGCCCACCCCCCCTTCCTCCCCCGCCCCAAAATAAACTGATTGCATCCCACTTGTCACTGTGTTTCAAGATATTCTTTTCCATACAGAGGAGAAGCAGGACAAAGTAAACAGGACCACAGGGAGAGATATATCAAACCCTGCAGAGAGATAAAGTGGAGCAAGATAAAATACCAATCAATCAGCTTCTTGTTATGTTACAGGCTGTCTGTGAAAAATGACAAGTTGATTGGTTGGTGCTGTATATCTCTCCGTTATCTCTCTCCAAAGTTTGATATATCTCACCCACAGTATGAGCTGCCATAGGCATATAGGCCCTCATTCCGAGTTGTTCGCTCGCTAGCTGCTTTTAGCAGCCGTGCAAATGCTAAGCCGCCGCCCTCTTGGAGTGTATTTTAGCTTAGCAGAAGTGCGAACAAAAGGATCGCAGAGCGGCTACAAAATAATTTTGTGCAGTGTCAGAGCAGCTTCAGACCTACTCCTAGCTTGTGATCACTTCAGACTATTCAGTTCCTGTTTTGACGTCAGTAACACACCCTGCGTTCGGCCAGCCACGCCTACGTTTCCCCAGCCACACCTGCATTTTTATCTGGCACGCCTGCGTTTTTTCACTCACTCCCTGAAAACGGTCAGTTGACACCCAGAAACACCCACTTCCTGTCACTCTGTGGTCAGCAGTGCGACTGAAAAGCTTTGCTAGACCTTGTGTGAAACTACATCGTTCGTTGTAAGAGTACGACGCGCTTGCGCATTGCACCGCATACGCATGCGCAGTACTAAAGTGTTTTTGTCTGATCGCTGCGCTGCGAACGAAAGCAGCTAGCAATCAACTCGGAATAACCACCCTAGTTCTATGGTTGCCAGTTGGAGAAAGTAGGGTGCTACTACCGTGAAGACTGCAAAATTTTGTGAGCGGATAGAGGAGGAGTCTCTACTGTTCCCTAGCCACCAGTGATTGGGACCTGCACTATTAACTAGTCACAAAGAATGGGTTCTGCATAGCCAGTAGAAGATGAGGTCTACATTGTTCCCTAATCATCTGTGTATTGAATTTGCATTGTGCACCAGCCAATGAAAATGGTGCACTGCAATGTGAACTATTCCATAGAGAATGGAGTTTATATTGTCATGGCCACAAGTGAATGTCACCTGTATTGTCTACTAGCCATCAAGTGAGATTGTTTTGCATTAACACCTTAAAATAAGGTCTGTATTTTTCATTCTCCACTAGTGAATGGTGTAAGTATTGTACACTTGTCATCATAGAGGGGATTCTGTATTTTGCAGTATCCTTTAGTGAGTGGAGTCACTCACGTCCGCTAGCCACTAGTGAATAAAGGGGGTGATTCCGAGTTGTTCGCTCGCTGCTTTTAGCAGCATTGCACACGCTAAGACGCCGCCCTCTGGGAGTGTATCTTAGCTTAGCAGAATTGCGAATAGAAATTTCTTAGCAGTTTCTGAGTAGCTCGAGACTTACTCCTACACTGCGATCAGTTCAGTCAGTTTCGTTCCTGGTTTGACGTCACACACACACCCAGCGTTCGCCCAGACACTCCCACATTTCTTCAGACACTCCCGCATTTTTCCCAGAAACGCCTGTTTTTCCCAGAAAATGGTCAGTTTCCGCCCAGAAACACCCACTTCCTGTCAATCACACTACGATCAGCAGAACGTTGAAAAAACTTTGTTACGCCGTGAGTAAAATACCAAACTTTAGTGCTAATTTACTTGGCGCAGGCGCGCTGCATACATTGCGCATGCGCAGTTTGTGACTAATCGCTCCGTAGCGGAAAAAAATAACGAGCGAACAACTCGGAATGACCCCCAAAGTTCTCATCATTCAAAAGCTACCACAAGTGGCAGAACTTGTGAGTGGTGGGTTCAGGTGCAAAATAATGCTATAGGCCCTCCTCCTTCACCCCAACCCAAGTTTATACTATTCCACATGGCAGTAGGTGACAAAGAGAGGCAGTGGGTGATGGGTAGAGGGTCTTAGGGACAGGCAGAGGATGATGGGGAGAGCCAGAGGGTGACAGGGAGATGCAGTGGGTGATATAGAAAATCAGAGGATGATAGGGAGAGGCAGGGGGTGACGGAAAGAGGCAGAAGGTGACAGGGAGAGGCAGTGGGTGATGTGAAGAGGCTGAGAGTGACAGAGAGGCAGAGGGTGACAGGGAGAGGCAGAGGGTGATGTGAAGAGGCTGAGAGTGACAGAGAGAGGCAGAGGGTGACGGGGAGAGGCAGAGGGGAGGTGGGTGACAGTGAGTGTTGGGCAGAGAGTGGAGGGAGAGGCAGAGGGTGATGGGGAGACACAGTGGGTGACAGAGATAAGCAGTGAGTGACCGGGAGAGGCAGTGGGTGATGGGCAGAGGGTGACAGGGAGAGACAGCAGGTGATGGGAAGGGGGTGGACGGAGAGGCAGAAGATGATGGGGAGACACAGTGGGTGACAGAGATAGGCAGAGGTTGACCGGGAGAGGCAGTGGGTGATGTAGAGAGGTAGAAGATGATGGGGAGAGGAAGTGGGTGATGAGAAAAGGCAGTGAGTGACGAGAAAAGGCAGTGGGTGACCGGGAGAGGCAGTGGGTGAATGGGGAAAGCAGTTCTTGGTAGGCAGAGGGTGATGGAGAGAGCCAGTGATTGTCAGGGAGAGGCTGTTGGTGATGAAGAGAGCCAGCATGTGACAGGCAAAGCGTGACAGGGAGAAGGTGACAGACAGAGGCAGAGGGTGATGGAGAGTGGGTGACAAAGAGAGGCAGAGGGTGACAGAAAGAGGCAGAGTGTGGCAGGCAGTGGATGACAAATATATTACAATATGCTTACCTGGGCCCATGGTAGAACTGCGGCACACAGAGGGCGGCTCTTCCTTGGGTTTTCTCGCTGGGGATGGTCACAAGATCATGAATTCAGATCTGCGCCATCCACAGCAAGAGAGGACGTACAGTAGTCTGGCAGAATGTAAGAGAAGGGAGGGGGGAGGAAAGGGGAGGGCCAGGACCCTAGCACATTAATACAAGACTGGAAGAGTTCCCGGCAGTGTGCTGTAACTACGCACACAATGAAGCAGCAGCACAGTGTGCTCCGTGAGCTCTCTATAGTGCATCTGCAGCAGCTGACCAATCGTCATGTTATTGGCTGTGTGGACTACATCTCCCAGCGTACTCTGCGGTTGCCTGTGCCCTGTCACTGTGTGCTTCATGTGAACAGGGGGGATGCTCCTCCTCTAGTCTAGGTGGACTGGATGCAATACTTTACAGACGCGGCACACTATAATGAGTCAGTCCTATTCATTATAACATCACTGGCTGCAGGCCCTGGTGCAATGCACTGGCTGCACCACCAGTAGTTCCACCCTGGGTACCACATAAAGATTGTGTGGTGCGTTACCAACCAGTGAGTGGTGTCTGTGTAACACCCCGGGGTTGACAGGTGTGTGTAAGTGGTTGAGGGAGGTATCTCAGCTGTTCGGTGGCTATGTGACAGACCCTTTCCCTAAGATGTTTTCCCCCATACCTTGTTTGTTGTACCTTGCTCAGAGAGGTAGGATAGATTGATATGCAACAATGTACTGACAGCAATTCCAACAGGATGTTTCTTTTTTATTGAGCCGCAAAGAACTCTGGATTAAAGATGGGATTAGTTATTGGGCAAAATTGAACAATCACAACAATAATGATGAATTAAAGAAGACTAAAAAAAATCACATTTGACTACAATTCAAAATACCCTGGAACATTCAATAATTCAGTGGTTCAATCAATCTAATCACAGATACATGCATATTCCAAGAAAGGAAGATAATAATGAGGACAATGAAGAAAGTGATTAAGAATACTGTGTCTATAGCAATTACTACTTCTCTAACTATCCCTGTTAAGAATGTCTTAATCTTCACCCACAATTTTACGTTGGAGCTCTTAGATCCGACAGCTCCACACTGTTGCAATGGGGCTGTGGTGTAGCTATTCTTGTCGCACAAAGGATGGGGATCCTACAGTACCACAGTATTGCAATGGTGGGTAATGGCACTAGTGAAGCAATATGGGGGGTCATTCCGAGTTGTTCGCTCGCAAGCTGCTTTTAGCAGCTTTGCACACACTAAGCCGCCGCCTACTGGGAGTGAATCTTAGCTTATCAAAATTGCGAACGAAAGATTAGCAGAATAGCGAATAGACACTTCTTAGCAGTTTCTGAGTAGCTCCAGACTTACTCGGCATCTGCGATCAGTTCAGTGCTTGTCGTTCCTGGTTTGACGTCACAAACACTCCCAGCGTTCGCCCAGACACTCCGCAGTTTCTCCAGCCACTCCCGCGTTTTTCCCAGAAACGGTAGCGTTTTTTTCGCACACACCCATAAAACGGCCTGTTTCCGCCCAGAAACACCCACTTCCTGTCAATCACATTACGATCACCAGAACGAAGAAAAAACCGTGAGTAAAATTCCTAACTGCATGGCAAATTTACTTGGCGCAGTCGCAGTGCGGACATTGCGCATGCGCACTAAGCGGAAAATCGCTGCGATGCGAAGAAATTTACCGAGCGAACAACTCGGAATGACCCCCATTAATCCTAGGTTTTATTTAGCAAAAATATCACTGTTCTTTAATATAGCAAAAAGGATGTAATTAGCAAAGGTATCTCAGGATCTCTCACAATGTAGCTTTCTCTTTAGTAATTGTTCTTTGAACAAATAACTTAGTCTTTACTCCTTAAGCAACTTAATATTGCTCTCTCAAGTTTTGTCTCTGTCCTGGTAGCTGTGCTCAAGCAGGGGCTACTCTGTTGGATGTTCTATTAAGGGCCTGGTAGCACCCCTTCTTTCCATGCGGTCGTGAGCAGTATGTGTGACAAATGGACAATTGGGTCTAGCACTCACCCGTTTGCATTCCACAACACTTTGTTTACTCACTCTGAACCTCTCAGGTTGTTCCCCTCACTGGCTCGACCTGTCTCAGCGGTTTTCAGCTTATCAAGATGGCCACGGCGTCCATGCCTCTGCATAGGCCTGCTGTGTCCAATCCCCCCGGCTGCGACGTCTCACGCCCGCTCTCATGGTTCCCTGCACTCACGGACAGGGGCGGATTGGCCATAGGGCTCACAAGTAAGATTCCTGGTAGGCCAACGTGTCTGTGGGGCCTGTTTTGTTTGTTGTCACGTGGCCCCAGCCCCCACATGGCAGACAGCCCACCGCACTCAGTACACTGCATTGTCCACATTAATTCTGTAATCCATCTCTGCAGTACAGCGACTCTGCCATCCAGTGATGCTGTCATAGCTACACGGCATGTTTTACCTCTTGTGCTGCCCATGTCGGGCCACTTCTACAAACGTTTACAGGGCCACTTTTAGTTCCCAATCCGCCACTGGTCTTACACACATCTGCAGCAAAATATACAAGGAAGACCACAACTGCGTACAATCAGGTCCTATAAGGAGGGATCATGCCCATCTACAGACCCCACTCCCTCATCAGACCACACCCCCATTAGGGCTGCTTCCATAAATTTCCTGGGTTGGTTTTCCAGCTCCACTCCTCATAACACGTCCATCTCAGTCAATGGCTTCTCCCCAACTCCTCCTTCTTCTTCTTCCCATAAGGCTCAGCTTGCTCTCCTTCTCTCTGACTCGGCTCTCGCCACCTCAGGACATGTGACCCGACTCAGGACATGTGACCTGACACAGGACATGTGTCCTTTAGTCCCTGCTGTACCAGTATGACACTCTCCAAGTTGCAAACATCGTTCTTACACTTTTAAAGGGGTACCACAATGTCCCGGTTGCCACATCTGCATCGAACCACCAGAGAACAGAGTCTGCATTGTGCACTAACCACCAGTCAGTGGATTTTCCATTTTCTGCTGGCCACTACAGCATGTGGTCTGCAGTGTATCCCATCCACAGGTAAACAGAGTCTGCATTGTGCACTAGTCACTAGTGAATTCAGTCTACATTGTGCAACAGCCACCAATGAATAGAGTCTTCTTAGTGAACTAGCCACCAGTGAGAGATCTGTATTGTGCAATAGCTGTCTTTGCATGGCATGCATTATCTACTAGCAACTAGAGAGTGACATCTATGTCATGAGATTCAGTGTTTTAGGTGAAGTAGCTATAACAATGGGGTCAATTTTGTATACTAGCCACAAAAAAAAGAGATTTATGGTAAGAATTTACCTTTGTTAAATCTCTTTCTGTGAGGTACACTGTGTTCCACAGGGATAACATCGGGGTGTAGCGTTGGATCTTGATCCGCGGCACCAACAGGCTAAAAGCTTTCACTGTTCCCAGAATGCTTAGCGCCGTCTCCTCTATAACCCCGCCTCCGTGCACAGGAGCTCAGTTTTGTTAACCAGTCCAATGCACTAGCAGGTAAAAGAGACGACAACCGCTAGTAGCCACATACACCACATTCTCACGACAGGAGAAAGTGTCAGCGGCTAATGCCATACCAACCCAAAGAAGCTAAGTGCGTCAGGGTGGGCGTCCTGTGGAACCCAGTGTACAGATGGGTCCACCGTTATCTTCACTAGTTTTTTGTGCCTGGTCACAACATGACTTATTAGCATAACCCCTTCATCTATTGTTCTCAGTTGCAATACGATACAGAGAACAATACAGCAGGGGATTAAGTCATTAAAGGAGGGCATTAAGTCTGACTGCCCAGTCTCAGTTAATCCTATTAAAGGTCAAGATAAATGTGGACCCATCTGTACCTCGCAGAAAGAGATTTAACAAAGGTAAGTTCTTACCATAAATCTCCTTTTCTGCAGCGGGGTACACTGGGCTCCACAGGGAATAACACCGGGGATGTCCTTAAGCAGTTCCTCATGGGAGGGGACACACTGTAGCGGGCACAAGAACCCGGCATCCAAAGGAGGCATCCTGGGAGGCAGAAGTATCGAAGGCATAGAAAACCTTATGAACATGTTCACCGAGGACCACGTAGCCACCTTGCACAGTTGTTCAAGGGTCGCACCATGGCGGCCACCCAAGAAGGTCCAACAGACGAGTAGAATGGGCTTTTATGGTAGCAGGAGCTGGAAGGCCAGCCTGTACATAAGCATGTCCAATCACCATTCAATCCATCTGGCTAAGGTCTGCTTGTTAGCAGGCCTGCAACATTTGTGAAAACCAAACAGAACAAAGAGAGAATGAGATCTAGTAAGAGAAGCTGTTTTCTTCATATAAATATGGAGAGCCCGTACCACGTCCAAAGACCGCTCTTTGGAGGACAAACCTGGAGAGGTAAATGCCGGAACCACAATCTCCTGGTTAAGGTGGAAAGACGACACCACCTTAGGCAAATAACCAGGGTGAGTTCTAAGAACCGCCCGGTCACGGTGAAAAATTAGAAAGGGTGACCGACAGAACGGGTGGTCTTCAGTATGCCGGCTGTCGGTATCCCAGCGCACAGTATACCGGCGCCGGAATCCCGACAGCCGGCATACCGACACTTATTCTCCCTCGTGGGGGTCCACGACCCCCCGGAGGAAGAATAAAATAGCGTGGCGCGCGTAGCGTGCCACCGTGCCCGCAGCGTGGCGAGCGCAGTGAACACGCAAGGGGCTCATTTGCGCTCGCCACACTGTCGGTATGCCGGCGGTCGGGCTCCCGGCGCCAGTATGCTGGTCGCCGGGAGCCCGACCGCCGGCATACCATACTACACCCGACAGGATAAGGCACCCAAGTCTGAAACCCTTCTAGCAGAGGCAATAGCCAGCAAGAACAAGACCTTAAGAGTAAGCCACTTAAGGTCCACGGACTCAAGAGGTTGAAACGGAGACTCTTGTAAGGCATCCAGAACAACCGACAAATCCCAAAAAGCCACAGGGCGGTACATAGGGAGGTTGAATCCATAAAACACCCTGAGTGAATATATGAACATCAGGAGGAGTCGCAATTTTTCTCTGAAACCATATCAACAAGGCAGAAATATGAACCTTGAGGGAGGCCAGACGAAGGCCTAAGTCCAGGCCCTGTTGCAGGAAAGCCAAAAGCTTGGCAGTACTGAACTTGTATGCGTCATAATGGTTAGTCGCACACCAGGCGAAGTAAGAATTCCAGATCCTATGATAAATCCGAGCAGACGCCGGTTTACGGGCCTTCAACATAGTTTGAATGACCGCCTCAGAAAATCCTTTGGCCCTCAGTGCGGAAGCTTCAAAAGCCACGCCGTCAAAGCCAGCCGGGCCAAATCCTGGTAGACACAAGGGCCCTGAACGAGGAGGTCTGGGCATTGCAGAAATAGAAGAGGGCGCTGTATCGATAGACCCTGCAGGTCTGAGAACCAATGCCGTCTGGGCCATGCTGGAGCGATGAGAAGTAGTATTCCTCCTTCTTGCTTGAACTTCCTTATTACCCTGGGCAGGAGTGACACTGGAGGGAACACATACGGTAGCCGAATGTTCCATGGAATTGCCAGCGCGTCCACAAACGCTGCTTGAAGGATCCCTTGTCCTTGCTCCGAAGAGACCGGAACCATGTGATTGTGTTGACACGCCATCAGGTCTACATCTGGAAGGCCCCACTTGTCCACTAGGAGTTGAAAGACTTCCGGATGAAGGCTCCACTCTCCGGCGTGTACGTCCTGATGACTGAGGAAATCCGCTTCCCAGTTGAGGACTCCCGGAATGAACACTGGCGATATGGCTGGCAGATGGCGTTCCACCCAACAAAGGATTTTTGATACTTCCATCATTGCCATGCGGCTTCGAGTGCCGCCTTGATGATTTATGTACGCCACCATGGTGGCGTTGTCTGACTGTACTTGAACAGGCCTGTTCTGTACCAGAGGCAGGGCTAGAGTCAACGCATTGAACACTACCCGCAATTCTAGAATGTTTATCGGGAGGAGACATTCCTCCCTGGTCCACCGACCTTGAAGAGAGTGTTGCGTCAACACCGCGCCCCAGCCCCACAGACTGACATCCGTCGTCAGAAGGACCCAGTTGGAGATCCAGAAGTGACAACCCCTGCTCAATTGCTGGTCCTGTAGCCACCAGCTCAGTGACAGGAGAACCTCCGAAAGTCAAGGAGACCATGTGAGTCCTGATCCGGTGAGGCAGGCCGTCCCACTCGGAGAGTATCAATTTCTGCAGAGGGCGAGAATGAAATTGAGCATACTCCACCATGTCGAAAGCCGACAAAATGAGGCCTAGTACTTGCATCGCCGAGTGTATCGACATACATGTGTAAGGATGTGCCCTGTGGGCACATCCATATTGTGGTCCCTAGCTGGGGACAGCGCTGGGGCAGCTTGTCTGTCCCCAGCGCGGAGTGTGCGGCGGCGGGTGCCTGGTGCAGGGATCGGATGTTTCCCTGCACCAGGCTGTCGGCAGCGGAGAGAGGCGCGGCGGCGCTTTAAACTTGGCGCCGCTGGGGCCGCCAATGAGAAGCGCCGCCCGCGGCTTTTTGAATCCGGCGTCGTCCGCGAGCCAATCACGGCTCGCGGGGCGCCGGCCAATCAGGAACAGGCGCGGCGAGCCAATCGGCGCTCGCCGCGTCATAGGCCCCGCCCCCGGCGTCTGACGTCAGGCGCCGGGCGGGAGCCTGAAGGGGAGGCCGTGCCGAAGAGCGGCAGAAGACACGGGCGGGAGTGGACGAGAGCGGGCGCGCAGAAGAGCGCGAAGAAAGAAGATGTCCAGCGGCGGCTGGACGCGGCGCGACGACGACGGCGGCGCCGCTGGCCAGGACGGGCCAGTGGCCGAAGATTGAAGAAGAGCAGCGCCGGAGGGGTCACCAGGGGTGGGAAGCAAAGGGCTGCCGAAGCTCCCCCCTGGTGCCTCTCCCAGCGGGTCAGGTAGGCCCTTATCAGGCGCCCCTGTACCCGCCCCTCCCTAGACCACCGGGTGTTCGGGCAATAGGCCCGTGGGCACAGTCAGGCCCTCCCGGCCTGTGGGCATGTAGTCGGGCCCTCCCGGCCCGTGGGCATTTGGTCGGGCCTCTCGGCCCGTGGGGGCACATAGGCAGGCACTAGGCCTGGGCGCAGGTTGGGCACTAGGCCCATAAGTATAGTCAGGCCACCGGCCTGTGGGCGCAGTTAGGCGGGCATTAGGCCCGAGGGGCACGGTCAGGCACTAGGCCTGTGGGAGCATTAGAGGGCATTAGGCCCTAGTGGATTTTGGCCAAATAGGTACGATAAGGTGACCTTGGGCACAAGGCCCAGGTCACCCAACGGGCAGCAAGGTAGGCGGGCGCTAGGCCCGTGGGCAAAGTCAGGCCTCCGGCCTGTGGACAGTTAGGGGGCGCTAGGCCCATCGAAGCAGTGTTTTCCCCGAGGTGAGTAAAGGTGACACTGGGCGTTAGGCTCAGGCCACCCTGAGAGTACGGTAGGTGGGTGAGCTGTGCGGTCCCCACTGCTGGGTGTTCTGAGTCGGGTAGATAAAGGGACAGCACCGTTTTATGTTGTAACTCCGATAGTGTGATATATGTTGTTACCGTGCAGAGCAAAGTGTATGTGTTGTGTAAGTTGTGCATAGTTGTGTTGCACCACACCCACAGAGCTAGTTTGAGGGCTCTGCTGTTGTAGATAGTATAGGGTGTGACACTAGGTCAGAGTTAGGCCCTGCACGGCTGTTTCTCTTTGCCTCCTTACAGGGACCTGTAAGTGGAGAAGATCGGAGTGCAAGACTTGTGACGGTGAGTAGCATCCGTGTACGTCTGTCCCTTGTTTGTCCCCGAGCGCCGGAGTTAGGATTGCTCACGGACGTGAGAATCCCTTTCATCACACTACGTGCGAAAGCGCGAGTGTGTGAAAGCTGGGTAGCTGAGGCTTTGTGCCGGTAATGACCATTCACCCAGCCGGTGAAGGTCGCAGCCACCCCTGGGGTATCCCCTGTTCCACCGGAAGCAGGGTCGATACCCCCTTTAATGTAGACCATTCTCTCCTCAGCTCGGTCGACGGTCAGCTCCAAGAGGGAATCGCCGTGTCCGGATCCGACTGAAGAATTCCAGGTCCGTTGAAGGTTCCGGTACCTGAAGGTGAGAGAGAGCGGCGCCTGGTGAGTACCGAGTCTACACCTGCACGGCAGCAGGCACCACCACACGCACCCGCAGTCCAACCGCACCTCTCACATTTGGCGTAGTCGGCAGGATCAAAGAGACCGGATCACGGACACGATGTGGAACGCCACCAAGAAGACCTCCCTGCGGACGGCTTCGAAGAAGACTCACCCCCGGACGTGTGCGGACCAGAGCGACTGGGTGACGGTGTCTGGGGCAGACATCCTGAAGATGGTGCAGCGGTCGGTCCAGCGTGAAAAAGAAGAGCGCCGGGAGAAGGGGCGCAAGAAGGCCGCTGTGACGCCCTGCAAGAAATGTCGGCAAACAGGTCACTTTGCCGACGAGTGTACTTGGCGAGAGACG